>NW_027331992.1:1739524-2039524 GCF_048418815.1 Hemitrygon akajei | reverse complement strand
CTGTCCCCGGGCTTTTGTGATGGGACGGTGAGGAGGGAGATTCAATATCTGTCTGACCCCGTGAGTTTGTGATGGGACGGTGTGTTTGGAAATTCACTCTGTGTCTGACCCCGGGAGTGTGTGATGGGTCGGTGAGGAGGGAGATTCACTCTGTGTCTGACCACGGGAACGTGTGAAAGGACGGATTGGATGCAGATTCACTCTGTGCCTGTCGCCGGGAGTGTGTGATGGGACGGTGAGGAGGGAGATTTACTCTTTGTCTGACCCCGGGAGTTTGTGATGGAAAGGTGTGGATGCAGATTCACTCTATGTCTGACCACTGGAATTTGTGATGGGATGATGTGGAAGGAGATTCACTCTGTGTCTGACCACGGCTTTGTGTGATGGGACGGTTTAGATGGAGGTTCACTCAGTGTCTGACCCCAGGCTTTTGTGATGGGTTTGTGTGGAGGGAGATTCACTCTGTGTCTGACCCCGGGAGATTGTGATGGGACGGTTTGGATGGGGATTCACTCTGTGTCTGACCGCGGGGAAGTGTCAAGGGGCGTTTTGGATGTAGATTCACTCTGTGTCTGACCCCGGGCTTTTGTGATGGGAAGGTCTGAATGTAGATTCACTCTGTGTCTGACCCCGGGAGTTTGTGATGGGACGGTGTGGATGGTGATTCACTCTGTGTCTGACCCCGGGAATGTGTGATGGGACGGTGTGGATGGAGACTCACTCTGTGTCAGACCCCGGGAGAGTGTGATGGGACGGTGTGGAGGGAGATTCACTCTGTTTCTGACCCCGGGAGTTTGTGATGGCAATGTGTGGTTGCAGATTCACTCTATGTCTGACCACGGAATTTGTGAATGGACGGTGTGGAGGGAGTTTCAATCTGTGTCTGACATCGGCAATGTGTGATGGGACGGTTTGGATGGAGATTCACTCTGTGTCTGACCCCGGGCTTTTGTGATGGAAGGGTGAGGAGGGAGATTCACTCTGTGTCTGACCCCGGGCTTTTGTGATGGGACGGTGAGGAGGGCGATTCAATATCTGTCTGAACCCGGGCTTTTGTGATGGGACGGTGTGGAGGGAGATTCACTCTGTGTCTGACCCCTTGAGTTTGTGATGGGCCGGATTGTATGGAAATTCACTTTGTGTCTGATCCAGGGTTTTTGTGATGGGCCGGTGTTAATGGAGATTCACCTTGTGTCTGACCCCGCCAGTGTGTGATGGGACTGTGATGAGGGAGATTCACTCTGTGTCTGACCCCGGGAGTGTGTGATGGGTCGGTGAGGAGGGAGATTCACTCTGTGTCTGACCACGGGAACGTGTGAAGGGACGGATTGGATGCAGATTCACTCTGTGCCTGTCGCCGGGAGTGTGTGATGGGACGGTGAGGAGGGAGATTTACTCTTTGTCTGACCCCGGGAGTTTGTGATGGAAAGGTGTGGATGCAGATTCACTCTATGTCTGACCACTGGAATTTGTGATGGGTTGATGTGGAAGGAGATTCACTCTGTGTCTGACCAGGGCATTGTGTGATGGGACGGTTTAGATGGAGGTTCACTCAGTGTCTGACCCCAGGCTTTTGTGATGGGTTTGTGTGGAGGGAGATTCACTCTGTGTCTGACCCCGGGAGATTGTGATGGGACGGTTTGGATGGGGATTCACTCTGTGTCTGACCGCGGGGAAGTGTTAAGGGGCGTTTTGGATGTAGATTCACTCTGTGTCTGACCCCGGGCTTTTGTGATGGGAAGGTCTGAATGGAGATTCACTCTGTGTCTGACCCCGGGAGTTTGTGATGGGACGGTGTGGATGGAGATTCACTCTGTGTCTGACCCCGGGAATGTGTGATGGGACGGTGTGGATGGAGATTCACTCTGTTTCTGACCCCGGGAGTTTGTGATGGCAATGTGTGGTTGCAGATTCACTCTATGTCTGACCACGGAATTTGTGAATGGACGGTGTGGAGGGAGTTTCAATCTGTGTCTGACATCGGCAATGTGTGATGGGACGGTTTGGATGGAGATTCACTCTGTGTCTGACCCCGGGCTTTTGTGATGGAACGGTGAGGAGGGAGATTCACTCTGTGTCTGACCCCGGGCTTTTGTGATGGGACGGTGAGGAGGGCGATTCAATATCTGTCTGAACCCGGGCTTTTGTGATGGGACGGTGTGGAGGGAGATTCACTCTGTGTCTGACCCCTTGAGTTTGTGATGGGCCGGTTTGTATGGAGATTCACTTTGTGTCTGATCCAGGGTTTTTGTGATGGGCCGGTGTTAATGGAGATTCACC
The DNA here is from genome assembly GCF_048418815.1 of Hemitrygon akajei. NCBI lineage: Eukaryota > Metazoa > Chordata > Chondrichthyes > Myliobatiformes > Dasyatidae > Hemitrygon > Hemitrygon akajei. The sequence continues at coordinate 2,037,244 of NW_027331992.1, read as the reverse complement.
TTGTGTCTGACCCCGCCAGTGTGTGATGGGACGGTGATGAGGGAGATTCACTCTGTGTCTGACCCCGGGAGTGTGTGATGGGTCGGTGAGGAGGGAGATTCACTCTGTGTCTGACCACGGGAACGTGTGATGGGACGGATTGGATGCAGATTCACTCTGTGCCTGTCGCCGGGAGTGTGTGATGGGACGGTGAGGAGGGAGATTTACTCTTTGTCTGACCCCGGGAGTTTGTGATGGAAAGGTGTGGATGCAGATTCACTCTATGTCTGACCACTGGAATTTGTGATGGGATGATGTGGAAGGAGATTCACTCTGTGTCTGACCACGGCATTGTGTGATGGGACGGTTTGGATGCAGATTCACTCTGTGTCTGACCCCGGGCTTTTGTGATGCGACGGTGAGGAGGGAGATTCAATATCTGTCTGACCACGGGAGTTTGTGAATGAAAGGTGTGGATGCTGATTCACTCTATGTCTGACCAATGGAATTTGTGATGGGATGATGTGGAAGGAGATTCACTCTGTGTCTGACCACGGCATTGTGTGATGGGACGGTTTAGATGGAGTTTCACTCAGTGTCTGACCCCAGGCTTTTGTGATGGGTTTGTGTGGATGGAGATTCACTCTGTGTCTGACCCCGGGAGATTGTGATGGGAAGGTTTGGATGGGGATTCACTCTGTGTCTGACCGCGGGGAAGTGTTAAGGGGCGTTTTGGATGTAGATTCACTCTGTGTCTGACCCCGGGCTTTTGTGATGGGAAGGTCTGAATGGAGATTCACTCTGTGTCTGACCCCGGGAGTTTGTGATGGGACGGTGTGGATGGAGATTCACTCTGTGTCTGACCCCGGGAATGTGTGATGGGACGGTGTGGATGGAGACTCACTCTGTGTCAGACCCCGGGAGAGTGTGATGGGACGGTGTGGAGGGAGATTCACTCTGTTTCTGACCCCGGGAGTTTGTGATGGCAATGTGTGGTTGCAGATTCACTCTATGTCTGACCACGGAATTTGTGAATGGACGGTGTGGAGGGAGTTTCAATCTGTGTCTGACATCGGCAATGTGTGATGGGACGGTTTGGATGGAGATTCACTCTGTGTCTGACCCCGGGCTTTTGTGATGGAACGGTGAGGAGGGAGATTCACTCTGTGTCTGACCCCGGGCTTTTGTGATGGGACGGTGAGGAGGGCGATTCAATATCTGTCTGAACCCGGGCTTTTGTGATGGGACGGTGTGGAGGGAGATTCACTCTGTGTCTGACCCCTTGAGTTTGTGATGGGCCGGTGTGTATGGAGATTCACTTTGTGTCTGATCCAGGGTTTTTGTGATGGGCCGGTGTTAATGGAGATTCACCTTGTGTCTGACCCCGCCAGTGTGTGACGGGACGGTGATGAGGGAGATTCACTCTGTGTCTGACCCAGGGAATGTGTGATGGGACGGTTTGGATGGAGATTCACTCTGTGTCTGACCCCGGGTTTTTGTGATGGGAAGGTCTGGATGGAGATTCACTCTGTCTCTGACCCCGGGCTTTTGTGATGGGACGGTGAGGAGGGAGATTCAATATCTGTCTGACCCCGGGCTTTTGTGATGGGACGGTGTGGAGGGAGATTCACTCTGTGTCTGACCCAGGGTTTTTGTGATGGGCCGGTGATTATGGAGATTCACCTTGTGTCTGACCCCGCCAGTGTGTGATGGGTCGCTGATGAGGGAGATTCACTCTGTGTCTGACCCAGGGAATGTGTGATGGGACGGTGAGGAGGGAGATTCAATATTTGTCTGACCCCGGGCTTTTGTGATGGGACGGTGTGGATGGAGATTCACTCTGAGTCTGACCCAGGGAAAGTATGATGGGACGGTTTGAATGGACATTCACTTTGTGTCTGACCCCGGGTTTTTGTGATGGGAAGGTCTGGATGGAGATTCACTCTGTGTCTGACCCCGGGAGTTTGTGATGGGACGGTGTGGATGGAGATTCACTCAGTGTCTGACCCCGGGAATGTGTGATGGGACGGTTTGGATGGAGATTCACTCTGTGTCTGACCCCGGGCTTTTGTGATGGAACGGTGAGGAGGGAGATTCACTCTGTGTCTGTCCCCGGGCTTTTGTGATGGGACGGTGAGGAGGGAGATTCAATATCTGTCTGACCCCGGTCTTTTGTGATGGGACGGTGTGGAGGGAGATTCACTCTGTGTCTGACCCCTTGAGTTTGTGATGGGCCGGTGTGTATGGAGATTCACTTTGTGTCTGACCCAGGGTTTTTGTGATGGGCCGGTGTTAATGGAGATTCAGCTTGTGTCTGACCCCGCCAGTGTGTGATGGGACGGTGATGAGGGAGATTCACTCTGAGTCTGACCCAGGGAATGTGTGATGGGACGGTTTGGATGCAGTTTCACTCTGTGTCTGAACCCGGGCTTTTGTGATGGGACGGTGAGGAGGGAGATTCAATATCTGTCTGACCCCGGGCTTTTGTGATGGGACGGTGTGGAGGGAGATTCACTCTGTGTCTGACCCCGGGCTTTTGTGATGGGACGGTGAGTAGGGAGATTCACTCTGTGTCTGACCCCGTGAGTTCGTGATGGGCCGGTGTGGATGGAGATTCCCTCTGTGTCTGACCCCGGGAGTGTGTGATGGGACGGTGTGTTTGGAAATTCCCTCTGTGTCTGACCCCGGGAGTGTGTGATGGGTCGGTGAGGAGGGAGATTTACTCTTTGTCTGACCCCGGGAGTTTGTGATGGAAAGGTGTGGATGCAGATTCACTCTATGACTGACCACTGGAATTTGTGATGGGATGATGTGGAAGGAGATTCACTCTGTGTCTGACCACGGCATTGCGTGATGGGACGGTTTGGATGGAGGTTCACTCAGTGTCTGACCCCAGGCTTTTGTGATAGGATGGTGTGGAAGGAGAATCACTCTGTGTCTGACCCCTGCATTGTGTGATGGGACGGTTTGGATGGAAGTTCACTCAGTGTCTGACCCCAGGCTTTTGTGATAGGATGGTGTGGAGGGAGATTCACTCTGTGTCTGACCCCTTGAGTTTGTGATGGGCCGGTGTGTATGGAGATTCACTTTGTGTCTGACCCAGGGTTTTTGTGATGGGCCGGTGTTAATGGAGATTCAGCTTGTGTCTGACCCCGCCAGTGTGTGATGGGACGGTGATGAGGGAGATTCACTCTGAGTCTGACCCAGGGAATGTGTGATGGGACGGTTTGGATGCAGTTTCACTCTGTGTCTGAACCCGGGCTTTTGTGATGGGACGGTGAGGAGGGAGATTCAATATCTGTCTGACCCCGGGCTTTTGTGATGGGACGGTGTGGATTGAGATTCACTCTGTGTCTGACCCCGGGCTTTTGTGATGGGACGGTGAGTAGGGAGATTCAATCTGTGTCTGACCCCGTGAGTTCGTGATGGGCCGGTGTGGATGGAGATTCCCTCTGTGTCTGACCCCGGGAGTGTGTGATGGGACGGTGTGTTTGGAAATTCCCTCTGTGTCTGACCCCGGGAGTGTGTGATGGGTCGGTGAGGAGGGAGATTTACTCTTTGTCTGACCCCGGGAGTTTGTGATGGAAAGGTGTGGATGCAGATTCACTCTATGACTGACCATTGGAATTTGTGATGGGATGATGTGGAAGGAGATTCACTCTGTGTCTGACCACGGCATTGCGTGATGGGACGGTTTGGATGGAGGTTCACTCAGTGTCTGACCCCAGGCTTTTGTGATAGGATGGTGTGGAAGGAGAATCACTCTGTGTCTGACCCCTGCATTGTGTGATGGGACGGTTTGGATGGAAGTTCACTCAGTGTCTGACCCCAGGCTTTTGTGATAGGATGGTGTGGAAGGAGAATCACTCTGTGTCTGACCCCTGCAATGTGTGATGAGACGGTTTGGATGGAGGTTCACTCAGTGTCTGACCCCGAGGGGTTTAAGATGGGACGGTGTGGATGGAGATTCACTCTGTGTCTGACCACGGGAACGTGTGATGAGACGGTTTGGATGGAGGTTCACTCCGAGTCTGACCACAGGAGTGTGTGATGGGACGGTGTGGAGGGAGATTCACTCTGTTTCTGACCCCGGGAGTTTGTGATGGCAATGTGTGGTTGCAGATTCACTCTATGTCTGACCACGGAATTTGTGAATGGACGGTGTGGAGGGAGTTTCAATCTGTGTCTGACATCGGCAATGTGTGATGGGACGGTTTGGATGGAGATTCACTCTGTGTCTGACCCCGGGCTTTTGTGATGGAACGGTGAGGAAGGAGATTCACTCTGTGTCTGACCCCGGGCTTTTGTGATGGGACGGTGAGGAGGGCGATTCAATATCTGTCTGAACCCGGGCTTTTGTGATGGGACGGTGTGGAGGGAGATTCACTCTGTGTCTGACCCCTTGAGTTTGTGATGGGCCGGTGTGTATGGAGATTCACTTTGTGTCTGATCCAGGGTTTTTGTGATGGGCCGGTGTTAATGGAGATTCACCTTGTGTCTGACCCCGCCAGTGTGTGATGGGACGGTGATGAGGGAGATTCACTCTGTGTCTGACCCAGGGAATGTATGATGGGACGGTTTGGATGCAGATTCACTCTGTGTCTGACCACGGGCTTTTGTGATGCGACGGTGAGGAGGGAGATTCAATATCTGTCTGACCCCGGGCTTTTGTGATGGGACGGTGTGGAGGGAGATTCACTCTGTGTCTGACCCCTTGAGTTTGTGATGGGCCGGTGTGTATGGAGATTCACTCTGAGTCTGACCCAGGGAAAGTATGATGGGACGGTTAGGATGGACATTCACTTTGTGCCTGACCCCGGGTTTTTGTGATGGGAAGGTCTGGATGGAGATTCACTCTGTCTCTGACCCCGGGCTTTTGTGATGGGACGGTGAGGAGGGAGATTCAATATCTGTCTGACCCCGGGCTTTTGTGATGGGACGGTGTGGAGGGAGATTCACTCTGTGTCTGACCCAGGGTTTTTGTGATGGGCCGGTGTTTATGGAGATTCACCTTGTGTCTGACCCCGCCAGTGTGTGATGGGTCGCTGATGAGGGAGATTCACTCTGTGTCTGACCCAGGGAATGTGTGATGGGACGGTGAGGAGGGAGATTCAATATTTGTCTGACCCCGGGCTTTTGTGATGGGAAGGTCTGGATGGAGATTCACTCTGTGTCTGACCCCGGGAGTTTGTGATGGGACGGTGTGGATGGAGATTCACTCAGTGTCTGACCCCGGGAATGTGTGATGGGACGGTTTGGATGGAGATTCACTCTGTGTCTGACCCCGGGCTTTTGTGATGGAACGGTGAGGAGGGAGATTCACTCTGTGTCTGTCCCCGGGCTTTTGTGATGGGACGGTGAGGAGGGAGATTCAATATCTGTCTGACCCCGGTCTTTTGTGATGGGACGGTGTGGAGGGAGATTCACTCTGTGTCTGACCCCTTGAGTTTGTGATGGGCCGGTGTGTATGGAGATTCACTTTGTGTCTGACCCAGGGTTTTTGTGATGGGCCGGTGTTAATGGAGATTCAGCTTGTGTCTGACCCCGCCAGTGTGTGATGGGACGGTGATGAGGGAGATTCACTCTGAGTCTGACCCAGGGAATGTGTGATGGGACGGTTTGGATGCAGTTTCACTCTGTGTCTGAACCCGGGCTTTTGTGATGGGACGGTGAGGAGGGAGATTCAATATCTGTCTGACCCCGGGCTTTTGTGATGGGACGGTGTGGAGGGAGATTCACTCTGTGTCTGACCCCGGGCTTTTGTGATGGGACGGTGAGTAGGGAGATTCAATCTGTGTCTGACCCCGTGAGTTCGTGATGGGCCGGTGTGGATGGAGATTCCCTCTGTGTCTGACCCCGGGAGTGTGTGATGGGACGGTGTGTTTGGAAATTCCCTCTGTGTCTGACCCCGGGAGTGTGTGATGGGTCGGTGAGGAGGGAGATTTACTCTTTGTCTGACCCCGGGAGTTTGTGATGGAAAGGTGTGGATGCAGATTCACTCTATGACTGACCACTGGAATTTGTGATGGGATGATGTGGAAGGAGATTCACTCTGTGTCTGACCACGGCATTGCGTGATGGGACGGTTTGGATGGAGGTTCACTCAGTGTCTGACCCCAGGCTTTTGTGATAGGATGGTGTGGAAGGAGAATCACTCTGTGTCTGACCCCTGCATTGTGTGATGGGACGGTTTGGATGGAGGTTCACTCAGTGTCTGACCCCAGGCTTTTGTGATAGGATGGTGTGGAAGGAGAATCACTCTGTGTCTGACCCCTGCAATGTGTGATGAGACGGTTTGGATGGAGGTTCACTCAGTGTCTGACCCCGAGGGGTTTAAGATGGGACGGTGTGGATGGAGATTCACTCTGTGTCTGACCACGGGAACGTGTGATGAGACGGTTTGGATGGAGGTTCACTCCGAGTCTGACCACAGGAGTGTGTGATGGGACGGTGTGGAGGGAGATTCACTCTGTTTCTGACCCCGGGAGTTTGTGATGGCAATGTGTGGTTGCAGATTCACTCTATGTCTGACCACGGAATTTGTGAATGGACGGTGTGGAGGGAGTTTCAATCTGTGTCTGACATCGGCAATGTGTGATGGGACGGTTTGGATGGAGATTCACTCTGTGTCTGACCCCGGGCTTTTGTGATGGAACAGTGAGGAAGGAGATTCACTCTGTGTCTGACCCCGGGCTTTTGTGATGGGACGGTGAGGAGGGCGATTCAATATCTGTCTGAACCCGGGCTTTTGTGATGGGACGGTGTGGAGGGAGATTCACTCTGTGTCTGACCCCTTGAGTTTGTGATGGGCCGGTGTGTATGGAGATTCACTTTGTGTCTGATCCAGGGTTTTTGTGATGGGCCGGTGTTAATGGAGATTCACCTTGTGTCTGACCCCGCCAGTGTGTGATGGGACGGTGATGAGGGAGATTCACTCTGTGTCTGACCCAGGGAATGTGTGATGGGACGGTTTGGATGCAGATTCACTCTGTGTCTGACCCCCGGCTTTTGTGATGCGACGGTGAGGAGGGAGATTCAATATCTGTCTGACCCCGGGCTTTTGTGATGGGACGGTGTGGAGGGAGATTCACTCTGTGTCTGACCCCTTGAGTTTGTGATGGGCCGGTGTGTATGGAGATTCACTCTGAGTCTGACCCAGGGAAAGTATGATGGGACGGTTAGGATGGACACTCACTTTGTGCCTGACCCCGGGTTTTTGTGATGGGAAGGTCTGGATGGAGATTCACTCTGTCTCTGACCCCGGGCTTTTGTGATGGGACGGTGAGGAGGGAGATTCAATATCTGTCTGACCCCGGGCTTTTGTGATGGGACGGTGTGGAGGGAGATTCACTCTGTGTCTGACCCTGGGTTTTTGTGATGGGCCGGTGTTTATGGAGATTCACCTTGTGTCTGACCCCGCCAGTGTGTGATGGGTCGCTGATGAGGGAGATTCACTCTGTGTCTGACCCAGGGAATGTGTGATGGGACGGTGAGGAGGGAGATTCAATATTTGTCTGACCCCGGGCTTTTGTGATGGGAAGGTCTGGATGGAGATTCACTCTGTGTCTGACCCCGGGAGTTTGTGATGGGACGGTGTGGATGGAGATTCACTCAGTGTCTGACCCCGGGAATGTGTGATGGGACGGTTTGGATGGAGAATCACTCTGTGTCTGACCCCGGGCTTTTGTGATGGAACGGTGAGGAGGGAGATTCACTCTGTGTCTGTCCCCGGGCTTTTGTGATGGAACGGTGAGGAGGGAGATTCACTCTGTGTCTGTCCCCGGGCTTTTGTGATGGGACGGTGAGGAGGGCGATTCAATATCTGTCTGAACCCGGGCTTTTGTGATGGGACGGTGTGGAGGGAGATTCACTCTGTGTCTGACCCCTTGAGTTTGTGATGGGCCGGTGTGTATGGAGATTCACTTTGTGTCTGATCCAGGGTTTTTGTGATGGGCCGGTGTTAATGGAGATTCACCTTGTGTCTGACCCCGCCAGTGTGTGATGGGACGGTGATGAGGGAGATTCACTCTGTGTCTGACCCAGGGAATGTGTGATGGGACGGTTTGGATGCAGATTCACTCTGTGTCTGACCCCGGGCTTTTGTGATGCGACGGTGAGGAGGGAGATTCAATATCTGTCTGACCCCGGGCTTTTGTGATGGGACGGTGTGGAGGGAGATTCACTCTGTGTCTGACCCCTTGAGTTTGTGATGGGCCGGTGTGTATGGAGATTCACTCTGAGTCTGACCCAGGGAAAGTATGATGGGACGGTTAGGATGGACATTCACTTTGTGCCTGACCCCGGGTTTTTGTGATGGGAAGGTCTGGATGGAGATTCACTCTGTCTCTGACCCCGGGCTTTTGTGATGGGACGGTGAGGAGGGAGATTCAATATCTGTCTGACCCCGGGCTTTTGTGATGGGACGGTGTGGAGGGAGATTCACTCTGTGTCTGACCCAGGGTTTTTGTGATGGGCCGGTGTTTATGGAGATTCACCTTGTGTCTGACCCCGCCAGTGTGTGATGAGTCGCTGATGAGGGAGATTCACTCTGTGTCTGACCCAGGGAATGTGTGATGGGACGGTGAGGAGGGAGATTCAATATTTGTCTGACCCCGGGCTTTTGTGATGGGAAGGTCTGGATGGAGATTCACTATGTGTCTGACCCCGGGAGTTTGTGATGGGACGGTGTGGATGGAGATTCACTCAGTGTCTGACCCCGGGAATGTGTGATGGGACGGTTTGGATGGAGAATCACTCTGTGTCTGACCCCGGGCTTTTGTGATGGAACGGTGAGGAGGGAGATTCACTCTGTGTCTGTCCCCGGGCTTTTGTGATGGGACGGTGAGGAGGGAGATTCAATATCTGTCTGACCCCGGTCTTTTGTGATGGGACGGTGTGGAGGGAGATTCACTCTGTGTCTGACCCCTTGAGTTTGTGATGGGCCGGTGTGTATGGAGATTCACTTTGTGTCTGACCCAGGGTTTTTGTGATGTGCCGGTGTTAATGGAGATTCAGCTTGTGTCTGACCCCGCCAGTGTGTGATGGGACGGTGATGAGGGAGATTCACTCTGAGTCTGACCCAGGGAATGTGTGATGGGACGGTTTGGATGCAGTTTCACTCTGTGTCTGAACCCGGGCTTTTGTGATGGGACGGTGAGGAGGGAGATTCAATATCTGTCTGACCCCGGGCTTTTGTGATGGGACGGTGTGGAGGGAGATTCACTCTGTGTCTGACCCCGGGCTTTTGTGATGGGACGGTGAGTAGGGAGATTCAATCTGTGTCTGACCCCGTGAGTTCGTGATGGGCCGGTGTGGATGGAGATTCCCTCTGTGTCTGACCCCGGGAGTGTGTGATGGGACGGTGTGTTTGGAAATTCCCTCTGTGTCTGACCCCGGGAGTGTGTGATGGGTCGGTGAGGAGGGAGATTTACTCTTTGTCTGACCCCGGGAGTTTGTGATGGAAAGGTGTGGATGCAGATTCACTCTATGACTGACCACTGGAATTTGTGATGGGATGATGTGGAAGGAGATTCACTCTGTGTCTGACCCAGGGTTTTTGTGATGGGCCGGTGTTAATGGAGATTCAGCTTGTGTCTGGCCCCGCCAGTGTGTGATGGGACGGTGATGAGGGAGATTCACTCTGAGTCTGACCCAGGGAATGTGTGATGGGACGGTTTGGATGCAGTTTCACTCTGTGTCTGAACCCGGGCTTTTGTGATGGGACGGTGAGGAGGGAGATGCAATATCTGTCTGACCCCGGGCTTTTGTGATGGGTTTGTGTGGAGGGAGATTCACTCTGTGTCTGACCCCGGGAGATTGTGATGGGACGGTTTGGAGGGAGATTCACTCTGTGTCTGACCCCGGGCTTTTGTGATGGGTTTGTGTGGAGGGAGATTCACTCTGTGTCTGACCCCGGGAGATTGTGATGGGACGGTTTGGATGGGGATTCACTCTGTGTCTGACCGCGGGGAAGTGTTAAGGGGCGTTTTGGATGTAGATTCACTCTGTGTCTGACCCCGGGCTTTTGTGATGGGAAGGTCTGAATGGAGATTCACTCTGTGTCTGACCCCGGGAGTTTGTGATGGGACGGTGTGGATGGAGATTCACTCTGTGTCTGACCCCGGGAATGTGTGATGGGACGGTGTGGATGGAGACTCACTCTGTGTCAGACCCCGGCAGAGTGTGATGGGACGGTGTGGAGGGAGATTCACTCTGTTTCTGACCCCGGGAGTTTGTGATGGCAATGTGTGGTTGCAGATTCACTCTATGTCTGACCACGGAATTTGTGAATGGACGGTGTGGAGGGAGTTTCAATCTGTGTCTGACATCGGCAATGTGTGATGGGACGGTTTGGATGGAGATTCACTCTGTGTCTGACCCCGGGCTTTTGTGATGGAACCGTGAGGAGGGAGATTCACTCTGTGTCTGACCCCGGGCTTTTGTGATGGGACGGTGAGGAGGGCGATTCAATATCTGTCTGAACCCGGGCTTTTGTGATGGGACGGTGTGGAGGGAGATTCACTCTGTGTCTGACCCCTTGAGTTTGTGATGGGCCGGTTTGTATGGAGATTCACTTTGTGTCTGATCCAGGGTTTTTGTGATGGGCCGGTGTTAATGGAGATTCACCTTGTGTCTGACCCCGCCAGTGTGTGATGGGACGGTGATGAGGGAGATTCACTCTGTGTCTGACCACGGGAACGTGTGATGGGTCGGTGAGGAGGGAGATTCACTCTGTGTCTGACCACGGGAACGTGTGATGGGACGGATTGGATGCAGATTCACTCTGTGCCTGTCGCCGGGAGTGTGTGATGGGACGGTGAGGAGGGAGATTTACTCTTTGTCTGACCCCGGGAGTTTGTGATGGAAAGGTGTGGATGCAGATTCACTCTATGTCTGACCACTGGAATTTGTGATGGGATGATGTGGAAGGAGATTCACTCTGTGTCTGACCAGGGCATTGTGTGATGGGACGGTTTAGATGGAGGTTCACTCAGTGTCTGACCCCAGGCTTTTGTGATGGGTTTGTGTGGAGGGAGATTCACTCTGTGTCTGACCCCGGGAGATTGTGATGGGACGGTTTGCATGGGGATTCACTCTGTGTCTGACCGCGGGGAAGTGTTAAGGGGCGTTTTGGATGTAGATTCACTCTGTGTCTGACCCCGGGCTTTTGTGATGGGAAGGTCTGAATGGAGATTCACTCTGTGTCTGACCCCGGGAGTTTGTGATGGGACGGTGTGGATGGAGATTCACTCTGTGTCTGACCCCGGGAATGTGTGATGGGACGGTGTGGATGGAGACTCACTCTGTGTCAGACCCAGGAGAGTGTGATGGGACGGTGTGGAGGGAGATTCACTCTGTTTCTGACCCCGGGAGTTTGTGATGGCAATGTGTGGTTGCAGATTCACTCTATGTCTGACCACGGAATTTGTGAATGGACGGTGTGGAGGGAGTTTCAATCTGTGTCTGACATCGGCAATGTGTGATGGGACGGTTTGGATGGAGATTCACTCTGTGTCTGACCCCGGGCTTTTGTGATGGAACGGTGAGGAGGGAGATTCACTCTGTGTCTGACCCCGGGCTTTTGTGATGGGACGGTGAGGAGGGCGATTCAATATCTGTCTGAACCCGGGCTTTTGTGATGGGACGGTGTGGAGGGAGATTCACTCTGTGTCTGACCCCTTGAGTTTGTGATGGGCCGGTTTGTATGGAGATTCACTTTGTGTCTGATCCAGGGTTTTTGTGATGGGCCGGTGTTAATGGAGATTCACCTTGTGTCTGACCCCGCCAGTGTGTGATGGGACGGTGATGAGGGAGATTCACTCTGTGTCTGACCCCGGGAGTGTGTGATGGGTCGGTGAGGAGGGAGATTCACTCTGTGTCTGACCACGGGAACGTGTGATGGGACGGATTGGATGCAGATTCACTCTGTGCCTGTCGCCGGGAGTGTGTGATGGGACGGTGAGGGGGGAGATTTACTCATTGTCTGACCCCGGGAGTTTGTGATGGAAAGGTGTGGATGCAGATTCACTCTATGTCTGACCACTGGAATTTGTAATGGGATGATGTGGAAGGAGATTCACTCTGTGTCTGACCACGGCATTGTGTGATGGGACGGTTTAGATGGAGGTTCACTCAGTGTCTGACCCCAGGCTTTTGTGATGGGTTTGTGTGGAGGGAGATTCACTCTGTGTCTGACCCCGGGAGAATGTGATGGGACGGTTTGGATGGGGATTCAGTCTGTGTCTGACCGCGGGGAAGTGTTAAGGGGCGTTTTGGATGTAGATTCACTCTGTGTCTGATCCCGGGCTTTTGTGATGGGAAGGTCTGAATGGAGATTCAATCTGTGTCTGACCCCGGGAGTTTGTGATGGGACGGTGTGGATGGAGATTCACTCTGTGTCTGACCCCGGGAATGTGTGATCGGACGGTGTGGATGGAGACACACTCTGTGTCAGACCCCGGGAGAGTGTGATGGGACGGTGTGGAGGGAGATTCACTCTGTTTCTGACCCCGGGAGTTTGTGATGGCAATGTGTGGTTGCAGATTCACTCTATGCCTGACCACTGAATTTGTGAATGGACGGTGTGGAGGGAGTTTCAATCTGTGTCTGACATCGGCAATGTGTGATGGGACGGTTTGGATGGAGATTCACTCTGTGTCTGACCCCGGGCTTTTGTGATGGAACGGTGAGGAGGGAGATTCACTCTGTGTCTGACCCCGGGCTTTTGTGATGGGACGGTGAGGAGGGCGATTCAATATCTGTCTGAACCCGGGCTTTTGTGATGGGACGGTGTGGAGGGAGATTCACTCTGTGTCTGACCCCTTGAGTTTGTGATTGGCCGGTTTGTATGGAGATTCACTTTGTGTCTGATCCAGGGTTTTTGTGATGGGCCGGTGTTAATGGAGATTCACCTTGTGTCTGACCACGCCAGTGTGTGATGGGACGGTGAGGAGGGAGATTCACTCTGTGTCTGACCACGGGAACGTGTGATGGGACGGATTGGATGCAGATTCACTCTGTGCCTGTCGCCGGGAGTGTGTGATGGGACGGTGAGGAGGGAGATTTACTCTTTGTCTGACCCCGGGAGTTTGTGATGGAAAGGTGTGGATGCAGATTCACTCTATGTCTGACCACTGGAATTTGTGATGGGATGATGTGGAAGGAGATTCACTCTGTGTCTGACCACGGCATTGTGTGATGGGACGGTTTGGATGCAGATTCACTCTGTGTCTGACCCCGGGCTTTTGTGATGCGACGGTGAGGAGGGAGATTCAATATCTGTCTGACCACGGGAGTTTGTGATGGAAAGGTGTGGATGCAGATTCACTCTATGTCTGACCACTGGAATTTGTGATGGGATGATGTGGAAGGAGATTCACTCTGTGTCTGACCACGGCATTGTGTGATGGGACGGTTTAGATGGAGTTTCACTCAGTGTCTGACCCCAGGCTTTTGTGATGGGTTTGTGTGGATGGAGATTCACTCTGTGTCTGACCCCGGGAGATTGTGATGGGAAGGTTTGGATGGGGATTCACTCTGTGTCTGACCGCGGGGAAGTGTTAAGGGGCGTTTTGGATGTAGATTCACTCTGTGTCTGACCCCGGGCTTTTGTGATGGGAAGGTCTGAATGGAGATTCACTCTGTGTCTGACCCCGGGAGTTTGTGATGGGACGGTGTGGATGGAGATTCACTCTGTGTCTGACCCCGGGAATGTGTGATGGGACGGTGTGGATGGAGACTCACTCTGTGTCAGACCCCGGGAGAGTGTGATGGGACGGTGTGGAGGGAGATTCACTCTGTTTCTGACCCCGGGAGTTTGTGATGGCAATGTGTGGTTGCAGATTCACTCTATGTCTGACCACGGAATTTGTGAATGGACGGTGTGGAGGGAGTTTCAATCTGTGTCTGACATCGGCAATGTGTGATGGGACGGTTTGGATGGAGATTCACTCTGAGTCTGACCCCGGGCTTTTGTGATGGAACGGTGAGGAGGGAGATTCACTCTGTGTCTGTCCCCGGGCTTTTGTGATGGGACGGTGAGGAGGGCGATTCAATATCTGTCTGAACCCGGGCTTTTGTGATGGGACGGTGTGGAGGGAGATTCACTCTGTGTCTGACCCCTTGAGTTTGTGATGGGCCGGTGTGTATGGAGATTCACTTTGTGTCTGATCCAGGGTTTTTGTGATGGGCCGGTGTTAATGGAGATGCACCTTGTGTCTGACCCCGCCAGTGTGTGATGGGACGGTGATGAGGGAGATTCACTCTGTGTCTGACCCAGGGAATGTGTGATGGGACGGTTTGGATGCAGATTCACTCTGTGTCTGACCCCGGGCTTTTGTGATGCGACGGTGAGGAGGGAGATTCAATATCTGTCTGACCCCGGGCTTTTGTGACGGGACGGTGTGGAGGGAGATTCACTCTGTGTCTGACCCCTTGAGTTTGTGATGGGCCGGTGTGTATGGAGATTCACTCTGAGTCTGACCCAGGGAAAGTATGATGGGACGGTTAGGATGGACATTCACTTTGTGCCTGACCCCGGGTTTTTGTGATGGGAAGGTCTGGATGGAGATTCACTCTGTCTCTGACCCCGGGCTTTTGTGATGGGACGGTGAGGAGGGAGATTCAATATCTGTCTGACCCCGGGCTTTTGTGATGGGACGGTTTGGAGGGAGATTCACTCTGTGTCTGACCCAGGGTTTTTGTGATGGGCCGGTGTTTATGGAGATTCACCTTGTGTCTGACCCCGCCAGACTGTGATGGGTCGCTGATGAGGGAGATTCACTCTGTGTCTGACCCAGGGAATGTGTGATGGGACGGTGAGGAGGGAGATTCAATATTTGTCTGACCTCGGGCTTTTGTGATGGGACGGTGTGGATGGAGATTCACTCTGAGTCTGACCCCGGGCTTTTGTGATGGAACGGTGAGGAGGGAGATTCACTCTGTGTCTGTCCCCGGGCTTTTGTGATGGGACGGTGAGGAGGGCGATTCAATATCTGTCTGAACCCGGGCTTTTGTGATGGGACGGTGTGGAGGGAGATTCACTCTGTGTCTGACCCCTTGAGTTTGTGATGGGCCGGTGTGTATGGAGATTCACTTTGTGTCTGATCCAGGGTTTTTGTGATGGGCCGGTGTTAATGGAGATGCACCTTGTGTCTGACCCCGCCAGTGTGTGATGGGACGGTGATGAGGGAGATTCACTCTGTGTCTGACCCAGGGAATGTGTGATGGGACGGTTTGGATGCAGATTCACTCTGTGTCTGACCCCGGGCTTTTGTGATGCGACGGTGAGGAGGGAGATTCAATATCTGTCTGACCCCGGGCTTTTGTGATGGGACGGTGTGGAGGGAGATTCACTCTGTGTCTGACCCCTTGAGTTTGTGATGGGCCGGTGTGTATGGAGATTCACTCTGAGTCTGACCCAGGGAAAGTATGATGGGACGGTTAGGATGGACATTCACTTTGTGCCTGACCCCGGGTTTTTGTGATGGGAAGGTCTGGATGGAGATTCACTCTGTCTCTGACCCCGGGCTTTTGTGATGGGACGGTGAGGAGGGAGATTCAATATCTGTCTGACCCCGGGCTTTTGTGATGGGACGGTTTGGAGGGAGATTCACTCTGTGTCTGACCCAGGGTTTTTGTGATGGGCCGGTGTTTATGGAGATTCACCTTGTGTCTGACCCCGCCAGTGTGTGATGGGTCGCTGATGAGGGAGATTCACTCTGTGTCTGACCCAGGGAATGTGTGATGGGACGGTGAGGAGGGAGATTCAATATTTGTCTGACCTCGGGCTTTTGTGATGGGACGGTGTGGATGGAGATTCACTCTGAGTCTGACCCAGGGAAAGTATGATGGGACGGTTTGGATGGACATTCACTTTGTGTCTGACCCCGGGTTTTTGTGATGGGAAGGTCTGGATGGAGATTCACTCTGTGTCTGACCCCGGGAGTTTGTGATGGGACGGTGTGGATGGAGATTCACTCAGTGTCTGACCCCGGGAATGTGTGATGGGACGGTTTGGATGGAGATTCACTCTGCGTCTGACCCCGGGCTTTTGTGATGGAACGGTGAGGAGGGAGATTCACTCAGTGTCTGTCCCCGGGCTTTTGTGATGGGACGGTGAGGAGGGAGATTCAATATCTGTCTGACCCCGGTCTTTGTGATGGGACGGTGTGGAGGGAGATTCACTCTGTGTCTGACCCCTTGAGTTTGTGATGGGCCGGTGTGTATGGAGATTCACTTTGTGTCTGACCCAGGGTTTTTGTGATGGGCCGGTGTTAATGGAGATTCAGCTTGTGTCTGACCCCGCCAGTGTGTGATGGGACGGTGATGAGGGAGATTCACTCTGAGTCTGACACAGGGAATGTGTGATGGGACGGTTTGGATGCAGTTTCACTCTGTGTCTGAACTCGGGCTTTTGTGATGGGACGGTGAGGAGGGAGATTCAATATCTGTCTGACCCCGGGCTTTTGTGATGGGACGGTGTGGAGGGAGATTCACTCTGTGTCTGACCCCGGGCTTTTGTGATGGTACGGTGAGTAGGGAGATTCAATCTGTGTCTGACCCCGTGAGTTCGTGATGGGCCGGTGTGGATGGAGATTCCCTCTGTGTCTGACCCCGGGAGTGTGTGATGGGACGGTGTGTTTGGAAATTCCCTCTGTGTCTGACCCCGGGAGTGTGTGATGGGTCGGTGAGGAGGGAGATTTACTCTTTGTCTGACCCCGGGAGTTTGTGATGGAAAGGTGTGGATGCAGATTCACTCTGTGTCTGACCACGGCATTGCGTGATGGGACGGTTTGGATGGAGGTTCACTCAGTGTCTGACCCCAGGCTTTTGTGATAGGATGGTGTGGAAGGAGAATCAATCTGTGTCTGACCCCTGCATTGTGTGATGGGACGGTTTGGATGGAGGTTCACTCAGTGTCTGACCCCGAGGGGTTTAAGATGGGACGGTGTGGATGGAGATTCACTCTGTGTCTGACCACGGGAACGTGTGATGAGACGGTTTGGATGGAGGTTCACTCCGAGTCTGACCACAGGAGTGTGTGATGGGACGGTGTGGAGGGAGATTCACTCTGTGTCTGACCCCGGGCTTTTGTGATGGAACGGTGAGGAAGGAGATTCACTCTGTGTCTGACCCCGGGCTTTTGTGATGGAACGGTGAGGAGGGAGATTCACTCTGTGTCTGTCCCCGGGCTTTTGTGATGGGACGGTGAGGAGGGAGATTCAATATCTGTTTGACCCCGGTCTTTTGTGATGGGACGGTGTGGAGGGAGATTCCCTCTGTGTCTGACCCCTTGAGTTTGTGATGGGCCGGTGCGTATGGAGATTCACTTTGTGTCTGACCCAGGGATTTTGTGATGGGCCGGTGTTAATGGAGATTCAGCTTGTGTCTGACCCCGTGAGTTCGTGATGGGCCGGTGTGGATGGAGATTCCCTCTGTGTCTGACCCCGGGAGTGTGTGATGGGACGGTGTGTTTGGAAATTCCCTCTGTGTCTGACCCCGGGAGTGTGTGATGGGTCGGTGAGGAGGGAGATTTACTCTTTGTCTGACCCCGGGAGTTTGTGATGGAAAGGTGTGGATGCAGATTCACTCTATGACTGACCACTGGAATTTGTGATGGGATGATGTGGAAGGAGATTCACTCTGTGTCTGACCACGGCATTGCGTGATGGGACGGTTTGGATGGAGGTTCACTCAGTGTCTGACCCCAGGCTTTTGTGATAGGATGGTGTGGAAGGAGAATCACTCTGTGTCTGACCCCTGCATTGTGTGATGGGACGGTTTGGATGGAGGTTCACTCAGTGTCTGACCCCAGGCTTTTGTGATAGGATGGTGTGGAAGGAGAATCACTCTGTGTCTGACCCCTACAATGTGTGATGAGACGGTTTGGATGGAGGTTCACTCAGTGTCTGACCCCGAGGGGTTTAAGATGGGCCGGTGTGTATGGAGATTCACTTTGTGTCTGATCCAGGGTTTTTGTGATGGGCCGGTGTTAATGGAGATTCACCTTGTGTCTGACCCCGCCAGTGTGTGATGGGACGGTGATGAGGGAGATTCACTCTGTGTCTGACCCAGGGAATGTGTGATGGGACGGTTTGGATGCAGATTCACTCTGTGTCTGACCCCGGGCTTTTGTGATGCGACGGTGAGGAGGGAGATTCAATATCTGTCTGACCCCGGACTTTTGTGATGGGACGGTGTGGAGGGAGATTCACTCTGTGTCTGACCCCGGGAGAATGTGATGGGACGGTTTGGATGGGGATTCAGTCTGTGTCTGACCGCGGGGAAGTGTTAAGGGGCGTTTTGGATGTAGATTCACTCTGTGTCTGATCCCGGGCTTTTGTGATGGGAAGGTCTGAATGGAGATTCAATCTGTGTCTGACCCCGGGAGTTTGTGATGGGACGGTGTGGATGGAGATTCACTCTGTGTCTGACCCCGGGAATGTGTGATCGGACGGTGTGGATGGAGACACACTCTGTGTCAGACCCCGGGAGAGTGTGATGGGACGGTGTGGAGGGAGATTCACTCTGTTTCTGACCCCGGGAGTTTGTGATGGCAATGTGTGGTTGCAGATTCACTCTATGCCTGACCACTGAATTTGTGAATGGACGGTGTGGAGGGAGTTTCAATCTGTGTCTGACATCGGCAATGTGTGATGGGACGGTTTGGATGGAGATTCACTCTGTGTCTGACCCCGGGCTTTTGTGATGGAACGGTGAGGAGGGAGATTCACTCTGTGTCTGACCCCGGGCTTTTGTGATGGGACGGTGAGGAGGGCGATTCAATATCTGTCTGAACCCGGGCTTTTGTGATGGGACGGTGTGGAGGGAGATTCACTCTGTGTCTGACCCCTTGAGTTTGTGATTGGCCGGTTTGTATGGAGATTCACTTTGTGTCTGATCCAGGGTTTTTGTGATGGGCCGGTGTTAATGGAGATTCACCTTGTGTCTGACCCCGCCAGTGTGTGATGGGACGGTGAGGAGGGAGATTCACTCTGTGTCTGACCACGGGAACGTGTGATGGGACGGATTGGATGCAGATTCACTCTGTGCCTGTCGCCGGGAGTGTGTGATGGGACGGTGAGGAGGGAGATTTACTCTTTGTCTGACCCCGGGAGTTTGTGATGGAAAGGTGTGGATGCAGATTCACTCTATGTCTGACCACTGGAATTTGTGATGGGATGATGTGGAAGGAGATTCACTCTGTGTCTGACCACGGCATTGTGTGATGGGACGGTTTGGATGCAGATTCACTCTGTGTCTGACCCCGGGCTTTTGTGATGCGACGGTGAGGAGGGAGATTCAATATCTGTCTGACCACGGGAGTTTGTGATGGAAAGGTGTGGATGCAGATTCACTCTATGTCTGACCACTGGAATTTGTGATGGGATGATGTGGAAGGAGATTCACTCTGTGTCTGACCACGGCATTGTGTGATGGGACGGTTTAGATGGAGTTTCACTCAGTGTCTGACCCCAGGCTTTTGTGATGGGTTTGTGTGGATGGAGATTCACTCTGTGTCTGACCCCGGGAGATTGTGATGGGAAGGTTTGGATGGGGATTCACTCTGTGTCTGACCGCGGGGAAGTGTTAAGGGGCGTTTTGGATGTAGATTCACTCTGTGTCTGACCCCGGGCTTTTGTGATGGGAAGGTCTGAATGGAGATTCACTCTGTGTCTGACCCCGGGAGTTTGTGATGGGACGGTGTGGATGGAGATTCACTCTGTGTCTGACCCCGGGAATGTGTGATGGGACGGTGTGGATGGAGACTCACTCTGTGTCAGACCCCGGGAGAGTGTGATGGGACGGTGTGGAGGGAGATTCACTCTGTTTCTGACCCCGGGAGTTTGTGATGGCAATGTGTGGTTGCAGATTCACTCTATGTCTGACCACGGAATTTGTGAATGGACGGTGTGGAGGGAGTTTCAATCTGTGTCTGACATCGGCAATGTGTGATGGGACGGTTTGGATGGAGATTCACTCTGAGTCTGACCCCGGGCTTTTGTGATGGAACGGTGAGGAGGGAGATTCACTCTGTGTCTGTCCCCGGGCTTTTGTGATGGGACGGTGAGGAGGGCGATTCAATATCTGTCTGAACCCGGGCTTTTGTGATGGGACGGTGTGGAGGGAGATTCACTCTGTGTCTGACCCCTTGAGTTTGTGATGGGCCGGTGTGTATGGAGATTCACTTTGTGTCTGATCCAGGGTTTTTGTGATGGGCCGGTGTTAATGGAGATGCACCTTGTGTCTGACCCCGCCAGTGTGTGATGGGACGGTGATGAGGGAGATTCACTCTGTGTCTGACCCAGGGAATGTGTGATGGGACGGTTTGGATGCAGATTCACTCTGTGTCTGACCCCGGGCTTTTGTGATGCGACGGTGAGGAGGGAGATTCAATATCTGTCTGACCCCGGGCTTTTGTGATGGGACGGTGTGGAGGGAGATTCACTCTGTGTCTGACCCCTTGAGTTTGTGATGGGCCGGTGTGTATGGAGATTCACTCTGAGTCTGACCCAGGGAAAGTATGATGGGACGGTTAGGATGGACATTCACTTTGTGCCTGACCCCGGGTTTTTGTGATGGGAAGGTCTGGATGGAGATTCACTCTGTCTCTGACCCCGGGCTTTTGTGATGGGACGGTGAGGAGGGAGATTCAATATCTGTCTGACCCCGGGCTTTTGTGATGGGACGGTTTGGAGGGAGATTCACTCTGTGTCTGACCCAGGGTTTTTGTGATGGGCCGGTGTTTATGGAGATTCACCTTGTGTCTGACCCCGCCAGACTGTGATGGGTCGCTGATGAGGGAGATTCACTCTGTGTCTGACCCAGGGAATGTGTGATGGGACGGTGAGGAGGGAGATTCAATATTTGTCTGACCTCGGGCTTTTGTGATGGGACGGTGTGGATGGAGATTCACTCTGAGTCTGACCCCGGGCTTTTGTGATGGAACGGTGAGGAGGGAGATTCACTCTGTGTCTGTCCCCGGGCTTTTGTGATGGGACGGTGAGGAGGGCGATTCAATATCTGTCTGAACCCGGGCTTTTGTGATGGGACGGTGTGGAGGGAGATTCACTCTGTGTCTGACCCCTTGAGTTTGTGATGGGCCGGTGTGTATGGAGATTCACTTTGTGTCTGATCCAGGGTTTTTGTGATGGGCCGGTGTTAATGGAGATGCACCTTGTGTCTGACCCCGCCAGTGTGTGATGGGACGGTGATGAGGGAGATTCACTCTGTGTCTGACCCAGGGAATGTGTGATGGGACGGTTTGGATGCAGATTCACTCTGTGTCTGACCCCGGGCTTTTGTGATGCGACGGTGAGGAGGGAGATTCAATATCTGTCTGACCCCGGGCTTTTGTGATGGGACGGTGTGGAGGGAGATTCACTCTGTGTCTGACCCCTTGAGTTTGTGATGGGCCGGTGTGTATGGAGATTCACTCTGAGTCTGACCCAGGGAAAGTATGATGGGACGGTTAGAATGGACATTCACTTTGTGCCTGACCCCGGGTTTTTGTGATGGGAAGGTCTGGATGGAGATTCACTCTGTCTCTGACCCCGGGCTTTTGTGATGGGACGGTGAGGAGGGAGATTCAATATCTGTCTGACCCCGGGCTTTTGTGATGGGACGGTTTGGAGGGAGATTCACTCTGTGTCTGACCCAGGGTTTTTGTGATGGGCCGGTGTTTATGGAGATTCACCTTGTGTCTGACCCCGCCAGTGTGTGATGGGTCGCTGATGAGGGAGATTCACTCTGTGTCTGACCCAGGGAATGTGTGATGGGACGGTGAGGAGGGAGATTCAATATTTGTCTGACCTCGGGCTTTTGTGATGGGACGGTGTGGATGGAGATTCACTCTGAGTCTGACCCAGGGAAAGTATGATGGGACGGTTTGGATGGACATTAACTTTGTGTCTGACCCCGGGTTTTTGTGATGGGAAGGTCTGGATGGAGATTCACTCTGTGTCTGACCCCGGGAGTTTGTGATGGGACGGTGTGGATGGAGATTCACTCAGTGTCTGACCCCGGGAATGTGTGATGGGACGGTTTGGATGGAGATTCACTCTGCGTCTGACCCCGGGCTTTTGTGATGGAACGGTGAGGAGGGAGATTCACTCTGTGTCTGTCCCCGGGCTTTTGTGATGGGACGGTGAGGAGGGAGATTCAATATCTGTCTGACCCCGGTCTTTGTGATGGGACGGTGTGGAGGGAGATTCACTCTGTGTCTGACCCCTTGAGTTTGTGATGGGCCGGTGTGTATGGAGATTCACTTTGTGTCTGACCCAGGGTTTTTGTGATGGGTCGGTGTTAATGGAGATTCAGCTTGTGTCTGACCCCGCCAGTGTGTGATGGGACGGTGATGAGGGAGATTCACTCTGAGTCTGACACAGGGAATGTGTGATGGGACGGTTTGGATGCAGTTTCACTCTGTGTCTGAACCCGGGCTTTTGTGATGGGACGGTGAGGAGGGAGATTCAATATCTGTCTGACCCCGGGCTTTTGTGATGGGACGGTGTGGAGGGAGATTCACTCTGTGTCTGACCCCGGGCTTTTGTGATGGGACGGTGAGTAGGGAGATTCAATCTGTGTCTGACCCCGTGAGTTCGTGATGGGCCGGTGTGGATGGAGATTCCCTCTGTGTCTGACCCCGGGAGTGTGTGATGGGACGGTGTGTTTGGAAATTCCCTCTGTGTCTGACCCCGGGAGTGTGTGATGGGTCGGTGAGGAGGGAGATTTACTCTTTGTCTGACCCCGGGAGTTTGTGATGGAAAGGTGTGGATGCAGATTCACTCTGTGTCTGACCACGGCATTGCGTGATGGGACGGTTTGGATGGAGGTTCACTCAGTGTCTGACCCCAGGCTTTTGTGATAGGATGGTGTGGAAGGAGAATCAATCTGTGTCTGACCCCTGCATTGTGTGATGGGACGGTTTGGATGGAGGTTCACTCAGTGTCTGACCCCGAGGGGTTTAAGATGGGACGGTGTGGATGGAGATTCACTCTGTGTCTGACCACGGGAACGTGTGATGAGACGGTTTGGATGGAGGTTCACTCCGAGTCTGACCACAGGAGTGTGTGATGGGACGGTGTGGAGGGAGATTCACTCTGTGTCTGACCCCGGGCTTTTGTGATGGAACGGTGAGGAAGGAGATTCACTCTGTGTCTGACCCCGGGCTTTTGTGATGGAACGGTGAGGAGGGAGATTCACTCTGTGTCTGTCCCCGGGCTTTTGTGATGGGACGGTGAGGAGGGAGATTCAATATCTGTTTGACCCCGGTCTTTTGTGATGGGACGGTGTGGAGGGAGATTCCCTCTGTGTCTGACCCCTTGAGTTTGTGATGGGCCGGTGCGTATGGAGATTCACTTTGTGTCTGACCCAGGGTTTTTGTGATGGGCCGGTGTTAATGGAGATTCAGCTTGTGTCTGACCCCGTGAGTTCGTGATGGGCCGGTGTGGATGGAGATTCCCTCTGTGTCTGACCCCGGGAGTGTGTGATGGGACGGTGTGTTTGGAAATTCCCTCTGTGTCTGACCCCGGGAGTGTGTGATGGGTCGGTGAGGAGGGAGATTTACTCTTTGTCTGACCCCGGGAGTTTGTGATGGAAAGGTGTGGATGCAGATTCACTCTATGACTGACCACTGGAATTTGTGATGGGATGATGTGGAAGGAGATTCACTCTGTGTCTGACCACGGCATTGCGTGATGGGACGGTTTGGATGGAGGTTCACTCAGTGTCTGACCCCAGGCTTTTGTGATAGGATGGTGTGGAAGGAGAATCACTCTGTGTCTGACCCCTGCATTGTGTGATGGGACGGTTTGGATGGAGGTTCACTCAGTGTCTGACCCCAGGCTTTTGTGATAGGATGGTGTGGAAGGAGAATCACTCTGTGTCTGACCCCTACAATGTGTGATGAGACGGTTTGGATGGAGGTTCACTCAGTGTCTGACCCCGAGGGGTTTAAGATGGGACGGTGTGGATGGAGATTCACTCTGTGTCTGACCACGGGAACGTGTGATGAGACGGTTTGGATGGAGGTTCACTCCGAGTCTGACCACAGGAGTGTGTGATGGGACGGTGTGGAGGGAGATTCACTCTGTTTCTGACCCCGGGAGTTTGTGATGGCAATGTGTGGTTGCAGATTCACTCTATGTCTGACCACGGAATTTGTGAATGGACGGTGTGGAGGGAGTTTCAATCTGTGACTGACATCGGCAATGTGTGATGGGACGGTTTGGATGGAGATTCACTCTGTGTCTGACCCCGGGCTTTTGTGATGGAACGGTGAGGAAGGAGATTCACTCTGTGTCTGACCCCGGGCTTTTGTGATGGGACGGTGAGGAGGGCGATTCAATATCTGTCTGAACCCGGGCTTTTGTGATGGGACGGTGTGGAGGGAGATTCACTCTGTGTCTGACCCCTTGAGTTTGTGATGGGCCGGTGTGTATGGAGATTCACTTTGTGTCTGATCCAGGGTTTTTGTGATGGGCCGGTGTTAATGGAGATTCACCTTGTGTCTGACCCCGCCAGTGTGTGATGGGACGGTGATGAGGGAGATTCACTCTGTGTCTGACCCAGGGAATGTGTGATGGGACGGTTTGGATGCAGATTCACTCTGTGTCTGACCCCGGGCTTTTGTGATGCGACGGTGAGGAGGGAGATTCAATATCTGTCTGACCCCGGACTTTTGTGATGGGACGGTGTGGAGGGAGATTCACCTTGTGTCTGACCCCTTGAGTTTGTGATGGGCCGGTGTGTATGGAGATTCACTCTGAGTCTGACCCAGGGAAAGTATGATGGGACGGTTAGGATGGACATTCATTTTGTGCCTGACCCCGGGTTTTTGTGATGGGAAGGTCTGGATGGAGATTCACTCTGTGTCTGACCCCGGGAGTTTGTGATGGGACGGTGTGGATGGAGATTCACTCAGTGTCTGACCCCGGGAATGTGTGATGGGACGGTTTGGATGGAGATTCACTCTGTGTCTGACCCCGGGCTTTTGTGATGGAACGGTGAGGAGGGAGATTCACTCTGTGTCTGTCCCCGGGCTTTTGTGATGGGACGGTGAGGAGGGAGATTCACTCTGTGTCTGTCCCCGGGCTTTTGTGATGGGACGGTGAGGAGGGAGATTCACTCTGAGTCTGACCCAGGGAAAGTATGATGGGACGGTTTGGATGGACATTCACTTTGTGTCTGACCCCGGGTTTTTGTGATGGGAAGGTCTGGATGGAGATTCACTCTCTGTCTGACCCCGGGAGTTTGTGATGGGACGGTGTGGATGGAGATTCACTCAGTGTCTGACCCCGGGAATGTGTGATGGGACGGTTTGGATGGAGATTCACTCTGTGTCTGACCCCGGGCTTTTGTGATGGAACGGTGAGGAGGGAGATTCACTCTGTGTCTGTCCCCGGGCTTTTGTGATGGAACGGTGAGGAGGGAGATTCACTCTGTGTCTGTCCCCGGGCTTTTGTGATGGGACGGTGAGGAGGGAGATTCAATATCTGTCTGACCCCGGTCTTTTGTGATGGGACGGTGTGGAGGGAGATTCACTCTGTGTCTGACCCCTTGAGTTTGTGATGGGCCGGTGTGTATGGAGATTCACTTTGTGTCTGACCCAGGGTTTTTGTGATGGGCCGGTGTTAATGGAGATTCAGCTTGTGTCTGACCCCGCCAGTGTGTGATGGGACGGTGATGAGGGAGATTCACTCTGAGTCTGACCCAGGGAATGTGTGATGGGACGGTTTGGATGCAGTTTCACTCTGTGTCTGAACCCGGGCTTTTGTGATGGGACGGTGTGGATGGAGATTCACTCTGTGTCCGACCCAGGGTTTTTGTGATGGGCCGGTGTTTATGGAGATTCACCTTGTGTCTGACCCCGCCAGTGTGTGATGGGTCGCTGATGAGGGAGATTCACTCTGTGTCTGACCCAGGGAATGTGTGATGGGACGGTGAGGAGGGAGATTCAATATTTGTCTGACCCCGGGCTTTTGTGATGGGACGGTGTGGATGGAGATTCACTCTGAGTCTGACCCAGGGAAAGTATGATGGGACGGTTTGGATGGACATTCACTTTGTGTCTGACCCCGGGTTTTTGTGATGGGAAGGTCTGGATGGAGATTCACTCTGTGTCTGACCCCGGGAGTTTGTGATGGGACGGTGTGGATGGAGATTCACTCAGTGTCTGACCCCGGGAATGTGTGATGGGACGGTTTGGATGGAGATTCACTCTGTGTCTGACCCCGGGCTTTTGTGATGGAACGGTGAGGAGGGAGATTCACTCTGTGTCTGTCCCCGGGCTTTTGTGATGGGACGGTGAGGAGGGAGATTCACTCTGTGTCTGTCCCCGGGCTTTTGTGATGGGACGGTGAGGAGGGAGATTCACTCTGAGTCTGACCCAGGGAAAGTATGATGGGACGGTTTGGATGGACATTCACTTTGTGTCTGACCCCGGGTTTTTGTGATGGGAAGGTCTGGATGGAGATTCACTCTGTGTCTGACCCCGGGAGTTTGTGATGGGACGGTGTGGATGGAGATTCACTCAGTGTCTGACCCCGGGAATGTGTGATGGGACGGTTTGGATGGAGATTCACTCTGTGTCTGACCCCGGGCTTTTGTGATGGAACGGTGAGGAGGGAGATTCACTCTGTGTCTGTCCCCGGGCTTTTGTGATGGAACGGTGAGGAGGGAGATTCACTCTGTGTCTGTCCCCGGGCTTTTGTGATGGGACGGTGAGGAGGGAGATTCAATATCTGTCTGACCCCGGTCTTTTGTGATGGGACGGTGTGGAGGGAGATTCACTCTGTGTCTGACCCCTTGAGTTTGTGATGGGCCGGTGTGTATGGAGATTCACTTTGTGTCTGACCCAGGGTTTTTGTGATGGGCCGGTGTTAATGTAGATTCAGCTTGTGTCTGACCCCGCCAGTGTGTGATGGGACGGTGATGAGGGAGATTCACTCTGAGTCTGACCCAGGGAATGTGTGATGGGACGGTTTGGATGCAGTTTCACTCTGTGTCTGAACCCGGGCTTTTGTGATGGGACGGTGTTTATGGAGATTCACCTTGTGTCTGACCCCGCCAGTGTGTGATGGGTCGCTGATGAGGGAGATTCACTCTGTGTCTGACCCAGGGAATGTGTGATGGGACGGTGAGGAGGGAGATTCAATATTTGTCTGACCCCGGGCTTTTGTGATGGGACGGTGTGGATGGAGATTCACTCTGAGTCTGACCCAGGGAAAGTATGATGGGACGGTTTGGATGGACATTCACTTTGTGTCTGACCCCGGGTTTTTGTGATGGGAAGGTCTGGATGGAGATTCACTCTGTGTCTGACCCCGGGAGTTTGTGTTGGGACGGTGTGGATGGAGATTCACTCAGTGTCTGACCCCGGGAATGTGTGATGGGACGGTTTGGATGGAGATTCACCCTGTGTCTGACCCCGGGCTTTTGTGATGGAACGGTGAGGAGGGAGATTCACTCTGTGTCTGTCCCCGGGCTTTTGTGATGGGACGGTGAGGAGGGAGATTCACTCTGTGTCTGTCCCCGGGCTTTTGTGATGGGACGGTGAGGAGGGAGATTCACTCTGAGTCTGACCCAGGGAAAGTATGATGGGACGGTTTGGATGGACATTCACTTTGTGTCTGACCCCGGGTTTTTGTGATGGGAAGGTCTGGATGGAGATTCACTCTGTGTCTGACCCCGGGAGTTTGTGATGGGACGGTGTGGATGGAGATTCACTCAGTGTCTGACCCAGGGAATGTGTGATGGGACGGTGAGGAGGGAGATTCAATATTTGTCTGACCCCGGGCTTTTGTGATGGGACGGTGTGGATGGAGATTCACTCTGTGTCTGACCCCTTGAGTTTGTGATGGGCCGGTGTGTATGGAGATTCACTTTGTGTCTGACCCAGGGTTTTTGTGATGGGCCGTTGTTAATGGAGATTCAGCTTGTGTCTGACCCCGCCAGTGTGTGATGGGACGGTGATGAGGGAGATTCACTCTGAGTCTGACCCAGGGAATGTGTGATGGGACGGTGAGGAGGGAGATTCAATATTTGTCTGACCCCGGGCTTTTGTGATGGGACGGTGTGGATGGAGATTCACTCTGAGTCTGACCCAGGGAAAGTATGATGGGACGGTTTGGATGGACATTCACTTTGTGTCTGACCCAGGGTTTTTGTGATGGGAAGGTCTGGATGGAGATTCACTCTGTGTCTGACCCCGGGAGTTTGTGATGGGACGGTGTGGATGGAGATTCACTCAGTGTCTGACCCCGGGAATGTGTGATGGTACGGTTTGGATGGAGATTCACTCTGTGTCTGACCCCGGGCTTTTGTGATGGAACGGTGAGGAGGGAGATTCACTCTGTGTCTGTCCCCGGGCTTTTGTGATGGGACGGTGAGGAGGGAGATTCACTCTGTGTCTGTCCCCGGGCTTTTGTGATGGGACGGTGAGGAGGGAGATTCACTCTGAGTCTGACCCAGGGAAAGTATGATGGGACGGTTTGAATGGACATTCACTTTGTGTCTGACCCCGGGTTTTTGTGATGGGAAGGTCTGGATGGAGATTCACTCTGTGTCTGACCCCGGGAGTTTGTGATGGGACGGTGTGGATGGAGATTCACTCAGTGTCTGACCCCGGGAATGTGTGATGGGACGGTTTGGATGGAGATTCACTCTGTGTCTGACCCCGGGCTTTTGTGATTTTTACGGTGTGGATGGAGATTCACTCAGTGTCTGACCCCGGGAATGTGTGATGGGACGGTTTGGATGGAGATTCACTCTGTGTCTGACCCCGGGCTTTTGTGATGGAACGGTGAGGAGGGAGATTCACTCTGTGTCTGTCCCCGGGCTTTTGTGATGGGACGGTGAGGAGGGAGATTCACTCTGAGTCTGACCCAGGGAAAGTATGATGGGACGGTTTGGATGGAGATTCACTCTGAGTCTGACCCAGGGAAAGTATGATGGGACGGTTTGGATGGACATTCACTTTGTGTCTGACCCAGGGTTTTTGTGATGGGAAGGTCTGGATGGAGATTCACTCTGTGTCTGACCCCGGGAGTTTGTGATGGGACGGTGTGGATGGAGATTCACTCAGTGTCTGACCCCGGGAATGTGTGATGGGACGGTTTGGATGGAGATTCACTCTGTGTCTGACCCCGGGCTTTTGTGATGGAACGGTGAGGAGGGAGATTCACTCTGTGTCTTTCCCCGGGCTTTTGTGATGGGACGGTGAGGAGGGAGATTCACTCTGTGTCTGTGCCCGGGCTTTTGTGATGGGACGGTGAGGAGGGAGATTCACTCTGAGTCTGACCCAGGGAAAGTATGATGTGACGGTTTGGATGGACATTCACTTTGTGTCTGACACCGGGTTTTTGTGATGGGAAGGTCTGGATGGAGATTCACTCTGTGTCTGACCCCGGGAGTTTGTCATGGGACGGTGTGGATGGAGATTCACTCAGTGTCTGACCCCGGGAATGTGTGATGGGACGGTTTGGATGGAGATTCACTCTGTGTCTGACCCCGGGCTTTTGTGATGGGACGGTGTGGATGGAGATTCACTCAGTGTCTGACCCCGGGAATGTGTGATGGGACGGTTTGGATGGAGATTCACTCTGTGTCTGACCCCGGGCTTTTGTGATGGAACGGTGAGGAGGGAGATTCACTCTGTGTCTGACCCCGGGAATGTGTGATGGGACGGTTTGGATGGAGATTCACTCTGTGTCTGACCCCGGTCTTTTGTGATGGGACGGTGTGGAGGGAGATTCACTCTGTGTCTGACCCCTTGAGTTTGTGATGGGCCGGTGTGTATGGAGATTCACTTTGTGTCTGACCCAGGGTTTTTGTGATGGGCCGGTGTTAATGGAGATTCAGCTTGTGTCTGACCCCGCCAAAGTGTGATGGGACGGTGATGAGGGAGATTCACTCTGAGTCTGACCCAGGGAATTTGTGATGGGACGGTGAGGAGGGAGATTCAATATTTGTCTGACCCCGGGCTTTTGTGATGGGACGGTGTGGATGGAGATTCACTCTGAGTCTGACCCAGGGAAAGTATGATGGGACGGTTTGGATGGACATTCACTTTGTGTCTGACCCAGGGTTTTTGTGATGGGAAGGTCTGGATGGAGATTCACTCTGTGTCTGACCCCGGGAGTTTGTGATGGGACGGTGTGGATGGAGATTCACTCAGTGTCTGACCCCGGGAATGTGTGATGGGACAGTTTGGATGGAGATTCACTCTGTGTCTGACCCCGGGCTTTTGTGATGGAACGGTGAGGAGGGAGATTCACTCTGTGTCTGTCCCCGGGCTTTTGTGATGGGACGGTGAGGAGGGAGATTCACTCTGTGTCTGTCCCCGGGCTTTTGTGATGGGACGGTGAGGAGGGAGATTCACTCTGAGTCTGACCCAGGGAAAGTATGATGGGACGGTTTGGATGGACATTCACTTTGTGTCTGACCCCGGGTTTTTGTGATGGGAAGGTCTGGATGGAGATTCACTCTGTGTCTGACCCCGGGAGTTTGTCATGGGACGGTGTGGATGGAGATTCACTCAGTGTCTGACCCCGGGAATGTGTGATGGGACGGTTTGGATGGAGATTCACTCTGTGTCTGACCCCGGGCTTTTGTGATGGGACGGTGTGGATGGAGATTCACTCAGTGTCTGACCCCGGGCTTTTGTGATGGAACGGTGAGGAGGGAGATTCACTCTGTGTCTGTCCCCGGGCTTTTGTGATGGGACGGTGAGGAGGGAGATTCACTCTGAGTCTGACCCAGGGAAAGTATGATGGGACGGTTTGGATGGACATTCACTTTGTGTCTGAGCCCGGGTTTTTGTGATGGGAAGGTCTGGATGGAGATTCACTCTGTGTCTGACCCCGGGAGTTTGTGATGGGACGGTGTGGATGGA
Source organism: Hemitrygon akajei (assembly GCF_048418815.1). Lineage (NCBI taxonomy): Eukaryota > Metazoa > Chordata > Chondrichthyes > Myliobatiformes > Dasyatidae > Hemitrygon > Hemitrygon akajei. Next base: position 2,006,370 of record NW_027331992.1, on the reverse strand, counting down.
GATTCACTCAGTGTCTGACCCCGGGAATGTGTGATGGGACGGTTTGGATGGAGATTCACTCTGTGTCTGACCCCGGGAGTTTGTGATGGGACGGTGTGGATGGAGATTCACTCAGTGTCTGACCCCGGGAATGTGTGATGGGACGGTTTGGATGGAGATTCACTCAGTGTCTGTCCCCGGGCTTTTGTGATGGGACGGTGAGGAGGGAGATTCACTCTGAGTCTGACCCAGGGAAAGTATGATGGGACGGTTTGAATGGACATTCACTTTGTGTCTGACCCCGGGTTTTTGTGATGGGAAGGTCTGGATGGAGATTCACTCTGTGTCTGACCCCGGGAGTTTGTGATGGGACGGTGTGGATGGAGATTCACTCAGTGTCTGACCCCGGGAATGTGTGATGGGACGGTTTGGATGGAGATTCACTCTGTGTCTGACCCCGGGCTTTTGTGATTTTTACGGTGTGGATGGAGATTCACTCAGTGTCTGACCCCGGGAATGTGTGATGGGACGGTTTGGATGGAGATTCACTCTGTGTCTGACCCCGGGCTTTTGTGATGGAACGGTGAGGAGGGAGATTCACTCTGTGTCTGTCCCCGGGCTTTTGTGATGGGACGGTGAGGAGGGAGATTCACTCTGAGTCTGACCCAGGGAAAGTATGATGGGACGGTTTGGATGGAGATTCACTCTGAGTCTGACCCAGGGAAAGTATGATGGGACGGTTTGGATGGACATTCACTTTGTGTCTGACCCAGGGTTTTTGTGATGGGAAGGTCTGGATGGAGATTCACTCTGTGTCTGACCCCGGGAGTTTGTGATGGGACGGTGTGGATGGAGATTCACTCAGTGTCTGACCCCGGGAATGTGTGATGGGACGGTTTGGATGGAGATTCACTCTGTGTCTGACCCCGGGCTTTTGTGATGGAACGGTGAGGAGGGAGATTCACTCTGTGTCTTTCCCCGGGCTTTTGTGATGGGACGGTGAGGAGGGAGATTCACTCTGTGTCTGTGCCCGGGCTTTTGTGATGGGACGGTGAGGAGGGAGATTCACTCTGAGTCTGACCCAGGGAAAGTATGATGGGACGGTTTGGATGGACATTCACTTTGTGTCTGACACCGGGTTTTTGTGATGGGAAGGTCTGGATGGAGATTCACTCTGTGTCTGACCCCGGGAGTTTGTCATGGGACGGTGTGGATGGAGATTCACTCAGTGTCTGACCCCGGGAATGTGTGATGGGACGGTTTGGATGGAGATTCACTCTGTGTCTGACCCCGGGCTTTTGTGATGGGACGGTGTGGATGGAGATTCACTCAGTGTCTGACCCCGGGAATGTGTGATGGGACGGTTTGGATGGAGATTCACTCTGTGTCTGACCCCGGGCTTTTGTGATGGAACGGTGAGGAGGGAGATTCACTCTGTGTCTGACCCCGGGAATGTGTGATGGGACGGTTTGGATGGAGATTCACTCTGTGTCTGACCCCGGTCTTTTGTGATGGGACGGTGTGGAGGGAGATTCACTCTGTGTCTGACCCCTTGAGTTTGTGATGGGCCGGTGTGTATGGAGATTCACTTTGTGTCTGACCCAGGGTTTTTGTGATGGGCCGGTGTTAATGGAGATTCAGCTTGTGTCTGACCCCGCCAGTGTGTGATGGGACGGTGATGAGGGAGATTCACTCTGAGTCTGACCCAGTGAATTTGTGATGGGACGGTGAGGAGGGAGATTCAATATTTGTCTGACCCCGGGCTTTTGTGATGGGACGGTGTGGATGGAGATTCACTCTGAGTCTGACCCAGGGAAAGTATGATGGGACGGTTTGGATGGACATTCACTTTGTGTCTGACCCAGGGTTTTTGTGATGGGAAGGTCTGGATGGAGATTCACTCTGTGTCTGACCCCGGGAGTTTGTGATGGGACGGTGTGGATGGAGATTCACTCAGTGTCTGACCCCGGGAATGTGTGATGGGACAGTTTGGATGGAGATTCACTCTGTGTCTGACCCCGGGCTTTTGTGATGGAACGGTGAGGAGGGAGATTCACTCTGTGTCTGTCCCCGGTCTTTTGTGATGGGACGGTGAGGAGGGAGATTCACTCTGTGTCTGTCCCCGGGCTTTTGTGATGGGACGGTGAGGAGGGAGATTCACTCTGAGTCTGACCCAGGGAAAGTATGATGGGACGGTTTGGATGGACATTCACTTTGTGTCTGACCCCGGGTTTTTGTGATGGGAAGGTCTGGATGGAGATTCACTCTGTGTCTGACCCCGGGAGTTTGTCATGGGACGGTGTGGATGGAGATTCACTCAGTGTCTGACCCCGGGAATGTGTGATGGGACGGTTTGGATGGAGATTCACTCTGTGTCTGACCCCGGGCTTTTGTGATGGGACGGTGTGGATGGAGATTCACTCAGTGTCTGACCCCGGGCTTTTGTGATGGAACGGTGAGGAGGGAGATTCACTCTGTGTATGTCCCCGGGCTTTTGTGATGGGACGGTGAGGAGGGAGATTCACTCTGAGTCTGACCCAGGGAAAGTATGATGGGACGGTTTGGATGGACATTCACTTTGTGTCTGAGCCCGGGTTTTTGTGATGGGAAGGTCTGGATGGAGATTCACTCTGTGTCTGACCCCGGGAGTTTGTGATGGGACGGTGTGGATGGAGATTCACTCAGTGTCTGACCCCGGGAATGTGTGATGGGACGGTTTGGATGGAGATTCACTCTGTGTCTGACCCCGGGAGTTTGTGATGGGACGGTGTGGATGGAGATTCACTCAGTGTCTGACCCCGGGAATGTGTGATGGGACGGTTTGGATGGAGATTCACTCTGTGTCTGACCCCGGGCTTTTGTGATGGAACGGTGTGGATGGAGATTCACTCAGTGTCTGACCCAGGGAAAGTATGATGGGACGGTTTGGATGGACATTCACTTTGTGTCTGACCCCGGGTTTTTGTGATGGGAAGGTCTGGATGGAGATTCACTCTGTGTCTGACCCCGGGAGTTTGTGATGGGACGGTGTGGATGGAGATTCACTCAGTGTCTGACCCAGGGAATGTGTGATGGGACGGTGAGGAGGGAGATTCAATATTTGTCTGACCCCGGGCTTTTGTGATGGGACGGTGTGGATGGAGATTCACTCTGTGTCTGACCCCTTGAGTTTGTGATGGGCCGGTGTGTATGGAGATTCACTTTGTGTCTGACCCAGGGTTTTTGTGATGGGCCGTTGTTAATGGAGATTCAGCTTGTGTCTGACCCCGCCAGTGTGTGATGGGACGGTGATGAGGGAGATTCACTCTGAGTCTGACCCAGGGAATGTGTGATGGGACGGTGAGGAGGGAGATTCAATATTTGTCTGACCCCGGGCTTTTGTGATGGGACGGTGTGGATGGAGATTCACTCTGAGTCTGACCCAGGGAAAGTATGATGGGACGGTTTGGATGGACATTCACTTTGTGTCTGACCCAGGGTTTTTGTGATGGGAAGGTCTGGATGGAGATTCACTCTGTGCCTGACCCCGGGAGTTTGTGATGGGACGGTGTGGATGGAGATTCACTCAGTGTCTGACCCCGGGAATGTGTGATGGGACGGTTTGGATGGAGATTCACTCTGTGTCTGACCCCGGGCTTTTGTGATGGAACGGTGAGGAGGGAGATTCACTCTGTGTCTGTCCCCGGGCTTTTGTGATGGGACGGTGAGGAGGGAGATTCACTCTGTGTCTGTCCCCGGGCTTTTGTGATGGGACGGTGAGGAGGGAGATTCACTCTGAGTCTGACCCAGGGAAAGTATGATGGGACGGTTTGGATGGACATTCACTTTGTGTCTGACCCCGGGTTTTTGTGATGGGAAGGTCTGGATGGAGATTCACTCTGTGTCTGACCCCGGGAGTTTGTCATGGGACGGTGTGGATGGAGATTCACTCAGTGTCTGACCCCGGGAATGTGTGATGGGACGGTTTGGATGGAGATTCACTCTGTGTCTGACCCCGGGCTTTTGTGATTTTTACGGTGTGGATGGAGATTCACTCAGTGTCTGACCCCGGGAATGTGTGATGGGACGGTTTGGATGGAGATTCACTCTGTGTCTGACCCCGGGCTTTTGTGATGGAACGGTGAGGAGGGAGATTCACTCTGTGTCTGTCCCCGGGCTTTTGTGATGGGACGGTGAGGAGGGAGATTCACTCTGAGTCTGACCCAGGGAAAGTATGATGGGACGGTTTGGATGGAGATTCACTCTGAGTCTGACCCAGGGAAAGTATGATGGGACGGTTTGGATGGACATTCACTTTGTGTCTGACCCAGGGTTTTTGTGATGGGAAGGTCTGGATGGAGATTCACTCTGTGTCTGACCCCGGGAGTTTGTGATGGGACGGTGTGGATGGAGATTCACTCAGTGTCTGACCCCGGGAATGTGTGATGGGACGGTTTGGATGGAGATTCACTCTGTGTCTGACCCAGGCTTTTGTGATGGAACGGTGAGGAGGGAGATTCACTCTGTGTCTTTCCCCGGGCTTTTGTGATGGGACGGTGAGGAGGGAGATTCACTCTGTGTCTGTGCCCGGGCTTTTGTGATGGGACGGTTAGGAGGGAGATTCACTCTGAGTCTGACCCAGGGAAAGTATGATGGGACGGTTTGGATGGACATTCACTTTGTGTCTGACACCGGGTTTTTGTGATGGGAAGGTCTGGATGGAGATTCACTCTGTGTCTGACCCCGGGAGTTTGTCATGGGACGGTGTGGATGGAGATTCACTCAGTGTCTGACCCCGGGAATGTGTGATGGGACGGTTTGGATGGAGATTCACTCTGTGTCTGACCCCGGGCTTTTGTGATGGGACGGTGTGGATGGAGATTCACTCAGTGTCTGACCCCGGGAATGTGTGATGGGACGGTTTGCATGGAGATTCACTCTGTGTCTGACCCCGGGCTTTTGTGATGGAACGGTGAGGAGGGAGATTCACTCTGTGTCTGACCCCGGGAATGTGTGATGGGACGGTTTGGATGGAGATTCACTCTGTGTCTGACCCCGGTCTTTTGTGATGGGACGGTGTGGAGGGAGATTCACTCTGTGTCTGACCCCTTGAGTTTGTGATGGGCCGGTGTGTATGGAGATTCACTTTGTGTCTGACCCAGGGTTTTTGTGATGGGCCGGTGTTAATGGAGATTCAGCTTGTGTCTGACCCCGCCAGTGTGTGATGGGACGGTGATGAGGGAGATTCACTCTGAGTCTGACCCAGGGAATGTGTGATGGGACGGTGAGGAGGGAGATTCAATATTTGTCTGACCCCGGGCTTTTGTGATGGGACGGTGTGGATGGAGATTCACTCTGAGTCTGACCCAGGGAAAGTATGATGGGACGGTTTGGATGGACATTCACTTTGTGTCTGACCCAGGGTTTTTGTGATGGGAAGGTCTGGATGGAGATTCACTCTGTGTCTGACCCCGGGAGTTTGTGATGGGACGGTGTGGATGGAGATTCACTCAGTGTCTGACCCCGGGAATGTGTGATGGGACGGTTTGGATGGAGATTCACTCTGTGTCTGACCCCGGGCTTTTGTGATGGAACGGTGAGGAGGGAGATTCACTCTGTGTCTGTCCCCGGGCTTTTGTGATGGGACGGTGAGGAGGGAGATTCACTCTGTGTCTGTCCCCGGGCTTTTGTGATGGGACGGTGAGGAGGGAGATTCACTCTGAGTCTGACCCAGGGAAAGTATGATGGGACGGTTTGGATGGACATTCACTTTGTGTCTGACCCCGGGTTTTTGTGATGGGAAGGTCTGGATGGAGATTCACTCTGTGTCTGACCCCGGGAGTTTGTCATGGGACGGTGTGGATGGAGATTCACTCAGTGTCTGACCCCGGGAATGTGTGATGGGACGGTTTGGATGGAGATTCACTCTGTGTCTGACCCCGGGCTTTTGTGATGGGACGGTGTGGATGGAGATTCACCCAGTGTCTGACCCCGGGCTTTTGTGATGGAACGGTGAGGAGGGAGATTCACTCTGTGTCAGTCCCCGGGCTTTTGTGATGGGACGGTGAGGAGGGAGATTCACTCTGAGTCTGACCCAGGGAAAGTATGATGGGACGGTTTGGATGGACATTCACTTTGTGTCTGAGCCCGGGTTTTTGTGATGGGAAGGTCTGGATGGAGATTCACTCTGTGTCTGACCCCGGGAGTTTGTGATGGGACGGTGTGGATGGAGATTCACTCAGTGTCTGACCCCGGGAATGTGTGATGGGACGGTTTGGATGGAGATTCACTCTGTGTCTGACCCCGGGAGTTTGTGATGGGACGGTGTGGATGGAGATTCACTCAGTGTCTGACCCCGGGAATGTGTGATGGGACGGTTTGGATGGAGATTCACTCTGTGTCTGACCCCGGGCTTTTGTGATGGAACGGTGTGGATGGAGATTCACTCAGTGTCTGACCCAGGGAAAGTATGATGGGACGGTTTGGATGGACATTCACTTTGTGTCTGACCCCGGGTTTTTGTGATGGGAAGGTCTGGATGGAGATTCACTCTGTGTCTGACCCCGGGAGTTTGTGATGGGACGGTGTGGATGGAGATTCACTCAGTGTCTGACCCAGGGAATGTGTGATGGGACGGTGAGGAGGGAGATTCAATATTTGTCTGACCCCGGGCTTTTGTGATGGGACGGTGTGGATGGAGATTCACTCTGTGTCTGACCCCTTGAGTTTGTGATGGGCCGGTGTGTATGGAGATTCACTTTGTGTCTGACCCAGGGTTTTTGTGATGGGCCGTTGTTAATGGAGATTCAGCTTGTGTCTGACCCCGCCAGTGTGTGATGGGACGGTGATGAGGGAGATTCACTCTGAGTCTGACCCAGGGAATGTGTGATGGGACGGTGAGGAGGGAGATTCAATATTTGTCTGACCCCGGGCTTTTGTGATGGGACGGTGTGGATGGAGATTCACTCTGAGTCTGACCCAGGGAAAGTATGATGGGACGGTTTGGATGGACATTCACTTTGTGTCTGACCCAGGGTTTTTGTGATGGGAAGGTCTGGATGGAGATTCACTCTGTGCCTGACCCCGGGAGTTTGTGATGGGACGGTGTGGATGGAGATTCACTCAGTGTCTGACCCCGGGAATGTGTGATGGGACGGTTTGGATGGAGATTCACTCTGTGTCTGACCCCGGGCTTTTGTGATGGAACGGTGAGGAGGGAGATTCACTCTGTGTCTGTCCCCGGGCTTTTGTGATGGGACGGTGAGGAGGGAGATTCACTCTGTGTCTGTCCCCGGGCTTTTGTGATGGGACGGTGAGGAGGGAGATTCACTCTGAGTCTGACCCAGGGAAAGTATGATGGGACGGTTTGGATGGACATTCACTTTGTGTCTGACCCCGGGTTTTTGTGATGGGAAGGTCTGGATGGAGATTCACTCTGTGTCTGACCCCGGGAGTTTGTCATGGGACGGTGTGGATGGAGATTCACTCAGTGTCTGACCCCGGGAATGTGTGATGGGACGGTTTGGATGGAGATTCACTCTGTGTCTGACCCCGGGCTTTTGTGATTTTTACGGTGTGGATGGAGATTCACTCAGTGTCTGACCCCGGGAATGTGTGATGGGACGGTTTGGATGGAGATTCACTCTGTGTCTGACCCCGGGCTTTTGTGATGGAACGGTGAGGAGGGAGATTCACTCTGTGTCTGTCCCCGGGCTTTTGTGATGGGACGGTGAGGAGGGAGATTCACTCTGAGTCTGACCCAGGGAAAGTATGATGGGACGGTTTGGATGGAGATTCACTCTGAGTCTGACCCAGGGAAAGTATGATGGGACGGTTTGGATGGACATTCACTTTGTGTCTGACCCAGGGTTTTTGTGATGGGAAGGTCTGGATGGAGATTCACTCTGTGTCTGACCCCGGGAGTTTGTGATGGGACGGTGTGGATGGAGATTCACTCAGTGTCTGACCCCGGGAATGTGTGATGGGACGGTTTGGATGGAGATTCACTCTGTGTCTGACCCAGGCTTTTGTGATGGAACGGTGAGGAGGGAGATTCACTCTGTGTCTTTCCCCGGGCTTTTGTGATGGGACGGTGAGGAGGGAGATTCACTCTGTGTCTGTGCCCGGGCTTTTGTGATGGGACGGTGAGGAGGGAGATTCACTCTGAGTCTGACCCAGGGAAAGTATGATGGGACGGTTTGGATGGACATTCACTTTGTGTCTGACACCGGGTTTTTGTGATGGGAAGGTCTGGATGGAGATTCACTCTGTGTCTGACCCCGGGAGTTTGTCATGGGACGGTGTGGATGGAGATTCACTCAGTGTCTGACCCCGGGAATGTGTGATGGGACGGTTTGGATGGAGATTCACTCAGTGTCTGACCCCGGGAATGTGTGATGGGACGGTTTGGATGGAGATTCACTCTGTGTCTGACCCCGGGCTTTTGTGATGGAACGGTGAGGAGGGAGATTCACTCTGTGTCTGACCCCGGGAATGTGTGATGGGACGGTTTGGATGGAGATTCACTCTGTGTCTGACCCCGGTCTTTTGTGATGGGACGGTGTGGAGGGAGATTCACTCTGTGTCTGACCCCTTGAGTTTGTGATGGGCCGGTGTGTATGGAGATTCACTTTGTGTCTGACCCAGGGTTTTTGTGATGGGCCGGTGTTAATGGAGATTCAGCTTGTGTCTGACCCCGCCAGTGTGTGATGGGACGGTGATGAGGGAGATTCACTCTGAGTCTGACCCAGGGAATGTGTGATGGGACGGTGAGGAGGGAGATTCAATATTTGTCTGACCCCGGGCTTTTGTGATGGGACGGTGTGGATGGAGATTCACTCTGAGTCTGACCCAGGGAAAGTATGATGGGACGGTTTGGATGGACATTCACTTTGTGTCTGACCCAGGGTTTTTGTGATGGGAAGGTCTGGATGGAGATTCACTCTGTGTCTGACCCCGGGAGTTTGTGATGGGACGGTGTGGATGGAGATTCACTCAGTGTCTGACCCCGGGAATGTGTGATGGGACGGTTTGGATGGAGATTCACTCTGTGTCTGACCCCGGGCTTTTGTGATGGAACGGTGAGGAGGGAGATTCACTCTGTGTCTGTCCCCGGGCTTTTGTGATGGGACGGTGAGGAGGGAGATTCACTCTGTGTCTGTCCCCGGGCTTTTGTGATGGGACGGTGAGGAGGGAGATTCACTCTGAGTCTGACCCAGGGAAAGTATGAATAGACGGTTTGGATGGACATTCACTTTGTGTCTGACCCCGGGTTTTTGTGATGGGAAGGTCTGGATGGAGATTCACTCTGTGTCTGACCCCGGGAGTTTGTCATGGGACGGTGTGGATGGAGATTCACTCAGTGTCTGACCCCGGGAATGTGTGATGGGACGGTTTGGATGGAGATTCACTCTGTGTCTGACCCCGGGCTTTTGTGATGGAACGGTGAGGAGGGAGATTCACTCTGTGTCTGTCCCCGGGCTTTTGTGATGGGACGGTGAGGAGGGAGATTCACTCTGAGTCTGACCCAGGGAAAGTATGATGGGACGGTTTGGATGGACTTTCACTTTGTGTCTGAGCCCGGGTTTTTGTGATGGGAAGGTCTGGATGGAGATTCACTCTGTGTCTGACCCCGGGAGTTTGTGATGGGACGGTGTGGATGGAGATTCACTCAGTGTCTGACCCCGGGAATGTGTGATGGGACGGTTTGGATGGAGATTCACTCTGTGTCTGACCCCGGGCTTTTGTGATGGAACGGTGAGGAGGGAGATTCACTCTGTGTCTGTCCCCGGGCTTTTGTGATGGAACGGTGAGGAGGGAGATTCACTCTGTGTCTGTCCCCGGGCTTTTGTGATGGGACGGTGAGGAGGGAGATTCAATATCTGTCTGACCCCGGTCTTTTGTGATGGGACGGTGTGGAGGGAGATTCACTCTGTGTCTGACCCCTTGAGTTTGTGATGGGCCGGTGTGTATGGAGATTCACTTTGTGTCTGACCCAGGGTTTTTATGATGGGCCGGTGTTAATGGAGATTCAGCTTGTGTCTGACCCCGCCAGTGTGTGATGGGACGGTGATGAGGGAGATTCACTCTGAGTCTGACCCAGGGAATGTGTGATGGGACGGTGAGGAGGGAGATTCAATATTTGTCTGACCCCGGGCTTTTGTGATGGGACGGTGTGGATGGAGATTCACTTTGTGTCTGACCCCGGGTTTTTGTGATGGGACGGTTTGGATGGAGATTCACTCTGTGTCTGACCCCGGGCTTTTGTGATGGAACGGTGAGGAGGGAGATTCACTCTGTGTCTGACCCCGGGCTTTTGTGATGGGACGGTGAGGAGGGAGATTCACTCTGTGTCTGTCCCCGGGCTTTTGTGATGGGACGGTGAGGAGGGAGATTCACTCTGAGTCTGACCCAGGGAAAGTATGATGGGACGGTCTGGATGGAGATTCACTCTGTGTCTGACCCCGGGAGTTTGTGATGGGACGGTGTGGATGGAGATTCACTCAGTGTCTGACCCCGGGAATGTGTGATGGGACGGTTTGGATGGAGATTCACTCTGTGTCTGACCCCGGGCTTTTGTGATGGAACGGTGAGGAGGGAGATTCACTCTGTGTCTGTCCCCGGGCTTTTGTGATGGAACGGTGAGGAGGGAGATTCACTCTGTGTCTGTCCCCGGGCTTTTGTGATGGGACGGTGAGGAGGGAGATTCAATATCTGTCTGACCCCGGTCTTTTGTGATGGGACGGTGTGGAGGGAGATTCACTCTTTGTCTGACCCCTTGAGTTTGTGATGGGCCGGTGTGTATGGAGATTCACTTTGTGTCTGACCCAGGGTTTTTGTGATGGGCCGGTGTTAATGGAGATTCAGCTTGTGTCTGACCCCGCCAGTGTGTGATGGGACGGTGATGAGGGAGATTCACTCTGAGTCTGACCCAGGGAATGTGTAATGGGACGGTGAGGAGGGAGATTCAATATTTGTCTGACCCCGGGCTTTTGTGATGGGACGGTGTGGATGGAGATTCACTCTGAGTCTGACCCAGGGAAAGTATGACGGGACGGTTTGGATGGACATTCACTTTGTGTCTGACCCCGGGTTTTTGTGATGGGAAGGTCTGGATGGAGATTCACTCTGTGTCTGACCCCGGGAGTTTGTCATGGGACGGTGTGGATGGAGATTCACTCAGTGTCTGACCCCGGGAATGTGTGATGGGACGGTTTGGATGGAGATTCACTCTGTGTCTGACCCCGGGCTTTTGTGATGGAACGGTGAGGAGGGAGATTCACTCTGTGTCTGTCCCCGGGCTTTTGTGATGGGACGGTGAGGAGGGAGATTCACTCTGTGTCTGTCCCCGGGCTTTTGTGATGGGACGGTGAGGAGGGAGATTCACTCTGAGTCTGACCCAGGGAAAGTATGATGGGACGGTCTGGATGGAGATTCACTCTGTGTCTGACCCCGGGAGTTTGTGATGGGACGGTGTGGATGGAGATTCACTCAGTGTCTGACCCCGGGAATGTGTGATGGGACGGTTTGGATGGAGATTCACTCTGTGTCTGACCCCGGGCTTTTGTGATGGAACGGTGAGGAGGGAGATTCACTCTGTGTCTGTCCCCGGGCTTTTGTGATGGAACGGTGAGGAGGGAGATTCACTCTGTGTCTGTCCCCGGGCTTTTGTGATGGGACGGTGAGGAGGGAGATTCAATATCTGTCTGACCCCGGTCTTTTGTGATGGGACGGTGTGGAGGGAGATTCACTCTGTGTCTGACCCCTTGAGTTTGTGATGGGCCGGTGTGTATGGAGATTCACTTTGTGTCTGACCCAGGGTTTTTGTGATGGGCCGGTGTTAATGGAGATTCAGCTTGTGTCTGACCCCGCCAGTGTGTGATGGGACGGTGATGAGGGAGATTCACTCTGAGTCTGACCCAGGGAATGTGTGATGGGACGGTGAGGAGGGAGATTCAATATTTGTCTGACCCCGGGCTTTTGTGATGGGACGGTGTGGATGGAGATTCACTCTGAGTCTGACCCAGGGAAAGTATGATGGGACTGTTTGGATGGAAATTCACTTTGTGTCTGACCCCGGGTTTTTGTGATGGGAAGGTCTGGATGGAGATTCACTCTGTGTCTGACCCCGGGAGTTTGTGATGGGACGGTGTGGATGGAGATTCACTCAGTGTCTGACCCCGGGAATGTGTGATGGGACGGTTTGGATGGAGATTCACTCTGTGTCTGACCCCGGGCTTTTGTGATGGAACGGTGAGGAGGGAGATTCACTCTGTGTCTGTCCCCGGGCTTTTGTGATGGGACGGTGAGGAGGGAGATTCACTCTGTGTCTGTCCCCGGGCTTTTGTGATGGGACGGTGAGGAGGGAGATTCACTCTGAGTCTGACCCAGGGAAAGTATGATGGGACGGTTTGGATGGACATTCACTTTGTGTCTGACCCCGGGAGTTTGTGATGGGACGGTGTGGATGGAGATTCACTCAGTGTCTGACCCCGGGAATGTGTGATGGGACGGTTTGGATGGAGATTCACTCTGTGTCTGACCCCGGGCTTTTGTGATGGAACGGTGTGGAGGGAGATTCACTCTGTTTCTGACCCCGGGAGTTTGTGATGGCAATGTGTGGTTGCAGATTCACTCTATGTCTGACCAAGGAATTTGTGAATGGACGGTGTGGAGGGAGTTTCAATCTGTGACTGACATCGGCAATGTGTGATGGGACGGTTTGGATGGAGATTCACTCTGTGTCTGACCCCGGGCTTTTGTGATGGAACGGTGAGGAAGGAGATTCACTCTGTGTCTGACCCCGGGCTTTTGTGATGGGACGGTGAGGAGGGTGATTCAATATCTGTCTGAACCCGGGCTTTTGTGATGGGACGGTGTGGAGGGAGATTCACTCTGTGTCTGACCCCTTGAGTTTGTGATGGGCCGGTGTGTATGGAGATTCACTTTGTGTCTGATCCAGGGTTTTTGTGATGGGCCGGTGTTAATGGAGATTCACCTTGTGTCTGAGCCCGCCAGTGTGTGATGGGACGGTGATGAGGGAGATTCACTCTGTGTCTGACCCAGGGAATGTGTGATGGGACGGTTTGGATGCAGATTCACTCTGTGTCTGACCCCGGGCTTTTGTGATGCGACGGTGAGGAGGGAGATTCAATATCTGTCTGACCCCGGACTTTTGTGATGGGACGGTGTGGAGGGAGATTCACTCTGTGTCTGACCCAGGGTTTTTGTGATGGGCCGGTGTTTATGGAGATTCACCTTGTGTCTGACCCCGCCAGTGTGTGATGGGTCGCTGATGAGGGAGATTCACTCTGTGTCTGACCCAGGGAATGTGTGATGGGACGGTGAGGAGGGAGATTCAATATTTGTCTGACCCCGGGCTTTTGTGATGGGACGGTGTGGATGGAGATTCACTCTGAGTCTGACCCAGGGAAAGTATGATGGGACGGTTTGGATGGACATTCACTTTGTGTCTGACCCCGGGTTTTTGTGATGGGAAGGTCTGGATGGAGATTCACTCTGTGTCTGACCCCGGGAGTTTGTGATGGGACGGTGTGGATGGAGATTCACTCAGTGTCTGACCCCGGGAATGTGTGATGGGACGGTTTGGATGGAGATTCACTCTGTGTCTGACCCCGGGCTTTTGTGATGGAACGGTGAGGAGGGAGATTCACTCTGTGTCTGTCCCCGGGCTTTTGTGATGGGACGGTGAGGAGGGAGATTCAATATCTGTCTGACCCCGGTCTTTTGTGATGGGACGGTGTGGAGGGAGATTCACTCTGTGTCTGACCGCTTGAGTTTGTGATGGGCCGGTGTGTATGGAGATTCACTCTGAGTCTGACCCAGGGAAAGTATGATGGGACGGTTAGGATGGACATTCACTTTGTGCCTGACCCCGGGTTTTTGTGATGGGAAGGTCTGGATGGAGATTCACTCTGTGTCTGACCCAGGGTTTTTGAGATGGGCCGGTATTTATGGAGTTTCACCTTGTGTCTGACCCCGCCAGTGTGTGATGGGTCGCTGATGAGGGAGATTCGCTCTGTGTCTGACCCAGGGAATGTGTGATGGGACGGTGAGGAGGGAGATTCAATATATGTCTGACCCCGGGCTTTTGTGATGGGTCGGTGTGAATGGAGATTCACTCTGAGTCTGACCCCGGGTTTTTGTGATGGGAAGGTCTGGATGGAGATTCACTCTGTGTCTGACCCCGGGAGTTTGTGATGGGACGGTGTGGATGGAGATTCACTCTGTGTCTGACCCCGGGAAAGTGTGATGGGACAGTGTGGATGGAGATTCACTCTGTGTCAGACCCCGGGAGAGTGTGATGGGACGGTGTGGAGGGAGATTCAATCTGTGTCTGACATCGGCAATGTGTGATGGGACGGTTTGGATGGAGATTCACTCTTTGTCTGACCCCGGGCTTTTGTGATGGAACGGTGAGGAGGTAGATTCTCTCTGTGTCTGACCCCGGGCTTTTGTGATGGGACAGTGAGGAGGGCGATTCAATATCTGTCTGAACCCGGGCTTTTGTGATGGGACGGTGTGGAGGGAGATTCACTCTGTGCCTGACCCCGGGTTTTTGTGATGGGAAGGTCTGGATGGAGATTCACTCTGTGTCTGACCCAGGGTTTTTGAGATGGGCCGGTGTTTATGGAGTTTCACCTTGTGTTTGACCCCGCCAGTGTGTGATGGGTCGCTGATGAGGGAGATTCACTCTGTGTCTGACCCAGGGAATGTGTGATGGGACGGTGAGGAGGGAGATTCAATATATGTCTGACCCCGGGCTTTTGTGATGGGTCGGTGTGGATGGAGATTCACTCTGAGTCTGACCCCGGGTTTTTGTGATGGGAAGGTCTGGATGGAGATTCACTCTGTGTCTGACCCCGGGAAAGTGTGATGGGACAGTGTGGATGGAGATTCACTCTGTGTCAGACCCCGGGAGAGTGTGATGGGACGGTGTGGAGGGAGATGCAATCTGTGTCTGACATCGGCAATGTGTGATGGGACGGTTTGGATGGAGATTCACTCTTTGTCTGACCCCGGGCTTTTGTGATGGAACGGTGAGGAGGGAGATTCTCTCTGTTTCTGACCCCGGGCTTTTGTGATGGGACAGTGAGGAGGGCGATTCAATATCTGTCTGAACCCGGGCTTTTGTGATGGGACGGTGTGGAGGGAGATTCACTCTGTGTCTGACCCCTTGAGTTTGTGATGGGCCGGTGTGTATGGAGATTCACTTTGTGTCTGATCCAGGGTTTTTGTGATGGGCCGGTGTTAATGGAGATTCACCTTGTGTCTGACCCCGCCAGTGTGTGATGGGACGGTGATGAGGGAGATTCACCCTGTGTCTGACCCAGGGAATGTTTGATGGGACGGTTTGGATGCAGATTCACTCTGTGTCTGACACCGGGCTTTTGTGATGGGACGGTGAGGAGGGAGATTCAATATCTGTCTGACCCCGGGCTTTTGTGATGGGACGGTGTGGAGGGAGATTCACTCTGTGTCTGACCCCTTGAGATTGTGATGGGCCGGTGTGTATGGAGATTCACTCTGTGTCTGACCCAGGGAAAGTATGATGGGACGGTTAGGATGGACATTCACTTTGTGCCTGACCCCGGGTTTTTGTGATGGGAAGGTCTGGATGGAGATTCACTCTGTGTCTGACCCCGGGCTTTTGTGATGGGACGGTGAGGAGGGAGATTCAATATCTGTCTGACCCCGGGCTTTTGTGATGGGATGGTGTGGAGGGAGATTCACTCTGTGCCTGACCCAGGGTTTTTGTGATGGGCCGGTGTTTATGGAGTTTCACCTTGTGTCTGACCCCGCCAGTGTGTGATGGGTCGCTGATGAGGGAGATTCACTCTGTGTCTGACCCAGGGAATGTGTGATGGGACGGTGAGGAGGGAGATTCAATATATGTCTGACCCCGGGCTTTTGTGATGGGACGGTGTGGATGGAGATTCACTCTGAGTCTGACCCAGGGAAAGTATGATGGGACGGTTTGGATGGACATTCACTTTGTGCCTGACCCCGGGTTTTTGTGATGGGAAGGTCTGGATGGAGATTCACTCTGTGTCTGACCCCGGGAGTTTGTGATGGGACGGTGTGGATGGAGATTCACTCTGTGTCTGACCCCGGGAAAGTGTGATGGGACGGTGTGGATGGAGATTCACTCTGTGTCAGACCCCGGGAGAGTGTGATGGGACGGTGTGGAGGGAGATTCACTCTGTTTCTGACCCCAGGAGTTTGTGATGGAAATGTGTGGTTGCAGATTCACTCTATGTCTGACCACGGAATTTGTGAATGGACGGTGTGGAGGGAGTTTCAATCTGTGTCTGACATCGGCAATATGTGATGGGACGGTTTGGATGGAGATTCACTCTGTGTCTGACCCCGGGCTTTTGTGATGGAACGGTGAGGAGGGAGATTCACTCTGTGTCTGTCCCCGGGCTTTTGTGATGGGACGGTGAGGAGGGAGATTCAATATCTTTCTGACCCCGGTCTTTTGTGATGGGACGGTGTGGAGGGAGATTCACTCTGTGTCTGACCCCTTGAGTTTGTGATGGGCCGGTGTGTATGGAGATTCACTTTGTGTCTGACCCAGGGTTTTTGTGATGGGCCGGTGTTAATGGAGATTCACCTTGTGTCTGACCCCGCCAGTGTGTGATGGGACGGTGATGAGGAGATTCACTCTGAGTCTGACCCAGGGAATGTGTGATGGGACGGTTTGGATGCAGTTTCACTCTGTGTCTGAACCCGGGCTTTTGTGATGGGACGGTGAGGAGGGAGATTCAATATCTGTCTGACCCCGGGCTTTTGTGATGGGACGGTGTGGAGGGAGATTCACTCTGTGTCTGACCCCGGGCTTTTGTGATGGGAATGTCGGAATGGAGATTCACTCTGTGTCTGACCCCGGGAGTTTGTGATGGGACGGGGTGGATGGAGATTCACTCTGTGTCTGACCCCTGGAATGTGTGATGGGACAGTGTGGATTGAGATTCACTCTGTGTCAGACCCCGGGAGAGTGTGATGGGACGGTGTGGAGGGAGATTCACTCTGTTTCTGACCCCGGGAGTTTGTGATTGAAATGTGTGGTTGCAGATTCACTCTATGTCTGACCACGGAATTTGTGAATGGACGGTGTGGAGGGAGTTTCAATCTGTGTCTGACATCGGCAATGTGTGATGGGACGGTTTGGATGGAGATTCACTCTGTGTCTGACCCCGGGCTTTTGTGATGGAACGGTGAGGAGGGAGATTCACTCTGTGTCTGACCCCGGGCTTTTGTGATGGGACGGTGAGGAGGGAGATTCTCTCTGTGTCTGACCCCGGGCTTTTGTGATGGGACGGTGTGGAGGGAGATTCACTCTGTGTCTGACCCCTTGAGTTTGTGATGGGCCGGTGTGTATGGAGATTCACTTTGTGTCTGACCAAGGGTTTTTGTGATCGGCCGGTGTTAATGGAGATTCACCTTGTGTCTGACCCCGCCAGTGTGTGATGGGACGGTGATGAGGGAGATTCACTCTGTGTTTGACCCAGGGAATGTGTGATGGGACGGTTTGAATGCAGAGTCACTCTGTGTCTGACCCCGGGCTTTTGTGATGGGACGGTGTGGAGGGAGATTCAGTCTGTGTCTGACCCCTTGAGTTTGTGATGGGCCGGTGTGTCTGGAGATTCACTTTGTGACTGACCCCGGGTTTTTGTGATGGGCCGGTGTGGATGGAGATTCACTCTGGGTCTGACCCCGGGAGTGTGTGATGGGACGGTGATGAGGTATATTCACTCTGTGTCTGACCCAGGGAACGTGTGATGGGACGGTTTGGATTCAGATTCACTCTGTGTCTGACCCCGGGAGTCTGTGATGGGACGATGAGAAGGAAGCTTTACTCTTTGTCTGACCCCGGGAGTATGTGATGGAAAGGTGTGGATGCAGATTCACTCTATGTCTGACCCCTGGAATTTGTGATAGGATGGTGTGGAAGGAGATTCACTCTGTGTCTGAACCCGGCAATGTGTGATGGGACAGTTTGGATGGAGATTCACTCTGTGACTGCCCCGGGGTTTTGTGATGGGACGGTGAAGAGGGAGATTCACTCTGTGTCTGACCCCGGGAACGTGTGATGGGACGGTTTGGATGGAGGTTCACTCTGAGTCTGACCCCAGGAGTGTGTGATGGGACAGTGCAGAGGGAGATTCACTCTGTGTCAGACCCCGGGAACGTGTGATGGGACGGTTTGGATGGAGATTCAATCTCTATCTGACCCCGGGCTTTTCTGATGGGCCGGTGTGTATGGAGATTCACTTTGTGTCTGACCCCGGTCTATTGTGATGAGACGGTGTGGAGGGAGATTCACACTGTGTCTGACCTCGGGAGTTTGTGCTGGGACCGTGAGGAGGGAAATTCACACTGTGTCTGACCCCGGGAACGTGTGATGGGACGGTTTGGATGCAGATTCACTCTGTTCCTGACGCCGGGAGTGTGTGATGGGACGGTGAGGAGGGAGATTTACTCTTTGTCTGACCCCGGGAGTTTGTGATGGAAAGGTGTGGATGCAGATTCACTCAATGTCTCACCCCTGGAATTTGTGATGGGATGGTGTGGAGGGAGTTTCAATCTGTGTCTGACATCAGCAATGTGTGATGGGACGGTTTGGATGGAGATTCACTCTGTGTCTGACCCCGGGCTTTTGTGATGGGACGGTGAGGAGGGAGATTCTCTCTGTGTCTGACCCCGGGCTTTTGTGATGGGACGGTGAGGAGGCAGATTCACTCTGTGTCTGACCACGGAATTTGTGAATGGACGGTGTGGAGGGAGTTTCAATCTGTGTCTGACATCGGCAATATGTGATGGGACGGTTTGGATGGAGATTCACTCTGTGTCTGACCCCGGGCTTTTGTGATGGAACGGTGAGGAGGGAGATTCACTCTGTGTCTGTCCCCGGGCTTTTGTGATGGGACGGTGAGGAGGGAGATTCAATATCTTTCTGACCCCGGTCTTTTGTGATGGGACGGTGTGGAGGGAGATTCACTCTGTGTCTGACCCCTTGAGTTTGTGATGGGCCGGTGTGTATGGAGATTCACTTTGTGTCTGACCCAGGGTTTTTGTGATGGGCCGGTGTTAATGGAGATTCACCTTGTGTCTGACCCCGCCAGTGTGTGATGGGACGGTGATGAGGAGATTCACTCTGAGTCTGACCCAGGGAATGTGTGATGGGACGGTTTGGATGCAGTTTCACTCTGTGTCTGAACCCGGGCTTTTGTGATGGGACGGTGAGGAGGGAGATTCAATATCTGTCTGACCCCGGGCTTTTGTGATGGGACGGTGTGGAGGGAGATTCACTCTGTGTCTGACCCCGGGCTTTTGTGATGGGAATGTCGGAATGGAGATTCACTCTGTGTCTGACCCCGGGAGTTTGTGATGGGACGGGGTGGATGGAGATTCACTCTGTGTCTGACCCCTGGAATGTGTGATGGGACAGTGTGGATTGAGATTCACTCTGTGTCAGACCCCGGGAGAGTGTGATGGGACGGTGTGGAGGGAGATTCACTCTGTTTCTGACCCCGGGAGTTTGTGATTGAAATGTGTGGTTGCAGATTCACTCTATGTCTGACCACGGAATTTGTGAATGGACGGTGTGGAGGGAGTTTCAATCTGTGTCTGACATCGGCAATGTGTGATGGGACGGTTTGGATGGAGATTCACTCTGTGTCTGACCCCGGGCTTTTGTGATGGAACGGTGAGGAGGGAGATTCACTCTGTGTCTGACCCCGGGCTTTTGTGATGGGACGGTGAGGAGGGAGATTCTCTCTGTGTCTGACCCCGGGCTTTTGTGATGGGACGGTGTGGAGGGAGATTCACTCTGTGTCTGACCCCTTGAGTTTGTGATGGGCCGGTGTGTATGGAGATTCACTTTGTGTCTGACCAAGGGTTTTTGTGATCGGCCGGTGTTAATGGAGATTCACCTTGTGTCTGACCCCGCCAGTGTGTGATGGGACGGTGATGAGGGAGATTCACTCTGTGTTTGACCCAGGGAATGTGTGATGGGACGGTTTGAATGCAGAGTCACTCTGTGTCTGACCCCGGGCTTTTGTGATGGGACGGTGTGGAGGGAGATTCAGTCTGTGTCTGACCCCTTGAGTTTGTGATGGGCCGGTGTGTCTGGAGATTCACTTTGTGACTGACCCCGGGTTTTTGTGATGGGCCGGTGTGGATGGAGATTCACTCTGGGTCTGACCCCGGGAGTGTGTGATGGGACGGTGATGAGGTATATTCACTCTGTGTCTGACCCAGGGAACGTGTGATGGGACGGTTTGGATTCAGATTCACTCTGTGTCTGACCCCGGGAGTCTGTGATGGGACGATGAGAAGGGAGCTTTACTCTTTGTCTGACCCCGGGAGTATGTGATGGAAAGGTGTGGATGCAGATTCACTCTATGTCTGACCCCTGGAATTTGTGATAGGATGGTGTGGAAGGAGATTCACTCTGTGTCTGAACCCGGCAATGTGTGATGGGACAGTTTGGATGGAGATTCACTCTGTGACTGCCCCGGGGTTTTGTGATGGGACGGTGAAGAGGGAGATTCACTCTGTGTCTGACCCCGGGAACGTGTGATGGGACGGTTTGGATGGAGGTTCACTCTGAGTCTGACCCCAGGAGTGTGTGATGGGACAGTGCAGAGGGAGATTCACTCTGTGTCAGACCCCGGGAACGTGTGATGGGACGGTTTGGATGGAGATTCAATCTCTATCTGACCCCGGGCTTTTCTGATGGGCCGGTGTGTATGGAGATTCACTTTGTGTCTGACCCCGGTCTATTGTGATGAGACGGTGTGGAGGGAGATTCACACTGTGTCTGACCTCGGGAGTTTGTGCTGGGACCGTGAGGAGGGAAATTCACACTGTGTCTGACCCCGGGAACGTGTGATGGGACGGTTTGGATGCAGATTCACTCTGTTCCTGACGCCGGGAGTGTGTGATGGGACGGTGAGGAGGGAGATTTACTCTTTGTCTGACCCCGGGAGTTTGTGATGGAAAGGTGTGGATGCAGATTCACTCAATGTCTCACCCCTGGAATTTGTGATGGGATGGTGTGGAGGGAGTTTCAATCTGTGTCTGACATCAGCAATGTGTGATGGGACGGTTTGGATGGAGATTCACTCTGTGTCTGACCCCGGGCTTTTGTGATGGGACGGTGAGGAGGGAGATTCTCTCTGTGTCTGACCCCGGGCTTTTGTGATGGGACGGTGAGGAGGCAGATTCACTCTGTGTCTGACCCCTGGAATTTGTGATAGGATGGTGTGGAAGGAGATTCACTCTGTGTCTTACCCCGGGAATGTTTGATGGGACAGTTTGGATGGAGATTCACTCTGTGACTGACCCGGGCTTTTGTGATGGGACGGTGAAGAGGGAGATTCACTCTGTGTCTGACCCCGGGGACGTGTGATGGGACGGTTTGGATGGAGGTTCACTCTGAGTCTGACCCCAGGAGTGTGTGATGGGACGGTGAAGAGGGAGATTCACTCTGTGTCAGACCCCGGGAAAGTGTGATGGGACGGTTTGGATGGAGATTCAATCTCTATCTGACCCCGGGCTTTTCTGATGGGACGGTGTGGAGGGAGATTCACTTTGTGTCTGACCCCGGTCTATTGTGATGGGACGGTGTGATTGGAAATTCACTCTGTGTCTGACCCCGGGAGTGTGTGTTGGGACGGTGAGGAGGGAGATTCACTCTGTGTCTGACACCGGGAGATTGTGATGGACGGTGTGGATGGAGATTCACTCTATGTCTCACCCCTGGAATCTGTGATGGGATGGTGTGGAAGGAGATTCACTCTGTGTGTGACCACGGCAATGTGTGATGGAAAGGTGTGGATGCAGTTTCACTCTATGTCTTACCCCTGGAATTTGTGATGGGATGGTGTGGAGGGAGATTCACTCTGTGTCTGACCCCGTGAAAGTGTGATGGGACCGTTTGGATGGAGATTCACTCTGTGTCTGACCCCGCACTTTTGTGATGGGACAGTGTGGATGGAGATTCACTCTGTGTCTGACCCCGCACTTTTGTGATGGGACGGTGTGGATGGAGATTCACTCTGTGTCAGACCCCAGGAGTGTGTGATGGGACGGTGTGGAGGGAGATTCACTCTGTTTCTGACCCCCGGAGTTTGTGATGGAAATGTGTGGATGCAGATTCACTCTATGTCTGACCACGGAATTTGTGATTGGACGGGGTGGAGGGAGATTCAAACTGTGTCTAACATCGGCAATGTGTTGTGGGACGGTTTGGATTGAGATTCACTCTGTGTCTGACCCCGGGCTTTTGTGATGGATCGGTGAGGAGGGAGATTCACTCTGTGTCTGACGCCGGGCTTTTGTGATGGGACGGTGAGGAGGGAGATTCAATATCTGTCTGACCCCGGGCTTTTGTGATGGGACAGTGTGGAGGGAAATTCACTCTGTGTCTGACCCCTTGAGTTTGTGATGGGACGGTGATGAGGGAGATTCACTCTGTGTCTGACCCCTTGAGTTTGTGATGGGACGGTGATGAGGGAGATTCACTCTGTGTCTGACCCAGGGAATGTGTGATGGGACGGTTTGGATGCAGATTCACTCTGTGTCTGACCCCGGGAGTCTTGATTGGACGGTGAGAAGGGAGCTTTACTCTTTGTCTGACCCCGTGAGTATGTGATGGAAAGGTGTGGATGCAGATTCACTCTATGTCTGACCCCTGGAATTTGTGATGGGCCGGTGTGGATTGAGATGCACTTTGTGTCTGACCCCGGGAGTATGTGATGGAAAGTAGTGGATGCAGATTCACTCTATGTCTGACCCCTGGAATTTGTGATAGGATGGTGTGGAAGGAGATTCCCTCTGTGTCTGACCCCGTCAATGAGTGATGAGACGGTTTGGATGGAGGTTCTCTCAGTGTCTGACCCCGAGGGGTTTAAGATGGGACGGTGTGGATGGAGATTCACTCTGTGACTGACCCGGGCTTTTGTGATGGGACGGTGAAGTGGGAGATTCACTCTGTGTCTGACCCCGGGAACGTTTGATGGGACGGTTTGGATTGAGGTTCACTCTGAGTCTGACCCCAGGAGTGTGTGATGGGACGGTGAAGAGGGAGATTCACACTGTGTCAGACCCCAGGAACGTGTGATGGGACGGTTTGGATGGAGATTCAATCTCTATCTGACACCGGGCTTTTCTGATGGGCCGGTGTGTATGGAGATTCACTTTGTGTCTGACCCCGGTATATTGTGATTGGACGGTGTGGAGGGAGATTGACACTGTGTCTGACCCCGTGAGTTTGTGATGGGACGGTGTGATTGGAAATTCACTCTGTGTCTGACCCCGGGCTTTTCTGATGGGACGGTGTGGAGGGAGATTCACTTTATGTCTGACCCCGGTCTATTGTGATGGGACGGTGTGGATGGAGATTCACTCTGTGTCTGACCCCTGGAAAGTGT
The DNA here is from genome assembly GCF_048418815.1 of Hemitrygon akajei. NCBI lineage: Eukaryota > Metazoa > Chordata > Chondrichthyes > Myliobatiformes > Dasyatidae > Hemitrygon > Hemitrygon akajei. Next base: position 1,982,950 of record NW_027331992.1, on the reverse strand, counting down.
GATGGGACGGTGTGGATGGAGATATACTCTGTGTCAGACCCCGGGAGTGTGTGATGGGACGGTGTGGAGGGAGATTCACTCTCTTTCTGACCCCGGGAGTTTGTGATGGAAATGTGTGGTTGCAGTTTCACTCTATGTCTGACCACGGAATTTGTGAATGGACGGTGTTGAGGGAGTTTCAATCTGTGTCTGACATCGGCAATGTGTGATGGGACGGTTTGGGTGGAGATTCACTCTGTGTCTGACCCCGGGGACGTGTGATGGGACGGTTTGGATGGAGGTTCACTCTGAGTCTGACCCCAGGAGTGTGTGATGGGACGGTGAAGAGGGAGATTCACTCTGTGTCAGACCCCGGGAAAGTGTGATGGGACGGTTTGGATGGAGATTCAATCTCTATCTGTCCCCGGGCTTTTCTGATGGGACGGTGTGGATGGAGATTCACTTTGTGTCTGACCCCGGTCTATTGTGATGGGACGGTGTGGAGGGAGATTCACACTGAGTCTGACCCCGGGCTTTTGTGATGGGACGGTGTGGAGGGAGATTCACTCTGTTTCTGACACCAGGAGTTTGTGATGGAAATGTGTGGTTGCAGATTCACTCTATGTCTGACCACGGAATTTGTGAATGGACGGTGTGGAGGGAGTTTCAATCTGTGTCTGACATCGGCAATATGTGATGGGACGGTTTGGATGGAGATTCACTCTGTGTCTGACCCCGGGCTTTTGTGATGGAACGGTGAGGAGGGAGATTCACTCTGTGTCTGTCCCCGGGCTTTTGTGATGGGACGGTGAGGAGGGAGATTCAATATCTGTCTGACCCCGGTCTTTTGTGATTGGACGGTGTGGAGGGAGATTCACTCTGTGTCTGACCCCTTGAGTTTGTGATGGGCCGGTGTGTATGGAGATTCACTTTGTGTCTGACCCAGGGTTTTTGTGATGGGCCGGTGTTAATGGAGATTCACCTTGTGTCTGACCCCGCCAGTGTGTGATGGGACGGTGATGAGGGAGATTCACTCTGAGTCTGACCCAGGGAATGTGTGATGGGACGGTTTGGATGCAGTTTCACTCTGTGTCTGAACCCGGGCTTTTGTGATGGGACGGTGAGGAGGGAGATTCAATATCTGTCTGACCCCGGGCTTTTGTGATGGGACGGTGTGGAGGGAGATTCACTCTGTGTCTGACCCCGGGCTTTTGTGATGGGAATGTCGGAATGGAGATTCACTCTGTGTCTGACCCCGGGAGTTTGTGATGGGACGGGGTGGATGGAGATTCACTCTGTGTCTGACCCCTGGAATGTGTGATGGGACGGTGTGGATTGAGATTCACTCTGTGTCAGACCCCGGGAGAGTGTGATGGGACGGTGTGGAGGGAGATTCACTCTGTTTCTGACCCCGGGAGTTTGTGATTGAAATGTGTGGTTGCAGATTCACTCTATGTCTGACAACGGAATTTGTGAATGGACGGTGTGGAGGGAGTTTCAATCTGTGTCTGACATCGGCAATGTGTGATGGGACGGTTTGGATGGAGATTCACTCTGTGTCTGACCCCGGGCTTTTGTGATGGAACGGTGAGGAGGGAGATTCACTCTGTGTCTGACCCCGGGCTTTTGTGATGGGACGGTGAGGAGGGAGATTCTCTCTGTGTCTGACCCCGGGCTTTTGTGATGGGACGGTGTGGAGGGAGATTCACTCTGTGTCTGACCCCTTGAGTTTGTGATGGGCCGGTGTGTATGGAGATTCACTTTGTGTCTGACCCAGGGTTTTTGTGATCGGCCGGTGTTAATGGAGATTCACCTTGTGTCTGACCCCGCCAGTGTGTGATGGGACGGTGATGAGGGAGATTCACTCTGTGTCTGACCCAGGGAATGTGTGATGGGACGGTTTGAATGCAGAGTCACTCTGTGTCTGACCCCGGGCTTTTGTGATGGGACGGTGTGGAGGGAGATTCAGTCTGTGTCTGACCCCTTGAGTTTGTGATGGGCCGGTGTGTATGGAGATTCACTTTGTGACTGACCCCGGGTTTTTGTGATGGGCCGGTGTGGATGGAGATTCACTCTGGGTCTGACCCCGGGAGTGTGTGATGGGACGGTGATGAGGTATATTCACTCTGTGTCTGACCCAGGGAACGTGTGATGGGACGGTTTGGATTCAGATTCACTCTGTGTCTGACCCCGGGAGTCTGTGATGGGACGATGAGAACGGAGCTTTACTCTTTGTCTGACCCCGGGAGTATGTGATGGAAAGGTGTGGATGCAGATTCAATCTATGTCTGACCCCTGGAATTTGTGATAGGATGGTGTGGAAGGAGATTCACTCTGTGTCTGAACCCGGCAATGTGTGATGGGACAGTTTGGATGGAGATTCACTCTGTGACTGCCCCGGGGTTTTGTGATGGGACGGTGAAGAGGGAGATTCACTCTGTGTCTGACCCCGGGAACGTGTGATGGGACGGTTTGGATGGAGGTTCACTCTGAATCTGACCCCAGGAGTGTGTGATGGGACAGTGAAGAGGGAGATTCACTCTGTGTCAGACCCCGGGAACGTGTGATGGGACGGTTTGGATGGAGATTCAATCTCTATCTGACCCCGGGCTTTTCTGATGGGCCGGTGTGTATGGAGATTCACTTTGTGTCTGACCCCGGTCTATTGTGATGAGACGGTGTGGAGGGAGATTCACACTGTGTCTGACCTCGGGAGTTTGTGCTGGGACCGTGAGGAGGGAAATTCACACTGTGGCTGACCCCGGGAACGTGTGATGGGACGGTTTGGATGCAGATTCACTCTGTTCCTGACGCCGGGAGTGTGTGATGGGACGGTGAGGAGGGAGATTTACTCTTTGTCTGACCCCGGGAGTTTGTGATGGAAAGGTGTGGATGCAGATTCACTCAATGTCTCACCCCTGGAATTTGTGATGGGATGGTGTGGAGGGAGTTTCAATCTGTGTCTGACATCAGCAATGTGTGATGGGACGGTTTGGATGGAGATTCACTCTGTGTCTGACCCCGGGCTTTTGTGATGGGACGGTGAGGAGGGAGATTCTCTCTGTGTCTGACCCCGGGCTTTTGTGATGGGACGGTGAGGAGGCAGATTCACTCTGTGTCTGACCCCTGGAATTTGTGATAGGATGGTGTGGAAGGAGATTCACTCTGTGTCTGACCCCGGCAATGTGTGATGAGACGGTTTGGATGGAGGTTCACTCAGTTTCTGACCCCGAGGGATTTAAGATGGGACGGTGTGGATGGAGATTCACTAAGTGTCTTACCCCGGGAATGTTTGATGGGACAGTTTGGATGGAGATTCACTCTGTGACTGACCCGGGCTTTTGTGATGGGACGGTGAAGAGGGAGATTCACTCTGTGTCTGACCCCGGGGACGTGTGATGGGACGGTTTGGATGGAGGTTCACTCTGAGTCTGACCCCAGGAGTGTGTGATGGGACGGTGAAGAGGGAGATTCACTCTGTGTCAGACCCCGGGAAAGTGTGATGGGACGGTTTGGATGGAGATTCAATCTCTATCTGACCCCGGGCTTTTCTGATGGGACGGTGTGGAGGGAGATTCACTTTGTGTCTGACCCCGGTCTATTGTGATGGGACGGTGTGGAGGGAGATTCACACTGAGTCTGACCCCGGGAGTTTGTGATGGGACGGTGTGATTGGAAATTCACTCTGTGTCTGACCCCGGGAGTGTGTGTTGGGACGGTGAGGAGGGAGATTCACTCTGTGTCTGACACCGGGAGATTGTGATGGACGGTGTGGATGGAGATTCACTCTATGTCTCACCCCTGGAATCTGTGATGGGATGGTGTGGAAGGAGATTCACTCTGTGTGTGACCACGGCAATGTGTGATGGAAAGGTGTGGATGCAGTTTCACTCTATGTCTTACCCCTGGAATTTGTGATGGGATGGTGTGGAGGGAGATTCACTCTGTGTCTGACCCCGTGAAAGTGTGATGGGACCGTTTGGATGGAGATTCACTCTGTGTCTGACCCCGCACTTTTGTGATGGGACTGTGTGGATGGAGATTCACTCTGTGTCTGACCCCGCACTTTTGTGATGGGACGGTGTGGATGGAGATTCACTCTGTGTCAGACCCCAGGAGTGTGTGATGGGACGGTGTGGAGGGAGATTCACTCTGTTTCTGACCCCCGGAGTTTGTGATGGAAATGTGTGGATGCAGATTCACTCTATGTCTGACCACGGAATTTGTGATTGGACGGGGTGGAGGGAGATTCAAACTGTGTCTGACATCGGCAAAGTGTTGTGGGACAGTTTGGATTGAGATTCACTCTGTGTCTGACCCCGGGCTTTTGTGATGGAACGGTGAGGAGGGAGATTCACTCTGTGTCTGACGCCGGGCTTTTGTGATGGGACGGTGAGGAGGGAGATTCAATATCTGTCTGACCCCGGGCTTTTGTGATGGGACAGTGTGGAGGGAAATTCACTCTGTGTCTGACCCCTTGAGTTTGTGATGGGACGGTGATGAGGGAGATTCACTCTGTGTCTGACCCCTTGAGTTTGTGATGGGACGGTGATGAGGGAGATTCACTCTGTGTCTGACCCAGGGAATGTGTGATGGGACGGTTTGGATGCAGATTCACTCTGTGTCTGACCCCGGGAGTCTTGATTGGACGGTGAGAAGGGAGCTTTACTCTTTGTCTGACCCCGTGAGTATGTGATGGAAAGGTGTGGATGCAGATTCACTCTATGTCTGACCCCTGGAATTTGTGATGGGCCGGTGTGGATTGAGATGCACTTTGTGTCTGACCCCGGGAGTATGTGATGGAAAGTAGTGGATGCAGATTCACTCTATGTCTGACCCCTGGAATTTGTGATAGGATGGTGTGGAAGGAGATTCCCTCTGTGTCTGACCCCGTCAATGAGTGATGAGACGGTTTGGATGGAGGTTCTCTCAGTGTCTGACCCCGAGGGGTTTAAGATGGGACGGTGTGGATGGAGATTCACTCTGTGACTGACCCGGGCTTTTGTGATGGGACGGTGAAGTGGGAGATTCACTCTGTGTCTGACCCCGGGAACGTTTGATGGGACGGTTTGGATTGAGGTTCACTCTGAGTCTGACCCCAGGAGTGTGTGATGGGACGGTGAAGAGGGAGATTCACACTGTGTCAGACCCCGGGAACGTGTGATGGGACGGTTTGGATGGAGATTCAATCTCTATCTGACACCGGGCTTTTCTGATGGGCCGGTGTGTATGGAGATTCACTTTGTGTCTGACCCCGGTATATTGTGATTGGACGGTGTGGAGGGAGATTCACACTGTGTCTGACCCCGTGAGTTTGTGATGGGACGGTGTGATTGGAAATTCACTCTGTGTCTGACCCCGGGCTTTTCTGATGGGACGGTGTGGAGGGAGATTCACTCTGTGTCTGACCCCGTGAGTTTGTGATGGGCCGGTGTGTATGGAGATTCACTTTATGTCTGACCCCGGTCTATTGTGATGGGACGGTGTGGATGGAGATTCACTCTGTGTCTGACCCCTGGAAAGTGTGATGGGACGGTGTGGATGGAGATATACTCTGTGTCAGACCCCGGGAGTGTGTGATGGGACGGTGTGGAGGGAGATTCACTCTCTTTCTGACCCCGGGAGTTTGTGATGGAAATGTGTGGTTGCAGTTTCACTCTATGTCTGACCACGGAATTTGTGAATGGACGGTGTTGAGGGAGTTTCAATCTGTGTCTGACATCGGCAATGTGTGATGGGACGGTTTGGGTGGAGATTCACTCTGTGTCTGACCCCGGGGACGTGTGATGGGACGGTTTGGATGGAGGTTCACTCTGAGTCTGACCCCAGGAGTGTGTGATGGGACGGTGAAGAGGGAGATTCACTCTGTGTCAGACCCCGGGAAAGTGTGATGGGACGGTTTGGATGGAGATTCAATCTCTATCTGTCCCCGGGCTTTTCTGATGGGACGGTGTGGAGGGAGATTCACTTTGTGTCTGACCCCGGTCTATTGTGATGGGACGGTGTGGAGGGAGATTCACACTGAGTCTGACCCCGGGAGTTTGTGATGGGACGGTGTGATTGGAAATTCACTCTGTGTCTGACCCCGGGAGTGTGTGTTGGGACGGTGAGGAGGGAGATTCACTCTGTGTCTGACACCGGGAGATTGTGATGGACGGTGTGGATGGAGATTCACTCTATGTCTCACCCCTGGAATTTGTGATGGGATGGTGTGGAAGGAGATTCACTCTGTGTCTGACCACGGCAATGTGTGATGGAAAGGTGTGGATGCAGTTTCACTCTATGTCTTACCCCTGGAATTTGTGATGGGATGGTGTGGAGGGAGATTCACTCTGTGTCTGACCCCGTGAAAGTGTGATGGGACCGTTTGGATGGAGATTCACTCTGTGTCTGACCCCGCACTTTTGTGATGGGACAGTGTGGATGGAGATTCACTCTGTGTCTGACCCCGCACTTTTGTGATGGGACGGTGTGGATGGAGATTCACTCTGTGTCAGACCCCAGGAGTGTGTGATGGGACGGTGTGGAGGGAGATTCACTCTGTTTCTGACCCCCGGAGTTTGTGATGGAAATGTGTGGATGCAGATTCACTCTATGTCTGACCACGGAATTTGTGATTGGACGGGGTGGAGGGAGATTCAAACTGTGTCTGACATCGGCAATGTGTTGTGGGACGGTTTGGATTGAGATTCACTCTGTGTCTGACCCCGGGCTTTTGTGATGGAACGGTGAGGAGGGAGATTCACTCTGTGTCTGACGCCGGGCTTTTGTGATGGGACGGTGAGGAGGGAGATTCAATATCTGTCTGACCCCGGGCTTTTGTGATGGGACAGTGTGGAGGGAAATTCACTCTGTGTCTGACCCCTTGAGTTTGTGATGGGACGGTGATGAGGGAGATTCACTCTGTGTCTGACCCCGTGAGTTTGTGATGGGACGGTGATGAGGGAGATTCACTCTGTGTCTGACCCAGGGAATGTGTGATGGGACGGTTTGGATGCAAATTCACTCTTTGTCTGACCCCGGGAGTCTTGATTGGACGGTGAGAAGGGAGCTTTACTCTTTGTCTGACCCCGGGAGTATGTGATGGAAAGGTGTGGATGCAGATTCACTCTATGTCTGACCCCTGGAATTTGTGATGGGCCGGTGTGGATTGAGATGCACTTTGTGTCTGACCCCGGGAGTATGTGATGGAAAGTAGTGGATGCAGATTCACTCTATGTCTGACCCCTGGAATTTGTGATAGGATGGTGTGGAAGGAGATTCCCTCTGTGTCTGACCCCGTCAATGAGTGATGAGACGGTTTGGATGGAGGTTCTCTCAGTGTCTGACCCCGAGGGGTTTAAGATGGGACGGTGTGGATGGAGATTCACTCTGTGACTGACCCGGGCTTTTGTGATGGGACGGTGAAGTGGGAGATTCACTCTGTGTCTGACCCCGGGAACGTTTGATGGGACGGTTTGGATGGAGGTTCACTCTGAGTCTGACCCCAGGAGTGTGTGATGGGACGGTGAAGAGGGAGATTCACTCTGTGTCAGACCCCGGGAACGTGTGATGGGACGGTTTGGATGGAGATTCAATCTCTATCTGACACCGGGCTTTTCTGATGGGCCGGTGTGTATGGAGATTCACTTTGTGTCTGACCCCGGTATATTGTGATTGGACGGTGTGGAGGGAGATTCACACTGTGTCTGACCCCGTGAGTTTGTGATGGGACGGTGTGATTGGAAATTCACTCTGTGTCTGACCCCGGGCTTTTCTGATGGGACGGTGTGGAGGGAGATTCACTCTGTGTCTGACCCCGTGAGTTTGTGATGGGCCGGTGTGTATGGAGATTCACTTTATGTCTGACCCCGGTCTATTGTGATGGGACGGTGTGGATGGAGATTCACTCTGTGTCTGACCCCTGGAAAGTGTGATGGGACGGTGTGGATGGAGATATACTCTGTGTCAGACCCCGGGAGTGTGTGATGGGACGGTTTGGATGGAGGTTCACTCTGAGTCTGACCCCAGGAGTGTGTGATGGGACGGTGAAGAGGGAGATTCACTCTGGGTCAGACCCCGGGAAAGTGTGATGGGACGGTTTGGATGGAGATTCAATCTCTATCTGACACCGGGCTTTTCTGATGGGACGGTGTGGATGGAGATTCACTTTGTGTCTGACCCCGGTCTATTGTGATGGGACGGTGTGGAGGGAGATTCACACTGATTCTGACCCCGGGAGTTTTTGATGGGACGGTGGGATTGGAAATTCACTCTGTGTCTGACCCCGGGAGTGTGTGTTGGGACGGTGAGGAGGGAGATTCACTCTGTGCCTGACCCCGGGAGATTGTGATGGACGGTGTGGATGGAGATTCACTCTATGTCTCACCCCTGGAATTTGTGATGGGATGGTGTGGAAGGAGATTCACTCTGTGTCTGACCACGGCAATGTGTGATGGAAAGGTGTGGATGCAGTTTCACTCTATGTCTTACCCCTGGAATTTGTGATGGGATGGTGTAGAGGGAGATTCACTCTGTGTCTGACCCCGTGAAAGTGTGATGGGACCGTTTGGATGGAGATTCACTCTGTGTCTGACCCCGCACTTTTGTGATGGGACAGTGTGGATGGAGATTCACTCTGTGTCTGACCCCGCACTTTTGTGATGGGACGGTGTGGATGGAGATTCACTCTGTGTCAGACCCCGGGAGTGTGTGATGGGACGGTGTGGAGGGAGATTCACTCTGTTTCTGACCCCCGGAGTTTGTGATGGAAATGTGTGGATGCAGATTCACTCTATGTCTGACCACGGAATTTGTGATTGGACGGGGTGGAGGGAAATTCAATCTGTGTCTGACATCGGCAATGTGTTGTGGGACGGTTTGGATTGAGATTCACTCTATGTCTGACCCCGGGCTTTTGTGATGGAACGGTGAGGAGGGAGATTCACTCTGTGTCTGACGCCGGGCTTTTGTGATGGGACGGTGAGGAGGGAGATTCAATATCTGTCTGACCCCGGGCTTTTGTGATGGGACAGTGTGGAGGGAAATTCACTCTGTGTCTGACCCCTTGAGTTTGTGATGGGACGGTGATGAGGGAGATTCACTCTGTGTCTGACCCCTTGAGTTTGTGATGGGACGGTGATGAGGGAGATTCACTCTGTGTCTGACCCAGGGAATGTGTGATGGGACGGTTTGGATGCAGATTCACTCTGTGTCTGACCCCGGGAGTCTTGATTGGACGGTGAGAAGGGAGCTTTACTCTTTGTCTGACCCCGGGAGTATGTGATGGAAAGGTGTGGATGCAGATTCACTCTATGTCTGACCCCTGGAATTTGTGATGGGCCGGTGTGGATTGAGATGCACTCTGTGTCTGACCCCGGGAGTATGTGATGGAAAGTAGTGGATGCAGATTCACTCTATGTCTGACCCCTGGAATTTGTGATAGGATGGTGTGGAAGGAGATTCCCTCTGTGTCTGACCCCGTCAATGAGTGATGAGACAGTTTGGATGGAGGTTCTCTCAGTGTCTGACCCCGAGGGGTTTAAAATGGGACGGTGTGGATGGAGATTCACTCTGTGACTGACCCGGGCTTTTGTGATGGGACGGTGAAGTGGGAGATTCACTCTGTGTCTGACCCCGGGAACGTTTGATGGGACGGTTTGGATGGAGGTTCACTCTGAGTCTGACCCCAGGAGTGTGTGATGGGACGGTGAAGAGCGAGATTCACTCTGTGTCAGACCCCGGGAACGTGTGATGGGACGGTTTGGATGGAGATTCAATCTCTATCTGACACCGGGCTTTTCTGATGGGCCGGTGTGTATGGAGATTCACTTTGTGTCTGACCCCGGTATATTGTGATTGGACGGTGTGGAGGGAGATTCACACTGTGCCTGACCCCGTGAGTTTGTGATGGGACGGTGTGATTGGAAATTCACTCTGTGTCTGACCCCGGGCTTTTCTGATGGGTCTGTGTGGAGGGTGATTCACTCTGTGTCTGACCCCGTGAGTTTGTGATGGGCCGTGCGTATGGAGATTCACTTTATGTCTGACCCCGGTCTATTGTGATGGGACGGTGTGGATGGAGATTCACTCTGTGTCTGACCCCTGGAAAGTGTGATGGGACGGTGTGGATGGAGATATACTCTGTGTTAGACCCCGGGAGTGTGTGATGGGACGGTGTGGAGGGAGATTCACTCTCTTTCTGACCCCGGGAGTTTGTGATGGAAATGTGTGGTTGCAGTTTCACTCTATGTCTGACCACGGAATTTGTGAATGGACGGTGTGGAGGGAGTTTCAATCTGTGTCTGACATCGGCAATGTGTGATGGGACGGTTTGGTGTGGAGATTCACTCTGTGTCTGACCCCGGGAGTCTGTGATTGAACGATGAGAAGGGAGCTTTACTCTTTGTCTGACCCCGGGAGTATGTGATTGAAAGGTGTGGATGCAGATTCACTCTATGTCTGACCCCTGGAATTTGTGATAGGATGGTGTGTAAGGAGAATCACTCTGTGTCTGACCCCGGCAATGTGTGATGAGACGGTTTGGATGGAGGTTCACTCAGTGTCTGACCCCGAGGGGTTTAAGATGGGACGGTGTGGATGGAGATTCACTCTGTGTCTGACCACGGGAACTTGTGATGAGACGGTTTGGATGGAGGTTCACTCCGAGTCTGACCACAGGAGTGTGTGATGGGACGGTTTGGAGGGAGATTCACTCTGAGTCTGACCCCGGGAGTGTGTGATGGGACGGTTTGGAGGGAGATTCACTCAGTGTCTGACCCCGGGCTTTTGTGATGGGATTGTGTGGAGGGAGATTCACTCTGTGTCTGACCCCGGGAGTTTGTGATGGACGGTGTGGATGGAGATTCACTCTATGTCTCACCCCTGGAATTTGTGATGGGATGGTGTGGAGGGAGTTTCAATCTGTGTCTGACATCGGCAATGTGTGATGGGACGGTTTGGATGGAGATTCACTCTGTGTCTGATCACGGGCTTTTGTGATGGGACGGTGAGGAGGCAGATTCACTCTGTGTCTGACCCCTTGAATTTGTGATAGGATGGTGTGGAAGGAGATTCACTCTGTGTCTGACCCCGGCAATGTGTGATGAGACGGTTTGGATGGAGGTTCACTCAGTGTCTGACCCCGAGGGGTTTAAGATGGGACGGTGTGGATGGAGATTCACTCTGTGTCTTACCCCGGGAATGTGTGATGGGACAGTTTGGATGGAGATTCACTCTGTGACTGACCCGGGCATTCGTGATGGGACGGTGAAGAGGGAGATTCACTCTGTGTCTGACCCCGGGAACGTGTGATGGGACGGTGTGGATGGAGATTCACTCTGTGTCTGACCCCGGGAATGTGTGATGGGACGGTGTGGATGGAGATTCACTCTGTGTTAGACCCCGGGAGAGTGTGATGGGACGGTGTGGAGGGAGATTCACTCTGTTTCTGACCCCGGGAGTTTGTGATGGAAATGTGTGGTTGCAGATTCACTCTATGTCTGACCACGGAATTTGTGAATGGACGGTGTGGAGGGAGTTTCAATCTGTGTCTGACATCGGCAATGAGTGATGGGACGGTGTGGAGGGAGATTCACTTTGTGTCTGACCCCGGGAGATTGTGATGGGACGGTGTGATTGGAAATTCACTCTGTGTCTGACCCCGGGTGTGTGTGTTGGGACGGTGAGGAGGGAGATTCACTCTGTGTCTGACCCCGGGAACGTGTGATGGGACGGTTTGGATGCAAATTCACTCTGTTCCTGACGCCGGGACTGTGTGATGGGACGGTGAGTAGGGAGATTTTTCTCTTTGTCTGACCCCGGGAGTTTGCAATGGAAAGGTGTGCTTGCAGATTCACTCTATGTCTGACCCCTGGAATTTGTGATGGGATGGTGTGGAAGGAGATTCACTCAGTGTCTGACCCCGGGCTTTTGTGATGGGATTGTGTGGAGGGAGATTCACTCTGTGTCTGACCCCGTGAGTTTGTGATGGACGGTGTGGATGGAGATTCACTCTATGTCTCACCCCTGGAATTTGTGATGGGATGGTGTTGAAGTAAATTCACTCTGTGTCTGACCACGGCAATGTGTGATGGAAAGGTGTGGATGCAGTTTCACTCTATGTCTGACCCCTGGAATTTGTGATGGGTTGGTGTGGAAGGAGATTCACTCTGTGTCTGACCCCGGGCAATGTGTGATGGGACGGTTTGGATGCAGGTTCACTGAGTGTCTGACCCCGGGCTTTTGTGATAGGATTGTGTGGAGGGAGATTCACTCTGTGTCTGACCACGTGAAAGTGTGATGGGACCGTTTGGATGGAGATTCACTCTGTGTCTGACCCCGCACTTTTGTGATGGGACAGTGTGGATGGAGATTCACTGTGTCTGACCCCGCACTTTTGTGATGGGACGGTGTGGATGGAGATTCACTCTGTGTCAGACCGCGGGAGTGTGTGATGGGACGGCGTGGAGGAAGATTCACTTTGTTTCTGACCCCGGGAGTTTTTGATGGAAATGTGTGGATGCAGATTCACTCTAAATCTGACCACGGAATTTGCGATTTGACGGGGTGGAGGGAGTTTCAATCTGTGTCTGACATCGGCAATGTGTGATGGGACGGATTGGATGGAGATTCACTCTGTGTCTGACCCCGGTCTTTTGTGATGGGACGGTGAGGATGGAGATTCACTCTGTGTCTGACCCCGGGCTTTTGTGATGGGACGGTGAGGAGGGAGATTCAATATCTGTCTGACCCCGGGCTTTTGTGATGGGACGGTGTGGAGGGAGATTCACTCTGTGTCTGACCCCGGGCTTTTGTGATGGGACGGTGAGTAGGGCGATTCACTCTGTGTCTGACCCCGTGAGTACGTGATGGGCCGGTGTGGATGGAGATTCCCTCTGTGTCTGACCCCGGGACTGTGTGATGGGACGGTGTGTTTGGAAATTCACTCTGTGTCTGACCCCGGGAGTGTGTGATGGGTCGGTGAGGAGGAAGATTCACTCTGTGTCTGACCACGGGAACGTGTGATGGGACGGATTGGATGCAGATTCACTCTGTGCCTGACGCCGGGAGTGTGTGATGGGACGGTGAGGAGGGAGATTTACTCTTTGTCTGACCCCGGGAGTATGTGATGGAAAGGTGTGGATGCAGATTCACTCTATGTCTGACCACTGGAATTTGTGATGGGATGATGTGGAAGGAGATTCACTCTGTGTCTGACCACGGCATTGTGTGATTGGACAGTTTGGATGGAGGTTCACTCAGTGTCTGACCCCAGGCTTTTGTGATGGGTTTGTGTGGAGGGAGATTCACTCTGTGTCTGACCCCAGGAGATTGTGATGGGACGGTTTGGATGGGGATTCACTCTGTGTCTGACCGCGGGGAAGTGTTAAGGGGCGTTTTGGATGTAGATTCACTCTGTGTCTGACCCCGGGCTTTTGTGATGGGACGGTGTGGATGGAGATTCACTCTGAGTCTGACCCAGGGAAAGTATGATGGGACGGTTTGGATGGACATTCACTTTGTGTCTGACCCCGGGTTTTTGTGATGGGACGGTGTGGATGGAGATTCACTCTGTGTCTGACCCCGGGAAAGTGTGATGGGACGGTGTGGATGGAGATTCACTCTGTGTCAAACCCCGGGAGAGTGTGATGGGACGGTGTGGAGGGAGATTCACTCTGTTTCTGACCCCGGGAGTTTGTGATGGAAATGTGTGGTTGCAGATTCACTCTCTGTTTGACCACGGAATTTGTGAATGGACGGTGTGGAGGGAGTTTCAATCTGTGTCTGACATCGGCAATGTGTGATGGGACGGTTTGGATAGAGATTCACTCTGTCTCTGACCCCGGGCTTTTGTGATGGGACGGTCAGGAGGGAGATTCAATATCTGTCTGACCCCGGGCTTTTGTGATGGGACGGTGTGGAGGGAGATTCACTCTGTGTCTCAACCCTTGAGTTTGTGATGGGCCGGTTTGTATGGAGATTCACTTTGTGTCTGACCCCGGGCTTTTGTGATGGGCCGGTGAGGAGGGAGATTCAATATCTGTCTGACCCCGGGCTTTTGTGTTGGGACGGTGTGGAGGGAGATTCACTCTGTGTCTGACCCCGGGAACGTGTGATGGGACGGTTTGGATGGAGATTCAATCTCTAACTGACACCGGGCTTTTCTGATGGGCCGGTGTGTATGGAGATTCACTTTGTGTCTGACCCCGGTATATTGTGATTGGACGGTGTGGAGGGAGATTCGCACTGTGCCTGACCCCGTGAGTTTGTGATGGGACGGTGTGATTGGAAATTCACTCTGTGTCTGACCCCGGGCTTTTCTGATGGGTCTGTGTGGAGGGAGATTCACTCTGTGTCTGACCCCGTGAGTTTGTGATGGGCCGTGTGTATGGAGATTCACTTTATGTCTGACCCCGGTCTATTGTGATGGGACGGTTTGGATGGATATTCACTCTGTGTCTGACCCCTGGAAAGTGTGATGGGACGGTGTGGATGGAGATATACTCTGTGTTAGACCCCGGCAGAGTGTGATGGGACGGTGTGGAGGGAGATTCACTCTCTTTCTGACCCCGGGAGTTTGTGATGGAAATGTGTGGTTGCAGTTTCACTCTATGTCTGACCACGGAATTTGTGAATGGACGGTGTGGAGGGAGTTTCAATCTGTGTCTGACATCGGCAATGTGTGATGGGACGGTTTGGGTGGAGATTCACTCTGTGTCTGACCCCGGGAGTCTGTGATTGGACGATGAGAAGGGAGCTTTACTCTTTGTCTGACCCCGGGAGTATGTGATGGAAAGGTGTGGATGCAAATTCACTCTATGTCTGACCCCTGGAATTTGTGATAGGATAGTGTGCAAGGAGAATCACTCTGTGTCTGACCCCGGCAATGTGTGATGAGACGGTTGGGGTGGAGATTCACTCTGTGTCTGACCCCGGGAGTCTGTGATTGGACGATGAGAAGGGAGCTTTACTCTTTGTCTGACCCCGGGAGTATGTGATGGAAAGGTGTGGATGCAGATTCACTCTATGTCTGACCCCTGGAATTTGTGATAGGATGGTGTGTAAGGAGAATCACTCTGTGTCTGACCCCGGCAATGTGTGATGAGACGGTTTGGATGGAGGTTCACTCAGTGTCTGACCCGGAGGGGTTTAAGATGGGACGGTGTGGATGGAGATTCACTCTGTGTCTGACCACGGGACGCGTGATGAGACGGTTTGGATGGAGGTTCACTCCGAGTCTGACCACAGGAGTGTGTGATGGGACGGTGTGGAGGGAGATTCACTCTGAGTCTGACCCCGGGAGTGTGTGATGGGACGGTTTGGAGGGAGATTCACTCAGTGTCTGACCCCGGGCTTTTGTGATGGGATTGTGTGGAGGGAGATTCACTCTGTGTCTGACCCCGGGAGTTTGTGATGGACGGTGTGGATGGAGATTCACTCTATGTCTCACCCCTGGAATTTGTGATGGGATGGTGTGGAGGGAGTTTCAATCTGTGTCTGACATCGGCAATGTGTGATGGGACGGTTTGGATGGAGATTCACTCTGTGTCTGACCCCGGGCTTATGTGATGGGACGGTGAGGAGGGAGATTCACTCTGTGTCTGACCACGGGCTTTTGTGATGGGACGGTGAGGAGGCAGATTCACTCTGTGTCTGACCCCTTGAATTTGTGATAGGATGGTGTGGAAGGAGATTCACTCTGTGTCTGACCCCGGCAATGTGTGATGAGACGGTTTGGATGGAGGTTCACTCAGTGTCTGACCCCGAGGGGTTTAAGATGGGACGGTGTGGATGGAGATTCACTCTGTGTCTTATCCCGGGAATGTGTGATGGGACAGTTTGGATGGAGATTCACTCTGTGACTGACCCGGGCTTTCGTGATGGGACGGTGAAGAGGGAGATTCACACTGTGTCTGACCCCGGGAACGTGTGATGGGACGGTGTGGATGGAGATTCACTCTGTGTCTGACCCCGGGCAATGTGTGATGGGACGGTTTGGATGCAGGTTCACTGAGTGTCTGACCCCGGGCTTTTGTGATAGGATTGTGTGGAGGGAGATTCACTCTGTGTCAGACCACGTGAAAGTGTGATGGGACCGTTTGGATGGAGATTCACTCTGTGTCTGACCCCGCACTTTTGTGATGGGACAGTGTGGATGGAGATTCACTGTGTCTGACCCCGCACTTTTGTGATGGGACGGTGTGGATGGAGATTCACTCTGTGTCAGACCGCGGGAGTGTGTGATGGGACGGCGTGGAGGAAGATTCACTTTGTTTCTGACCCCGGGAGTTTTTGATGGAAATGTGTGGATGCAGATTCACTCTAAATCTGACCACGGAATTTGCGATTTGACGGGGTGGAGGGAGTTTCAATCTGTGTCTGACATCGGCAATGTGTGATGGGACGGATTGGATGGAGATTCACTCTGTGTCTGACCCCGGTCTTTTGTGATGGGACGGTGAGGATGGAGATTCACTCTGTGTCTGACCCCGGGCTTTTGTGATGGGACGGTGAGGAGGGAGATTCAATATCTGTCTGACCCCGGGCTTTTGTGATGGGACGGTGTGGAGGGAGATTCACTCTGTGTCTGACCCCGGGCTTTTGTGATGGGACGGTGAGTAGGGCGATTCACTCTGTGTCTGACCCCGTGAGTACGTGATGGGCCGGTGTGGATGGAGATTCCCTCTGTGTCTGACCCCGGGACTGTGTGATGGGACGGTGTGTTTGGAAATTCACTCTGTGTCTGACCCCGGGAGTGTGTGATGGGTCGGTGAGGAGGAAGATTCACTCTGTGTCTGACCACGGGAACGTGTGATGGGACGGATTGGATGCAGATTCACTCTGTGCCTGACGCCGGGAGTGTGTGATGGGACGGTGAGGAGGGAGATTTACTCTTTGTCTGACCCCGGGAGTATGTGATGGAAAGGTGTGGATGCAGATTCACTCTATGTCTGACCACTGGAATTTGTGATGGGATGATGTGGAAGGAGATTCACTCTGTGTCTGACCACGGCATTGTGTGATTGGACAGTTTGGATGGAGGTTCACTCAGTGTCTGACCCCAGGCTTTTGTGATGGGTTTGTGTGGAGGGAGATTCACTCTGTGTCTGACCCCAGGAGATTGTGATGGGACGGTTTGGATGGGGATTCACTCTGTGTCTGACCGCGGGGAAGTGTTAAGGGGCGTTTTGGATGTAGATTCACTCTGTGTCTGACCCCGGGCTTTTGTGATGGGACGGTGTGGATGGAGATTCACTCTGAGTCTGACCCAGGGAAAGTATGATGGGACGGTTTGGATGGACATTCACTTTGTGTCTGACCCCGGGTTTTTGTGATGGGACGGTGTGGATGGAGATTCACTCTGTGTCTGACCCCGGGAAAGTGTGATGGGACGGTGTGGATGGAGATTCACTCTGTGTCAAACCCCGGGAGAGTGTGATGGGACGGTGTGGAGGGAGATTCACTCTGTTTCTGACCCCGGGAGTTTGTGATGGAAATGTGTGGTTGCAGATTCACTCTCTGTTTGACCACGGAATTTGTGAATGGACGGTGTGGAGGGAGTTTCAATCTGTGTCTGACATCGGCAATGTGTGATGGGACGGTTTGGATGGAGATTCACTCTGTCTCTGACCCCGGGCTTTTGTGATGGGACGGTCAGGAGGGAGATTCAATATCTGTCTGACCCCGGGCTTTTGTGATGGGACGGTGTGGAGGGAGATTCACTCTGTGTCTCAACCCTTGAGTTTGTGATGGGCCGGTTTGTATGGAGATTCACTTTGTGTCTGACCCAGGGTTTTTGTGATGGGCCGGTGTTAATGGAGATTCACCTTGTGTCTGACCCCGCCAGTGTGTGATGGGACGGTGATGAGGGAGATTCACTCTGTGTCTGACCCAGGGAATGTGTGATGGGACGGTTTGGATGCAGATTCACTCTGTGTCTGACCGCGGGCTTTTGTGATGGGACGGTGAGGAGGGAGATTCAATATCTGTCTGACCCCGGGCTTTTGTGTTGGGACGGTGTGGAGGGAGATTCACTCTGTGTCTGACCCCGGGAACGTGTGATGGGACGGTTTGGATGGAGATTCAATCTCTATCTGACACCGGGCTTTTCTGATGGGCCGGTGTGTATGGAGATTCACTTTGTGTCTGACCCCGGTATATTGTGATTGGACGGTGTGGAGGGAGATTCACACTGTGCCTGACCCCGTGAGTTTGTGATGGGACGGTGTGATTGGAAATTCACTCTGTGTCTGACCCTGGGCTTTTCTGATGGGTCTGTGTGGAGGGAGATTCACTCTGTGTCTGACCCCGTGAGTTTGTGATGGGCCGGTGTGTATGGAGATTCACTTTATGTCTGACCCCGGTCTATTGTGATGGGACGGTGTGGATGGAGATTCACTCTGTGTCTGACCCCGTGAGTTTGTGATGGGCCGTGTGTATGGAGATTCACTTTATGTCTGACCCCGGTCTATTGTGATGGGACGGTGTGGATGGAGATTCACTCTGTGTCTGACCCCTGGAAAGTGTGATGGGACGGTGTGGATGGAGATATACTCTGTGTTAGACCCCGGGAGTGTGTGATGGGACGGTGTGGAGGGAGATTCACTCTCTTTCTGACCCCGGGAGTTTGTGATGGAAATGTGTGGTTGCAGTTTCACTCTATGTCTGACCACGGAATTTGTGAATGGACGGTGTGGAGGGAGTTTCAATCTGTGTCTGACATCGGCAATGTGTGATGGGACGGCTTGGGTGGAGATTCACTCTGTGTCTGACCCCGGGAGTCTGTGATTGGACGATGAGAAGGGAGCTTTACTCTTTGTCTGACCCCGGGAGTATGTGATGGAAAGGTGTGGATGCAAATTCACTCTATGTCTGACCCTTGGAATTTGTGATAGGATAGTGTGCAAGGAGAATCACTCTGTGTCTGACCCCGGCA
Organism: Hemitrygon akajei; assembly: GCF_048418815.1. NCBI lineage: Eukaryota > Metazoa > Chordata > Chondrichthyes > Myliobatiformes > Dasyatidae > Hemitrygon > Hemitrygon akajei. Next base: position 1,964,055 of record NW_027331992.1, on the reverse strand, counting down.
ATGTGTGATGAGACGGTTGGGGTGGAGATTCACTCTGTGTCTGACCCCGGGAGTCTGTGATTGGACGATGAGAAGGGAGCTTTACTCTTTGTCTGACCCCGGGAGTATGTGATGGAAAGGTGTGGATGCAGATTCACTCTATGTCTGACCCCTGGAATTTGTGATAGGATGGTGTGTAAGGAGAATCACTCTGTGTCTGACCCCGGCAATGTGTGATGAGACGGTTTGGATGGAGGTTCACTCAGTGTCTGACCCCGAGGGGTTTAAGATGGGACGGTGTGGATGGAGATTCACTCTGTGTCTGACCACGGGACGCGTGATGAGACGGTTTGGATGGAGGTTCACTCCGAGTCTGACCACAGGAGTGTGTGATGGGACGGTGTGGAGGGAGATTCACTCTGAGTCTGACCCCGGGAGTGTGTGATGGGACGGTTTGGAGGGAGATTCACTCAGTGTCTGACCCCGGGCTTTTGTGATGGGATTGTGTGGAGGGAGATTCACTCTGTGTCTGACCCCGGGAGTTTGTGATGGACGGTGTGGATGGAGATTCACTCTATGTCTCACCCCTGGAATTTGTGATGGGATGGTGTGGAGGGAGTTTCAATCTGTGTCTGACATCGGCAATGTGTGATGGGACGGTTTGGATGGAGATTCACTCTGTGTCTGACCCCGGGCTTATGTGATGGGACGGTGAGGAGGGAGATTCACTCTGTGTCTGACCACGGGCTTTTGTGATGGGACGGTGAGGAGGCAGATTCACTCTGTGTCTGACCCCTTGAATTTGTGATAGGATGGTGTGGAAGGAGATTCACTCTGTGTCTGACCCCGGCAATGTGTGATGAGACGGTTTGGATGGAGGTTCACTCAGTGTCTGACCCCGAGGGGTTTAAGATGGGACGGTGTGGATGGAGATATACTCTGTGTTAGACCCCGGGAGTGTGTGATGGGACGGTGTGGAGGGAGATTCACTCTCTTTCTGACCCCGGGAGTTTGTGATGGAAATGTGTGGTTGCAGTTTCACTCTATGTCTGACCACGGAATTTGTGAATGGACGGTGTGGAGGGAGTTTCAATCTGTGTCTGACATCGGCAATGTGTGATGGGACGGCTTGGGTGGAGATTCACTCTGTGTCTGACCCCGGGAGTCTGTGATTGGACGATGAGAAGGGAGCTTTACTCTTTGTCTGACCCCGGGAGTATGTGATGGAAAGGTGTGGATGCAAATTCACTCTATGTCTGACCCTTGGAATTTGTGATAGGATAGTGTGCAAGGAGAATCACTCTGTGTCTGACCCCGGCAATGTGTGATGAGACGGTTGGGGTGGAGATTCACTCTGTGTCTGACCCCGGGAGTCTGTGATTGGACGATGAGAAGGGAGCTTTACTCTTTGTCTGACCCCGGGAGTATGTGATGGAAAGGTGTGGATGCAGATTCACTCTATGTCTGACCCCTGGAATTTGTGATAGGATGGTGTGTAAGGAGAATCACTCTGTGTCTGACCCCGGCAATGTGTGATGAGACGGTTTGGATGGAGGTTCACTCAGTGTCTGACCCCGAGGGGTTTAAGATGGGACGGTGTGGATGGAGATTCACTCTGTGTCTGACCACGGGACGCGTGATGAGACGGTTTGGATGGAGGTTCACTCCGAGTCTGACCACAGGAGTGTGTGATGGGACGGTGTGGAGGGAGATTCACTCTGAGTCTGACCCCGGGAGTGTGTGATGGGACGGTTTGGAGGGAGATTCACTCAGTGTCTGACCCCGGGCTTTTGTGATGGGATTGTGTGGAGGGAGATTCACTCTGTGTCTGACCCCGGGAGTTTGTGATGGACGGTGTGGATGGAGATTCACTCTATGTCTCACCCCTGGAATTTGTGATGGGATGGTGTGGAGGGAGTTTCAATCTGTGTCTGACATCGGCAATGTGTGATGGGACGGTTTGGATGGAGATTCACTCTGTGTCTGACCCCGGGCTTATGTGATGGGACGGTGAGGAGGGAGATTCACTCTGTGTCTGACCACGGGCTTTTGTGATGGGACGGTGAGGAGGCAGATTCACTCTGTGTCTGACCCCTTGAATTTGTGATAGGATGGTGTGGAAGGAGATTCACTCTGTGTCTGACCCCGGCAATGTGTGATGAGACGGTTTGGATGGAGGTTCACTCAGTGTCTGACCCCGAGGGGTTTAAGATGGGACGGTGTGGATGGAGATTCACTCTGTGTCTTACCCCGGGAATGTGTGATGGGACAGTTTGGATGGAGATTCACTCTGTGACTGACCCGGGCTTTCGTGATGGGACGGTGAAGAGGGAGATTCACACTGTGTCTGACCCCGGGAACGTGTGATGGGACGGTGTGGATGGAGATTCACTCTGTGTCTGACCCCGGGAATGTGTGATGGGACGGTGTGGATGGAGATTCACTCTGTGTTAGACCCCGGGAGAGTGTGATGGGACGGTGTGGAGGGAGATTCACTCTGTTTCTGACCCCGGGAGTTTGTGATGGAAATGTGTGGTTGCAGATTCACTCTATGTCTGACCACGGAATTTGTGAATGGACGGTGTGGAGGGAGTTTCAATCTGTCTCTGACATCGGCAATGAGTGATGGGACGGTGTGGAGGGAGATTCACTTTGTGTCTGACCCCGGGAGATTGTGATGGGACGGTGTGATTGGAAATTCACTCTGTGTCTGACCCCGGGTGTGTGTGTTGGGACGGTGAGGAGGGAGATTCACTCTGTGTCTGACCCCGGGAACGTGTGATGGGACGGTTTGGATGGAGATTCAATCTCTATCTGACACCGGGCTTTTCTGATGGGCCGGTGTGTATGGAGATTCACTTTGTGTCTGACCCCGGTATATTGTGATTGGACGGTGTGGAGGGAGATTCACACTGTGCCTGACCCCGTGAGTTTGTGATGGGACGGTGTGATTGGAAATTCACTCTGTGTCTGACCCTGGGCTTTTCTGATGGGTCTGTGTGGAGGGAGATTCACTCTGTGTCTGACCCCGTGAGTTTGTGATGGGCCGTGTGTATGGAGATTCACTTTATGTCTGACCCCGGTCTATTGTGATGGGACGGTGTGGATGGAGATTCACTCTGTGTCTGACCCCTGGAAAGTGTGATGGGACGGTGTGGATGGAGATATACTCTGTGTTAGACCCCGGGAGTGTGTGATGGGACGGTGTGGAGGGAGATTCACTCTCTTTCTGACCCCGGGAGTTTGTGATGGAAATGTGTGGTTGCAGTTTCACTCTATGTCTGACCACGGAATTTGTGAATGGACGGTGTGGAGGGAGTTTCAATCTGTGTCTGACATCGGCAATGTGTGATGGGACGGTTTGGGTGGAGATTCACTCTGTGTCTGACCCCGGGAGTCTGTGATTGGACGATGAGAAGGGAGCTTTACTCTTTGTCTGACCCCGGGAGTATGTGATGGAAAGGTGTGGATGCAAATTCACTCTATGTCCGACCCCTGGAATTTGTGATAGGATATTGTGCAAGGAGAATCACTCTGTGTCTGACCCCGGCAATGTGTGATGAGACGGTTGGGGTGGAGATTCACTCTGTGTCTGACCCCGGGAGTCTGTGATTGGACGATGAGAAGGGAGCTTTACTCTTTGTCTGACCCCGGGAGTATGTGATGGAAAGGTGTGGATGCAGATTCACTCTATGTCTGACCCCTGGAATTTGTGATAGGATGGTGTGTAAGGAGAATCACTCTGTGTCTGACCCCGGCAATGTGTGATGAGACGGTTTGGATGGAGGTTCACTCAGTGTCTGACCCCGAGGGGTTTAAGATGGGACGGTGTGGATGGAGATTCACTCTGTGTCTGACCACGGGAACGTGTGATGAGACGGTTTGGATGGAGGTTCACTCCGAGTCTGACCACAGGAGTGTGTGATGGGACGGTGTGGAGGGAGATTCACTCTGAGTCTGACCCCGGGAGTGTGTGATGGGACGGTTTGGAGGGAGATTCACTCAGTGTCTGACCCCGGGCTTTTGTGATGGGATTGTGTGGAGGGAGATTCACTCTGTGTCTGACCCCGGGAGTTTGTGATGGACGGTGTGGATGGAGATTCACTCTATGTCTCACCCCTGGAATTTGTGATGGGATGGTGTGGAGGGAGTTTCAATCTGTGTCTGACATCGGCAATGTGTGATGGGACGGTTTGGATGGAGATTCACTCTGTGTCTGACCCCGGGCTTATGTGATGGGACGGTGAGGAGGGAGATTCACTCTGTGTCTGACCACGGTCTTTTGTGATGGGACGGTGAGGAGGCAGATTCACTCTGTGTCTGACCCCTTGAATTTGTGATAGGATGGTGTGGAAGGAGATTCACTCTGTGTCTGACCCCGGCAATGTGTGATGAGACGGTTTGGATGGAGGTTCACTCAGTGTCTGACCCCGAGGGGTTTAAGATGGGACGGTGTGGATGGAGATTCACTCTGTGTCTTACCCCGGGAATGTGTGATGGGACAGTTTGGATGGAGATTCACTCTGTGACTGACCCGGGCTTTCGTGATGGGACGGTGAAGAGGGAGATTCACTCTGTGTCTGACCCCGGGAACGTGTGATGGGACGGTGTGGACGGAGATTCACTCTGTGTCTGACCCCGGGAATGTGTGATGGGACGGTGTGGATGGAGATTCACTCTGTGTTAGACCCCGGGAGAGTGTGATGGGACGGTGTGGAGGGAGATTCACTCTGTTTCTGACCCCGGGAGTTTGTGATGGAAATGTGTGGTTGCAGATTCACTCTATGTCTGACCACGGAATTTGTGAATGGACGGTGTGGAGGGAGTTTCAATCTGTGTCTGACATCGGCAATGAGTGATGGGACGGTGTGGAGGGAGATTCACTTTGTGTCTGACCCCTGGAGATTGTGATGGGACGGTGTGTTTGGAAATTCACTCTGTGTCTGACCCCGGGTGTGTGTGATGGGTCGGTGAGGAGGAAGATTCACTCTGTGTCTGACCACGGGAACGTGTGATGGGACGGATTGGATGCAGATTCACTCTGTGCCTGACGCCGGGAGTGTGTGATGGGACGGTGAGGAGGGAGATTTACTCTTTGTCTGACCCCGGGAGTATGTGATGGAAAGGTGTGGATGCAGATTCACTCTATGTCTGACCACTGGAATTTGTGATGGGATGATGTGGAAGGAGATTCACTCTGTGTCTGACCACGGCATTGTGTGATTGGACAGTTTGGATGGAGGTTCACTCAGTGTCTGACCCCAGGCTTTTGTGATGGGTTTGTGTGGAGGGAGATTCACTCTGTGTCTGACCCCAGGAGATTGTGATGGGACGGTTTGGATGGGGATTCACTCTGTGTCTGACCGCGGGGAAGTGTTAAGGGGCGCTTTGGATGTAGATTCACTCTGTGTCTGACCCCGGGCTTTTGTGATGGGACGGTGTGGATGGAGATTCACTCTGAGTCTGACCCAGGGAAAGTATGATGGGACGGTTTGGATGGACATTCACTTTGTGTCTGACCCCGGGTTTTTGTGATGGGATTGTGTGGAGGGAGATTCACTCTGTGTCTGACCCCGGGAGTTTGTGATGGACGGTGTGGATGGAGATTCACTCTATGTCTCACCCCTGGAATTTGTGATGGGATGGTGTGGAGGGAGTTTCAATCTGTGTCTGACATCGGCAATGTGTGATGGGACGGTTTGGATGGAGATTCACTCTGTGTCTGACCCCGGGCTTATGTGATGGGACGGTGAGGAGGGAGATTCACTCTGTGTCTGACCACGGTCTTTTGTGATGGGACGGTGAGGAGGCAGATTCACTCTGTGTCTGACCCCTTGAATTTGTGATAGGATGGTGTGGAAGGAGATTCACTCTGTGTCTGACCCCGGCAATGTGTGATGAGACGGTTTGGATGGAGGTTCACTCAGTGTCTGACCCCGAGGGGTTTAAGATGGGACGGTGTGGATGGAGATTCACTCTGTGTCTTACCCCGGGAATGTGTGATGGGACAGTTTGGATGGAGATTCACTCTGTGACTGACCCGGGCTTTCGTGATGGGACGGTGAAGAGGGAGATTCACTCTGTGTCTGACCCCGGGAACGTGTGATGGGACGGTGTGGACGGAGATTCACTCTGTGTCTGACCCCGGGAATGTGTGATGGGACGGTGTGGATGGAGATTCACTCTGTGTTAGACCCCGGGAGAGTGTGATGGGACGGTGTGGAGGGAGATTCACTCTGTTTCTGACCCCGGGAGTTTGTGATGGAAATGTGTGGTTGCAGATTCACTCTATGTCTGACCACGGAATTTGTGAATGGACGGTGTGGAGGGAGTTTCAATCTGTGTCTGACATCGGCAATGAGTGATGGGACGGTGTGGAGGGAGATTCACTTTGTGTCTGACCCCTGGAGATTGTGATGGGACGGTGTGTTTGGAAATTCACTCTGTGTCTGACCCCGGGTGTGTGTGATGGGTCGGTGAGGAGGAAGATTCACTCTGTGTCTGACCACGGGAACGTGTGATGGGACGGATTGGATGCAGATTCACTCTGTGCCTGACGCCGGGAGTGTGTGATGGGACGGTGAGGAGGGAGATTTACTCTTTGTCTGACCCCGGGAGTATGTGATGGAAAGGTGTGGATGCAGATTCACTCTATGTATGACCACTGGAATTTGTGATGGGATGATGTGGAAGGAGATTCACTCTGTGTCTGACCACGGCATTGTGTGATTGGACAGTTTGGATGGAGGTTCACTCAGTGTCTGACCCCAGGCTTTTGTGATGGGTTTGTGTGGAGGGAGATTCACTCTGTGTCTGACCCCAGGAGATTGTGATGGGACGGTTTGGATGGGGATTCACTCTGTGTCTGACCGCGGGGAAGTGTTAAGGGGCGCTTTGGATGTAGATTCACTCTGTGTCTGACCCCGGGCTTTTGTGATGGGACGGTGTGGATGGAGATTCACTCTGAGTCTGACCCAGGGAAAGTATGATGGGACGGTTTGGATGGACATTCACTTTGTGTCTGACCCCGGGTTTTTGTGATGGGACGGTGTGGATGGAGATTCACTCTGTGTCTGACCCCGGGAAAGTGTGATGGGACGGTGTGGATGGAGATTCAGTCTGTGTCAAACCCCGGGAGAGTGTGATGGGACGGTGTGGAGGGAGATTCACTCTGTTTCTGACCCCGGGAGTTTGTGATGGAAATGTGTGGTTGCAGATTCACTCTCTGTTTGACCACGGAATTTGTGAATGGACGGTGTGGAGGGAGTTTCAATCTGTGTCTGACATCGGCAATGTGTGATGGGACGGTTTGGATGGAGATTCACTCTGTCTCTGACCCCGGGCTTTTGTGATGGGACGGTCAGGAGGGAGATTCAATATCTGTCTGATCCCGGGCTTTTGTGATGGGACGGTGTGGAGGGAGATTCACTCTGTGTCTGAACCCTTGAGTTTGTGATGGGCCGGTTTGTATGGAGATTCACTTTGTGTCTGACCCAGGGTTTTTGTGATGGGCCGGTGTTAATGGAGATTCACCTTGTGTCTGACCCCGCCAGTGTGTGATGGGACGGTGATGAGGGAGATTCACTCTGTGTCTGACCCAGGGAATGTGTGATGGGACGGTTTGGATGCAGATTCACTCTGTGTCTGACCGCGGGCTTTTGTGATGGGACGGTGAGGAGGGAGATTCAATATCTGTCTGACCCCGGGCTTTTGTGTTGGGACGGTGTGGAGGGAGATTCACTCTGTGTCTGACCCCGGGCTTTTGTGATGGGACGGTGAGTAGGGAGATTCACTCTGTGTCTGACCCCGTGAGTTCGTGATGGGCCGGTGTGGATGGAGATTCCCTCTGTGTCTGACCCCGGGAGTGTGTGATGGGACGGTGTGTTTGGAAATTCACTCTGTGTCTGACCCCGGGAGTGTGTGATGGGTCGGTGAGGAGGGAGATTCACTCTGTGTCTGACCACGGGAACGTGTGATGGGAAGGATTGGATGCAGATTCACTCTGTGCCTGTCGCCGGGAGTGTGTGATGGGACGGTGAGGAGGGAGATTTACTCTTTGTCTGACCCCGGGAGTTTGTGATGGAAAGGTGTGGATGCAGATTCACTCTATGTCTGACCACTGGAATTTGTGATGGGATGATGTGGAAGGAGATTCACTCTGTGTCTGACCACGGCATTGTGTGATGGGACGGTTTAGATGGAGGTTCACTCAGTGTCTGACCGCGGGGAAGTGTTAAGGGGCGTTTTGGATGTAGATTCACTCTGTGTCTGATCCCGGGCTTTTGTGATGGGACGGTGTGGATGGAGATTCACTCTGAGTCTGACCCAGGGAAAGTATGATGGGACGGTTTCGATGGACATTCACATTGTGTCTGACCCCGGGTTTTTGTGATGGGAAGGTCTGGATGGAGATTCACTCTGTGTCTGACCCCGGGAGTTTGTGATGGGACGGAGTGGATGGAGATTCACTCTGTGTCTGACCCCGGGAAAGTGTGATGGGACGGTGTGGATGGAGATTCACTCTGTGTCAGACCCCGGGAGAGTGTGATGGGACGGTGTGGAGGGAGATTCACTCTGTATCTGACCCCGGGAGTTTGTGATGGAAATGTGTGGTTGCAGATTCACTCTCTATCTGACCACGGAATTTGTGAATGGACGGTGTGGAGGGAGTTTCAATCTGTGTCTGACATCGGCAATGTGTGATGGGACGGTTTGGATGGAGATTCACTGTGTGTCTGACCCCGGGCTTTTGTGATGGAACGGTGAGGAGGGAGATTCACTCTGTGTCTGACCCCGGGCTTTTGTGATGGGACGGTGAGGAGGGAGATTCAATATCTGTCTGACCCCGGGCTTTTGTGATGGGACGGTGTGGAGGGAGATTCACTCTGTGTCTGACCCCTTGAGTTTGTGATGGGCCGGTGTGTATGGAGATTCACTTTGTGTCTGACCCAGGGTTTTTGTGATGGGCCGGTGTTAATGGAGATTCACCTTGTGTCTGACCCCGCCAGTGTGTGATGGGACGGTGATGAGGGAGATTCACACTCTGTCTGACCCAGGGAATGTGTGATGGGACGGTTTGGATGCAGATTCACTCTGTGTCTGACCCCGGGCTTTTGTGATGGGACGGTGAGGAGGGAGATTCAATATCTGTCTGACCCCGGGCTTTTGTGATGGGACGGTGTGGAGGGAGATTCACTCTGTGTCTGACCCCTTGAGTTTGTGATGGGCCGGTGTGTATGGAGATTCACTTTGTGTCTGACCCAGGGTTTTTGTGATGGGCCGGTGTTAATGGAGATTCACCTTGTGTCTGACACCGCCAGTGTGTGATGGGACGGTGATGAGGGAGATTCACTCTGTGTCTGACCCAGGGAATGTGTGATGGGACGGTTTGGAAACAGATTCACTCTCTGTCTGACCCCGGGCTTTTGTGATGGGACGGTGAGGAGGGAGATTCAATATCTGTCTGACCCCGGGCTTTTGGGTTGGGACGGTGTGGAGGGAGATTCACTCTGTGTCTGACCCCGGGCTTTTGTGATGGGACGGTGAGTAGGGAGATTCACTCTGTGTCTGACCCCGTGAGTTCGTGATGGGCCGGTGTGGATGGAGATTCCCTCTGTGTCTGACCACGGGAGTGTGTGATGGGACGGTGAGGAGGGAGATTCACTCTGTGTCTGACCACGGGCTTTTGTGATGGGACGGTGAGGAGGCAGATTCACTCTGTGTCTGACCCCTTGAATTTGTGATAGGATGGTGTGGAAGGAGATTCACTCTGTGTCTGACCCCGGCAATGTGTGATGAGACGGTTTGGATGGAGGTTCACTCAGTGTCTGACCCCGAGGGGTTTAAGATGGGACGGTGTGGATGGAGATATACTCTGTGTTAGACCCCGGGAGTGTGTGATGGGACGGTGTGGAGGGAGATTCACTCTCTTTCTGACCCCGGGAGTTTGTGATGGAAATGTGTGGTTGCAGTTTCACTCTATGTCTGACCACGGAATTTGTGAATGGACGGTGTGGAGGGAGTTTCAATCTGTGTCTGACATCGGCAATGTGTGATGGGACGGCTTGGGTGGAGATTCACTCTGTGTCTGACCCCGGGAGTCTGTGATTGGACGATGAGAAGGGAGCTTTACTCTTTGTCTGACCCCGGGAGTATGTGATGGAAAGGTGTGGATGCAAATTCACTCTATGTCTGACCCTTGGAATTTGTGATAGGATAGTGTGCAAGGAGAATCACTCTGTGTCTGACCCCGGCAATGTGTGATGAGACGGTTGGGGTGGAGATTCACTCTGTGTCTGACCCCGGGAGTCTGTGATTGGACGATGAGAAGGGAGCTTTACTCTTTGTCTGACCCCGGGAGTATGTGATGGAAAGGTGTGGATGCAGATTCACTCTATGTCTGACCCCTGGAATTTGTGATAGGATGGTGTGTAAGGAGAATCACTCTGTGTCTGACCCCGGCAATGTGTGATGAGACGGTTTGGATGGAGGTTCACTCAGTGTCTGACCCCGAGGGGTTTAAGATGGGACGGTGTGGATGGAGATTCACTCTGTGTCTGACCACGGGACGCGTGATGAGACGGTTTGGATGGAGGTTCACTCCGAGTCTGACCACAGGAGTGTGTGATGGGACGGTGTGGAGGGAGATTCACTCTGAGTCTGACCCCGGGAGTGTGTGATGGGACGGTTTGGAGGGAGATTCACTCAGTGTCTGACCCCGGGCTTTTGTGATGGGATTGTGTGGAGGGAGATTCACTCTGTGTCTGACCCCGGGAGTTTGTGATGGACGGTGTGGATGGAGATTCACTCTATGTCTCACCCCTGGAATTTGTGATGGGATGGTGTGGAGGGAGTTTCAATCTGTGTCTGACATCGGCAATGTGTGATGGGACGGTTTGGATGGAGATTCACTCTGTGTCTGACCCCGGGCTTATGTGATGGGACGGTGAGGAGGGAGATTCACTCTGTGTCTGACCACGGGCTTTTGTGATGGGACGGTGAGGAGGCAGATTCACTCTGTGTCTGACCCCTTGAATTTGTGATAGGATGGTGTGGAAGGAGATTCACTCTGTGTCTGACCCCGGCAATGTGTGATGAGACGGTTTGGATGGAGGTTCACTCAGTGTCTGACCCCGAGGGGTTTAAGATGGGACGGTGTGGATGGAGATTCACTCTGTGTCTTACCCCGGGAATGTGTGATGGGACAGTTTGGATGGAGATTCACTCTGTGACTGACCCGGGCTTTCGTGATGGGACGGTGAAGAGGGAGATTCACACTGTGTCTGACCCCGGGAACGTGTGATGGGACGGTGTGGATGGAGATTCACTCTGTGTCTGACCCCGGGAATGTGTGATGGGACGGTGTGGATGGAGATTCACTCTGTGTTAGACCCCGGGAGAGTGTGATGGGACGGTGTGGAGGGAGATTCACTCTGTTTCTGACCCCGGGAGTTTGTGATGGAAATGTGTGGTTGCAGATTCACTCTATGTCTGACCACGGAATTTGTGAATGGACGGTGTGGAGGGAGTTTCAATCTGTCTCTGACATCGGCAATGAGTGATGGGACGGTGTGGAGGGAGATTCACTTTGTGTCTGACCCCGGGAGATTGTGATGGGACGGTGTGATTGGAAATTCACTCTGTGTCTGACCCCGGGTGTGTGTGTTGGGACGGTGAGGAGGGAGATTCACTCTGTGTCTGACCCCGGGAACGTGTGATGGGACGGTTTGGATGGAGATTCAATCTCTATCTGACACCGGGCTTTTCTGATGGGCCGGTGTGTATGGAGATTCACTTTGTGTCTGACCCCGGTATATTGTGATTGGACGGTGTGGAGGGAGATTCACACTGTGCCTGACCCCGTGAGTTTGTGATGGGACGGTGTGATTGGAAATTCACTCTGTGTCTGACCCTGGGCTTTTCTGATGGGTCTGTGTGGAGGGAGATTCACTCTGTGTCTGACCCCGTGAGTTTGTGATGGGCCGTGTGTATGGAGATTCACTTTATGTCTGACCCCGGTCTATTGTGATGGGACGGTGTGGATGGAGATTCACTCTGTGTCTGACCCCTGGAAAGTGTGATGGGACGGTGTGGATGGAGATATACTCTGTGTTAGACCCCGGGAGTGTGTGATGGGACGGTGTGGAGGGAGATTCACTCTCTTTCTGACCCCGGGAGTTTGTGATGGAAATGTGTGGTTGCAGTTTCACTCTATGTCTGACCACGGAATTTGTGAATGGACGGTGTGGAGGGAGTTTCAATCTGTGTCTGACATCGGCAATGTGTGATGGGACGGTTTGGGTGGAGATTCACTCTGTGTCTGACCCCGGGAGTCTGTGATTGGACGATGAGAAGGGAGCTTTACTCTTTGTCTGACCCCGGGAGTATGTGATGGAAAGGTGTGGATGCAAATTCACTCTATGTCCGACCCCTGGAATTTGTGATAGGATATTGTGCAAGGAGAATCACTCTGTGTCTGACCCCGGCAATGTGTGATGAGACGGTTGGGGTGGAGATTCACTCTGTGTCTGACCCCGGGAGTCTGTGATTGGACGATGAGAAGGGAGCTTTACTCTTTGTCTGACCCCGGGAGTATGTGATGGAAAGGTGTGGATGCAGATTCACTCTATGTCTGACCCCTGGAATTTGTGATAGGATGGTGTGTAAGGAGAATCACTCTGTGTCTGACCCCGGCAATGTGTGATGAGACGGTTTGGATGGAGGTTCACTCAGTGTCTGACCCCGAGGGGTTTAAGATGGGACGGTGTGGATGGAGATTCACTCTGTGTCTGACCACGGGAACGTGTGATGAGACGGTTTGGATGGAGGTTCACTCCGAGTCTGACCACAGGAGTGTGTGATGGGACGGTGTGGAGGGAGATTCACTCTGAGTCTGACCCCGGGAGTGTGTGATGGGACGGTTTGGAGGGAGATTCACTCAGTGTCTGACCCCGGGCTTTTGTGATGGGATTGTGTGGAGGGAGATTCACTCTGTGTCTGACCCCGGGAGTTTGTGATGGACGGTGTGGATGGAGATTCACTCTATGTCTCACCCCTGGAATTTGTGATGGGATGGTGTGGAGGGAGTTTCAATCTGTGTCTGACATCGGCAATGTGTGATGGGACGGTTTGGATGGAGATTCACTCTGTGTCTGACCCCGGGCTTATGTGATGGGACGGTGAGGAGGGAGATTCACTCTGTGTCTGACCACGGTCTTTTGTGATGGGACGGTGAGGAGGCAGATTCACTCTGTGTCTGACCCCTTGAATTTGTGATAGGATGGTGTGGAAGGAGATTCACTCTGTGTCTGACCCCGGCAATGTGTGATGAGACGGTTTGGATGGAGGTTCACTCAGTGTCTGACCCCGAGGGGTTTAAGATGGGACGGTGTGGATGGAGATTCACTCTGTGTCTTACCCCGGGAATGTGTGATGGGACAGTTTGGATGGAGATTCACTCTGTGACTGACCCGGGCTTTCGTGATGGGACGGTGAAGAGGGAGATTCACTCTGTGTCTGACCCCGGGAACGTGTGATGGGACGGTGTGGACGGAGATTCACTCTGTGTCTGACCCCGGGAATGTGTGATGGGACGGTGTGGATGGAGATTCACTCTGTGTTAGACCCCGGGAGAGTGTGATGGGACGGTGTGGAGGGAGATTCACTCTGTTTCTGACCCCGGGAGTTTGTGATGGAAATGTGTGGTTGCAGATTCACTCTATGTCTGACCACGGAATTTGTGAATGGACGGTGTGGAGGGAGTTTCAATCTGTGTCTGACATCGGCAATGAGTGATGGGACGGTGTGGAGGGAGATTCACTTTGTGTCTGACCCCTGGAGATTGTGATGGGACGGTGTGTTTGGAAATTCACTCTGTGTCTGACCCCGGGTGTGTGTGATGGGTCGGTGAGGAGGAAGATTCACTCTGTGTCTGACCACGGGAACGTGTGATGGGACGGATTGGATGCAGATTCACTCTGTGCCTGACGCCGGGAGTGTGTGATGGGACGGTGAGGAGGGAGATTTACTCTTTGTCTGACCCCGGGAGTATGTGATGGAAAGGTGTGGATGCAGATTCACTCTATGTCTGACCACTGGAATTTGTGATGGGATGATGTGGAAGGAGATTCACTCTGTGTCTGACCACGGCATTGTGTGATTGGACAGTTTGGATGGAGGTTCACTCAGTGTCTGACCCCAGGCTTTTGTGATGGGTTTGTGTGGAGGGAGATTCACTCTGTGTCTGACCCCAGGAGATTGTGATGGGACGGTTTGGATGGGGATTCACTCTGTGTCTGACCGCGGGGAAGTGTTAAGGGGCGCTTTGGATGTAGATTCACTCTGTGTCTGACCCCGGGCTTTTGTGATGGGACGGTGTGGATGGAGATTCACTCTGAGTCTGACCCAGGGAAAGTATGATGGGACGGTTTGGATGGACATTCACTTTGTGTCTGACCCCGGGTTTTTGTGATGGGATTGTGTGGAGGGAGATTCACTCTGTGTCTGACCCCGGGAGTTTGTGATGGACGGTGTGGATGGAGATTCACTCTATGTCTCACCCCTGGAATTTGTGATGGGATGGTGTGGAGGGAGTTTCAATCTGTGTCTGACATCGGCAATGTGTGATGGGACGGTTTGGATGGAGATTCACTCTGTGTCTGACCCCGGGCTTATGTGATGGGACGGTGAGGAGGGAGATTCACTCTGTGTCTGACCACGGTCTTTTGTGATGGGACGGTGAGGAGGCAGATTCACTCTGTGTCTGACCCCTTGAATTTGTGATAGGATGGTGTGGAAGGAGATTCACTCTGTGTCTGACCCCGGCAATGTGTGATGAGACGGTTTGGATGGAGGTTCACTCAGTGTCTGACCCCGAGGGGTTTAAGATGGGACGGTGTGGATGGAGATTCACTCTGTGTCTTACCCCGGGAATGTGTGATGGGACAGTTTGGATGGAGATTCACTCTGTGACTGACCCGGGCTTTCGTGATGGGACGGTGAAGAGGGAGATTCACTCTGTGTCTGACCCCGGGAACGTGTGATGGGACGGTGTGGACGGAGATTCACTCTGTGTCTGACCCCGGGAATGTGTGATGGGACGGTGTGGATGGAGATTCACTCTGTGTTAGACCCCGGGAGAGTGTGATGGGACGGTGTGGAGGGAGATTCACTCTGTTTCTGACCCCGGGAGTTTGTGATGGAAATGTGTGGTTGCAGATTCACTCTATGTCTGACCACGGAATTTGTGAATGGACGGTGTGGAGGGAGTTTCAATCTGTGTCTGACATCGGCAATGAGTGATGGGACGGTGTGGAGGGAGATTCACTTTGTGTCTGACCCCTGGAGATTGTGATGGGACGGTGTGTTTGGAAATTCACTCTGTGTCTGACCCCGGGTGTGTGTGATGGGTCGGTGAGGAGGAAGATTCACTCTGTGTCTGACCACGGGAACGTGTGATGGGACGGATTGGATGCAGATTCACTCTGTGCCTGACGCCGGGAGTGTGTGATGGGACGGTGAGGAGGGAGATTTACTCTTTGTCTGACCCCGGGAGTATGTGATGGAAAGGTGTGGATGCAGATTCACTCTATGTATGACCACTGGAATTTGTGATGGGATGATGTGGAAGGAGATTCACTCTGTGTCTGACCACGGCATTGTGTGATTGGACAGTTTGGATGGAGGTTCACTCAGTGTCTGACCCCAGGCTTTTGTGATGGGTTTGTGTGGAGGGAGATTCACTCTGTGTCTGACCCCAGGAGATTGTGATGGGACGGTTTGGATGGGGATTCACTCTGTGTCTGACCGCGGGGAAGTGTTAAGGGGCGCTTTGGATGTAGATTCACTCTGTGTCTGACCCCGGGCTTTTGTGATGGGACGGTGTGGATGGAGATTCACTCTGAGTCTGACCCAGGGAAAGTATGATGGGACGGTTTGGATGGACATTCACTTTGTGTCTGACCCCGGGTTTTTGTGATGGGACGGTGTGGATGGAGATTCACTCTGTGTCTGACCCCGGGAAAGTGTGATGGGACGGTGTGGATGGAGATTCAGTCTGTGTCAAACCCCGGGAGAGTGTGATGGGACGGTGTGGAGGGAGATTCACTCTGTTTCTGACCCCGGGAGTTTGTGATGGAAATGTGTGGTTGCAGATTCACTCTCTGTTTGACCACGGAATTTGTGAATGGACGGTGTGGAGGGAGTTTCAATCTGTGTCTGACATCGGCAATGTGTGATGGGACGGTTTGGATGGAGATTCACTCTGTCTCTGACCCCGGGCTTTTGTGATGGGACGGTCAGGAGGGAGATTCAATATCTGTCTGATCCCGGGCTTTTGTGATGGGACGGTGTGGAGGGAGATTCACTCTGTGTCTGAACCCTTGAGTTTGTGATGGGCCGGTTTGTATGGAGATTCACTTTGTGTCTGACCCAGGGTTTTTGTGATGGGCCGGTGTTAATGGAGATTCACCTTGTGTCTGACCCCGCCAGTGTGTGATGGGACGGTGATGAGGGAGATTCACTCTGTGTCTGACCCAGGGAATGTGTGATGGGACGGTTTGGATGCAGATTCACTCTGTGTCTGACCGCGGGCTTTTGTGATGGGACGGTGAGGAGGGAGATTCAATATCTGTCTGACCCCGGGCTTTTGTGTTGGGACGGTGTGGAGGGAGATTCACTCTGTGTCTGACCCCGGGCTTTTGTGATGGGACGGTGAGTAGGGAGATTCACTCTGTGTCTGACCCCGTGAGTTCGTGATGGGCCGGTGTGGATGGAGATTCCCTCTGTGTCTGACCCCGGGAGTGTGTGATGGGACGGTGTGTTTGGAAATTCACTCTGTGTCTGACCCCGGGAGTGTGTGATGGGTCGGTGAGGAGGGAGATTCACTCTGTGTCTGACCACGGGAACGTGTGATGGGAAGGATTGGATGCAGATTCACTCTGTGCCTGTCGCCGGGAGTGTGTGATGGGACGGTGAGGAGGGAGATTTACTCTTTGTCTGACCCCGGGAGTTTGTGATGGAAAGGTGTGGATGCAGATTCACTCTATGTCTGACCACTGGAATTTGTGATGGGATGATGTGGAAGGAGATTCACTCTGTGTCTGACCACGGCATTGTGTGATGGGACGGTTTAGATGGAGGTTCACTCAGTGTCTGACCGCGGGGAAGTGTTAAGGGGCGTTTTGGATGTAGATTCACTCTGTGTCTGATCCCGGGCTTTTGTGATGGGACGGTGTGGATGGAGATTCACTCTGAGTCTGACCCAGGGAAAGTATGATGGGACGGTTTCGATGGACATTCACATTGTGTCTGACCCCGGGTTTTTGTGATGGGAAGGTCTGGATGGAGATTCACTCTGTGTCTGACCCCGGGAGTTTGTGATGGGACGGAGTGGATGGAGATTCACTCTGTGTCTGACCCCGGGAAAGTGTGATGGGACGGTGTGGATGGAGATTCACTCTGTGTCAGACCCCGGGAGAGTGTGATGGGACGGTGTGGAGGGAGATTCACTCTGTATCTGACCCCGGGAGTTTGTGATGGAAATGTGTGGTTGCAGATTCACTCTCTATCTGACCACGGAATTTGTGAATGGACGGTGTGGAGGGAGTTTCAATCTGTGTCTGACATCGGCAATGTGTGATGGGACGGTTTGGATGGAGATTCACTGTGTGTCTGACCCCGGGCTTTTGTGATGGAACGGTGAGGAGGGAGATTCACTCTGTGTCTGACCCCGGGCTTTTGTGATGGGACGGTGAGGAGGGAGATTCAATATCTGTCTGACCCCGGGCTTTTGTGATGGGACGGTGTGGAGGGAGATTCACTCTGTGTCTGACCCCTTGAGTTTGTGATGGGCCGGTGTGTATGGAGATTCACTTTGTGTCTGACCCAGGGTTTTTGTGATGGGCCGGTGTTAATGGAGATTCACCTTGTGTCTGACCCCGCCAGTGTGTGATGGGACGGTGATGAGGGAGATTCACACTCTGTCTGACCCAGGGAATGTGTGATGGGACGGTTTGGATGCAGATTCACTCTGTGTCTGACCCCGGGCTTTTGTGATGGGACGGTGAGGAGGGAGATTCAATATCTGTCTGACCCCGGGCTTTTGTGATGGGACGGTGTGGAGGGAGATTCACTCTGTGTCTGACCCCTTGAGTTTGTGATGGGCCGGTGTGTATGGAGATTCACTTTGTGTCTGACCCAGGGTTTTTGTGATGGGCCGGTGTTAATGGAGATTCACCTTGTGTCTGACACCGCCAGTGTGTGATGGGACGGTGATGAGGGAGATTCACTCTGTGTCTGACCCAGGGAATGTGTGATGGGACGGTTTGGAAACAGATTCACTCTCTGTCTGACCCCGGGCTTTTGTGATGGGACGGTGAGGAGGGAGATTCAATATCTGTCTGACCCCGGGCTTTTGGGTTGGGACGGTGTGGAGGGAGATTCACTCTGTGTCTGACCCCGGGCTTTTGTGATGGGACGGTGAGTAGGGAGATTCACTCTGTGTCTGACCCCGTGAGTTCGTGATGGGCCGGTGTGGATGGAGATTCCCTCTGTGTCTGACCACGGGAGTGTGTGATGGGACGGTGAGGAGGGAGATTCACTCTGTGTCTGACCACGGGAACGTGTGATGGGACGGATTGGATGCAGATTCACTCTGTGCCTGTCGCCGGGAGTGTGTGCTGGGACGGTGAGGAGGGAGATTTACTCTTTGTCTGACCCCGGGAGTTTGTGATGGAAAGGTGTGGATGCAGATTCACTCTATGTCTGACCACTGGAATTTGTGATGGGATGATGTGGAAGGAGATTCACTCTGTGTCTGACCACGGCATTGTGTGATGGGACGGTTTAGATGGAGGTTCACTCTGTGTCTGACCCCGTGAGTTCGTGATGGGCCGGTGTGGATGGAGATTCCCTCTGTGTCTGACCCC
The DNA here is from genome assembly GCF_048418815.1 of Hemitrygon akajei. Taxonomy (NCBI): domain Eukaryota; kingdom Metazoa; phylum Chordata; class Chondrichthyes; order Myliobatiformes; family Dasyatidae; genus Hemitrygon; species Hemitrygon akajei. The sequence goes on along the minus strand of NW_027331992.1, from coordinate 1,945,150 downwards.
GGGAGTGTGTGATGGGACGGTGTGTTTGGAAATTCACTCTGTGTCTGACCCCGGGAGTGTGTGATGGGTCGGTGAGGAGGGAGATTCACTCTGTGTCTGACCACGGGAACGTGTGATGGGAAGGATTGGATGCAGATTCACTCTGTGCCTGTCGCCGGGAGTGTGTGATGGGACGGTGAGGAGGGAGATTTACTCTTTGTCTGACCCCGGGAGTTTGTGATGGAAAGGTGTGGATGCAGATTCACTCTATGTCTGACCACTGGAATTTGTGATGGGATGATGTGGAAGGAGATTCACTCTGTGTCTGACCACGGCATTGTGTGATGGGACGGTTTAGATGGAGGTTCACTCAGTGTCTGACCGCGGGGAAGTGTTAAGGGGCGTTTTGGATGTAGATTCACTCTGTGTCTGATCCCGGGCTTTTGTGATGGGACGGTGTGGATGGAGATTCACTCTGAGTCTGACCCAGGGAAAGTATGATGGGACGGTTTCGATGGACATTCACATTGTGTCTGACCCCGGGTTTTTGTGATGGGAAGGTCTGGATGGAGATTCACTCTGTGTCTGACCCCGGGAGTTTGTGATGGGACGGAGTGGATGGAGATTCACTCTGTGTCTGACCCCGGGAAAGTGTGATGGGACGGTGTGGATGGAGATTCACTCTGTGTCAGACCCCGGGAGAGTGTGATGGGACGGTGTGGAGGGAGATTCACTCTGTATCTGACCCCGGGAGTTTGTGATGGAAATGTGTGGTTGCAGATTCACTCTCTATCTGACCACGGAATTTGTGAATGGACGGTGTGGAGGGAGTTTCAATCTGTGTCTGACATCGGCAATGTGTGATGGGACGGTTTGGATGGAGATTCACTGTGTGTCTGACCCCGGGCTTTTGTGATGGAACGGTGAGGAGGGAGATTCACTCTGTGTCTGACCCCGGGCTTTTGTGATGGGACGGTGAGGAGGGAGATTCAATATCTGTCTGACCCCGGGCTTTTGTGATGGGACGGTGTGGAGGGAGATTCACTCTGTGTCTGACCCCTTGAGTTTGTGATGGGCCGGTGTGTATGGAGATTCACTTTGTGTCTGACCCAGGGTTTTTGTGATGGGCCGGTGTTAATGGAGATTCACCTTGTGTCTGACCCCGCCAGTGTGTGATGGGACGGTGATGAGGGAGATTCACACTGTGTCTGACCCAGGGAATGTGTGATGGGACGGTTTGGATGCAGATTCACTCTGTGTCTGACCCCGGGCTTTTGTGATGGGACGGTGAGGAGGGAGATTCAATATCTGTCTGACCCCGGGCTTTTGTGATGGGACGGTGTGGAGGGAGATTCACTCTGTGTCTGACCCCTTGAGTTTGTGATGGGCCGGTGTGTATGGAGATTCACTTTGTGTCTGACCCAGGGTTTTTGTGATGGGCCGGTGTTAATGGAGATTCACCTTGTGTCTGACCCCGCCAGTGTGTGATGGGACGGTGATGAGGGAGATTCACTCTGTGTCTGACCCAGGGAATGTGTGATGGGACGGTTTGGAAACAGATTCACTCTCTGTCTGACCCCGGGCTTTTGTGATGGGACGGTGAGGAGGGAGATTCAATATCTGTCTGACCCCGGGCTTTTGGGTTGGGACGGTGTGGAGGGAGATTCACTCTGTGTCTGACCCCGGGCTTTTGTGATGGGACGGTGAGTAGGGAGATTCACTCTGTGTCTGACCCCGTGAGTTCGTGATGGGCCGGTGTGGATGGAGATTCCCTCTGTGTCTGACCACGGGAGTGTGTGATGGGACGGTGAGGAGGGAGATTCACTCTGTGTCTGACCACGGGAACGTGTGATGGGACGGATTGGATGCAGATTCACTCTGTGCCTGTCGCCGGGAGTGTGTGCTGGGACGGTGAGGAGGGAGATTTACTCTTTGTCTGACCCCGGGAGTTTGTGATGGAAAGGTGTGGATGCAGATTCACTCTATGTCTGACCACTGGAATTTGTGATGGGATGATGTGGAAGGAGATTCACTCTGTGTCTGACCACGGCATTGTGTGATGGGACGGTTTAGATGGAGGTTCACTCAGTGTCTGACCCCAGGCTTTTGTGATGGGTTTGTGTGGAGGGAGATTCACTCTGTGTCTGACCCCGGGAGATTGTGATGGGATGGTTTGGATGGGGATTCACTCTGTGTCTGACCGCGGGGAAGTGTTAAGGGGCGTTTTGGATGTAGATTCACTCTGTGTCTGACCCCGGGCTTTTGTGATGGGAAGGTCTGAATGGAAATTCACTCTGTGTCTGACCCCGGGAGTTTGTGATGGGACGGTGTGGATGGAGATTCACTCTGTGTCTGACCCCGGGAATGTGTGATGGGACGGTGTGGATGGAGATTCACTCTGTGTTAGACCCCGGGAGAGTGTGATGGGACGGTGTGGAGGGAGATTCACTCTGTTTCTGACCCCGGGAGTTTGTGATGGAAATGTGTGGTTGCAGATTCACTCTATATCTGACCACGGAATTTGTGAATGGACGGTGTGGAGGGAGTTTCAATCTGTGTCTGACATCGGCAATGAGTGATGGGACGGTGTGGAGGGAGATTCACTTTGTGTCTGACCCCGGGAGATTGTGATGGGACGGTGTGATTGGAAATTCACTCTGTGTCTGACCCCGGGTGTGTGTGTTGGGACGGTGAGGAGGGAGATTCACTCTGTGTCTGACCCCGGGAACGTGTGATGGGACGGTTTGGATGCAAATTCACTCTGTTCCTGACGCCGGGACTGTGTGATGGGACGGTGAGGAGGGAGATTTTTCTCTTTGTCTGACCCCGGGAGTTTGTAATGGAAAGGTGTGCTTGCAGATTCACTCTATGTCTGACCCCTGGAATTTGTGATGGGATGGTGTGGAAGGAGATTCACTCTATGTCTGACCCCGGCAATGTGTGATGAGACGGTTTGGATGGAGGTTCACTCAGTGTCTGACCCCGAGGGGTTGAAGATGGGACGGTGTGGATGGAGATTCACTCTGTGTCTGACCACGGGAACGTGTGATGAGACGGTTTGGATGGAGGTTCACTCCGAGTCTGACCACAGGAGTGTGTGATGGGACGGTGTGGAGGGAGATTCACTCTGAGTCTGACCCCGGGAGTGTGTGATGGGACGGTTTGGAGGGAGATTCACTCAGTGTCTGACCCCGGGCTTTTGTGATGGGATTGTGTGGAGGGAGATTCACTCTGTGTCTGACCCCGGGAGTTTGTGATGGACGGTGTGGATGGAGATTCACTCTATGTCTCACCCCTGGAATTTGTGATGGGATGGTGTGGAGGGAGTTTCAATCTGTGTCTGACATCGGCAATGTGTGATGGGACGGTTTGGATGGAGATTCACTCTGTGTCTGACCCCGGGCTTATGTGATGGGACGGTGAGGAGGGAGATTCACTCTGTGTCTGACCACGGGCTTTTGTGATGGGACGGTGAGGAGGCAGATTCACTCTGTGTCTGACCCCTTGAATTTGTGATAGGATGGTGTGGAAGGAGATTCACTCTGTGTCTGACCCCGGCAATGTGTGATGAGACGGTTTGGATGGAGGTTCACTCAGTGTCTGACCCCGAGGGGTTTAAGATGGGACGGTGTGGATGGAGATTCACTCAGTGTCTTACCCCGGGAATGTGTGATGGGACAGTTTGGATGGAGATTCACTCTGTGACTGACCCGGGCTTTCGTGATGGGACGGTGAAGAGGGAGATTCACTCTGTGTCTGACCCCGGGAATGTGTGATGGGACGGTGTGGATGGAGATTCACTCTGTGTTAGACCCCGGGAGAGTGTGATGGGACGGTGTGGAGGGAGATTCACTCTGTTTCTGACCCCGGGAGTTTGTGATGGAAATGTGTGGTTGCAGATTCACTCTATATCTGACCACGGAATTTGTGAATGGACGGTGTGGAGGGAGTTTCAATCTGTGTCTGACATCGGCAATGAGTGATGGGACGGTGTGGAGGGAGATTCACTTTGTGTCTGACCCCGGGAGATTGTGATGGGACGGTGTGATTGGAAATTCACTCTGTGTCTGACCCCGGGTGTGTGTGTTGGGACGGTGAGGAGGGAGATTCACTCTGTGTCTGACCCCGGGAACGTGTGATGGGACGATTTGGATGCAAATTCACTCTGTTCCTGACGCCGGGACTGTGTGATGGGACGGTGAGGAGGGAGATTTTTCTCTTTGTCTGACCCCGGGAGTTTGTAATGGAAAGGTGTGCTTGCAGATTCACTCTATGTCTGACCCCTGGAATTTGTGATGGGATGGTGTGGAAGGAGATTCACTCTATGTCTGACCCCTGGAATTTGTGATAGGATGGTGTGTAAGGAGAATCACTCTGTGTCTGACCCCGGCAATGTGTGATGAGACGGTTTGGATGGAGGTTCACTCAGTGTCTGACCCCGAGGGGTTGAAGATGGGACGGTGTGGATGGAGATTCACTCTGTGTCTGACCACGGGAACGTGTGATGAGACGGTTTGGATGGAGGTTCACTCCGAGTCTGACCACAGGAGTGTGTGATGGGACGGTGTGGAGGGAGATTCACTCTGAGTCTGACCCCGGGAGTGTGTGATGGGACGGTTTGGAGGGAGATTCACTCAGTGTCTGACCCCGGGCTTTTGTGATGGGATTGTGTGGAGGGAGATTCACTCTGTGTCTGACCCCGGGAGTTTGTGATGGACGGTGTGGATGGAGATTCACTCTATGTCTCACCCCTGGAATTTGTGATGGGATGGTGTGGAGGGAGTTTCAATCTGTGTCTGACATCGGCAATGTGTGATGGGACGGTTTGGATGGAGATTCACTCTGTGTCTGACCCCGGGCTTATGTGATGGGACGGTGAGGAGGGAGATTCACTCTGTGTCTGACCACGGGCTTTTGTGATGGGACGGTGAGGAGGCAGATTCACTCTGTGTCTGACCCCTTGAATTTGTGATAGGATGGTGTGGAAGGAGATTCACTCTGTGTCTGACCCCGGCAATGTGTGATGAGACGGTTTGGATGGAGGTTCACTCAGTGTCTGACCCCGAGGGGTTTAAGATGGGACGGTGTGGATGGAGATTCACTCAGTGTCTTACCCCGGGAATGTGTGATGGGACAGTTTGGATGGAGATTCACTCTGTGACTGACCCGGGCTTTCGTGATGGGACGGTGAAGAGGGAGATTCACTCTGTGTCTGACCCCGGGAACGTGTGATGGGACGGTGTGGATGGAGATTCACTCTGTGTTAGACCCCGGGAGAGTGTGATGGGACGGTGTGGAGGGAGATTCACTCTGTTTCTGACCCCGGGAGTTTGTGATGGAAATGTGTGGTTGCAGATTCACTCTATGTCTGACCACGGAATTTGTGAATGGACGGTGTGGAGGGAGTTTCAATCTGTGTCTGACATCGGCAATGAGTGATGGGACGGTGTGGAGGGAGATTCACTTTGTGTCTGACCCCGGGAGATTGTGATGGGACGGTGTGTTTGGAAATTCACTCTGTGTCTGACCCCGGGTGTGTGTGATGGGTCGGTGAGGAGGAAGATTCACTCTGTGTCTGACCACGGGAACGTGTGAATGGACGGCTTGGATGCAGATTCACTCTGTGCCTGACGCCGGGAGTGTGTGATGGGACGGTTTAGATGGAGGTTCACTCAGTGTCTGACCCCAGGCTTTTGTGATGGGTTTGTGTGGAGGGAGATTCACTCTGTGTCTGACCCCAGGAGATTGTGATGGGACGGTTTGGATGGGGATTCTCTCTGTGTCTGACCGCGGGGAAGTGTTAAGGGGCGTTTTGGATGTAGATTCACTCTGTGTCTGACCCCGGGCTTTTGTGATGGGACGGTGTGGATGGAGATTCACTCTGAGTCTGACCCAGGGAAAGTATGATGGGACGGTTTGGATGGACATTCACTTTGTGTCTGACCCCGGGTTTTTGTGATGGGACGGTGTGGATGGAGATTCACTCTGTGCCTGACCCCGGGAAAGTGTGATGGGGCGGTGTGGATGGAGATTCAGTCTGTGTCAAACCCCGGGAGAGTGTGATGGGACGGTGTGGAGGGAGATTCACTCTGTTTCTGACCCCGGGAGTTTGTGATGGAAATGTGTGGTTGCAGATTCACTCTCTGTTTGACCACGGAATTTGTGAATGGACGGTGTGGAGGGAGTTTCAATCTGTGTCTGACATCGGCAATGTGTGATGGGACGGTTTGGATGGAGATTCACTCTGTCTCTGACCCCGGGCTTTTGTGATGGGACGGTCAGGAGGGAGATTCAATATCTGTCTGATCCCGGGCTTTTGTGATGGGACGGTGTGGAGGGAGATTCACTCTGTGTCTGAACCCTTGAGTTTGTGATGGGCCGGTTTGTATGGAGATTCACTTTGTGTCTGACCCAGGGTTTTTGTGATGGGCCAGTGTTAATGGAGATTCACCTTGTGTCTGACCCCGCCAGTGTGTGATGGGACGGTGATGAGGGAGATTCACTCTGTGTCTGACCCAGGGAATGTGTGATGGGACGGTTTGGATGCAGATTCACTCTGTGTCTGACCCCGGGCTTTTGTGATGGGACGGTGAGGAGGGAGATTCAATATCTGTCTGACCCCGGGCTTTTGTGTTGGGACGGTGAGTAGGGAGATTCACTCTGTGTCTGACCCCGTGAGTTCGTGATGGGCCGGTGTGGATGGAGATTCCCTCTGTGTCTGACCCCGGGAGTGTGTGATGGGACGGTGTGTTTGGAAATTCACTCTGTGTCTGACCCCGGGAGTGTGTGATGGGTCGGTGAGGAGGGAGATTCACTCTGTGTCTGACCACGGGAACGTGTGATGGGAAGGATTGGATGCAGATTCACTCTGTGCCTGTCGCCGGGAGTGTGTGATGGGACGGTGAGGAGGGAGATTTACTCTTTGTCTGACCCCGGGAGTTTGTGATGGAAAGGTGTGGATGCAGATTCACTCTATGTCTGACCACTGGAATTTGTGATGGGATGATGTGGAAGGAGATTCACTCTGTGTCTGACCACGGCATTTTGTGATGGGACGGTTTAGATGGAGGTTCACTCAGTGTCTGACCCCAGGCTTTTGTGATGGGTTTGTGTGGAGGGAGATTCACTCTGTGTCTGACCCCGGGAGATTGTGATGGGACGGTTTGGATGGGGATTCTCTCTGTGTCTGACCGCGGGGAAGTGTTAAGGGGCGTTTTGGATGTAGATTCACTCTGTGTCTGACCCCGGGCTTTTGTGATGGGACGGTGTGGATGGAGATTCACTCTGAGTCTGACCCAGGGAAAGTATGATGGGACGGTTTCGATGGACATTCACATTGTGTCTGACCCCGGGTTTTTGTGATGGGAAGGTCTGGATGGAGATTCACTCTGTGTCTGACCCCGGGAGTTTGTGATGGGACGGAGTGGATGGAGATTCGCTCTGTGTCTGACCCCGGGAAAGTGTGATGGGACGGTGTGGATGGAGATTCACTCTGTGTCAGACCCCGGGAGAGTGTGATGGGACGGTGTGGAGGGAGATTCACTCTGTATCTGACCCCGGGAGTTTGTGATGGAAATGTGTGGTTGCAGATTCACTCTCTGTCTGACCACGGAATTTGTGAATGGACGGTGTGGAGGGAGTTTCAATCTGTGTCTGACATCGGCAATGTGTGATGGGACGGTTTGGATGGAGATTCACTCTGTGTCTGACCCCGGGCTTTTGTGATGGAACGGTGAGGAGGGAGATTCACTCTGTGTCTGACCCCGGGCTTTTGTGATGGGACGGTGAGGAGGGAGATTCAATATCTGTCTGACCCCGGGCTTTTGTGATGGGACGGTGTGGAGGGAGATTCACTCTGTGTCTGACCCCTTGAGTTTGTGATGGGCCGGTGTGTATGGAGATTCACTTTGTGTCTGACCCAGGGTTTTTGTGATGGGCCGGTGTTAATGGAGATTCACCTTGTGTCTGACCCCGCCAGTGTGTGATGGGACGGTGATGAGGGAGATTCACACTGTGTCTGACCCAGGGAATGTGTGATGGGACGGTTTGGATGCAGATTCACTCTGTGTCTGACCCCGGGCTTTTGTGATGGGACGGTGAGGAGGGAGATTCAATATCTGTCTGACCCCGGGCTTTTGTGATGGGACGGTGTGGAGGGAGATTCACTCTGTGTCTGACCCCTTGAGTTTGTGATGGGCCGGTGTGTATGGAGATTCACTTTGTGTCTGACCCAGGGTTTTTGTGATGGGCCGGTGTTAATGGAGATTCACCTTGTGTCTGACCCCGCCAGTGTGTGATGGGACGGTGATGAGGGAGATTCACTCTGTGTCTGACCCAGGGAATGTGTGATGGGACGGTTTGGAAACAGATTCACTCTCTGTCTGACCCCGGGCTTTTGTGATGGGACGGTGAGGAGGGAGATTCAATATCTGTCTGACCCCGGGCTTTTGGGTTGGGACGGTGTGGAGGGAGATTCACTCTGTGTCTGACCCCGGGCTTTTGTGATGGGACGGTGAGTAGGGAGATTCACTCTGTGTCTGACCCCGTGAGTTCGTGATGGGCCGGTGTTGATGGAGATTCCCTCTGTGTCTGACCACGGGAGTGTGTGATGGGACGGTGAGGAGGGAGATTCACTCTGTGTCTGACCACGGGAACGTGTGATGGGACGGATTGGATGCAGATTCACTCTGTGCCTGTCGCCGGGAGTGTGTGCTGGGACGGTGAGGAGAGAGATTTACTCTTTGTCTGACCCCGGGAGTTTGTGATGGAAAGGTGTGGATGCAGATTCACTCTATGTCTGACCACTGGAATTTGTGATGGGATGATGTGGAAGGAGATTCACTCTGTGTCTGACCACGGCATTGTGTGATGGGACGGTTTAGATGGAGGTTCACTCAGTGTCTGACCCCAGGCTTTTGTGATGGGTTTGTGTGGAGGGAGATTCACTCTGTGTCTGACCCCGGGAGATTGTGATGGGATGGTTTGGATGGGGATTCACTCTGTGTCTGACCGCGGGGAAGTGTTAAGGGGCGTTTTGGATGTAGATTCACTCTGTGTCTGACCCCGGGCTTTTGTGATGGGAAGGTCTGAATGGAAATTCACTCTGTGTCTGACCCCGGGAGTTTGTGATGGGACGGTGTGGATGGAGATTCACTCTGTGTCTGACCCCGGGAATGTGTGATGGGACGGTGTGGATGGAGATTCACTCTGTGTTAGACCCCGGGAGAGTGTGATGGGACGGTGTGGAGGGAGATTCACTCTGTTTCTGACCCCGGGAGTTTGTGATGTAAATGTGTGGTTGCAGATTCACTCTATATCTGACCACGGAATTTGTGAATGGACGGTGTGGAGGGAGTTTCAATCTGTGTCTGACATCGGCAATGAGTGATGGGACGGTGTGGAGGGAGATTCACTTTGTGTCTGACCCCGGGAGATTGTGATGGGACGGTGTGATTGGAAATTCACTCTGTGTCTGACCCCGGGTGTGTGTGTTGGGACGGTGAGGAGGGAGATTCACTCTGTGTCTGACCCCGGGAACGTGTGATGGGACGGTTTGGATGCAAATTCACTCTGTTCCTGACGCCGGGACTGTGTGATGGGACGGTGAGGAGGGAGATTTTTCTCTTTGTCTGAACCCGGGAGTTTGTAATGGAAAGGTGTGCTTGCAGATTCACTCTATGTCTGACCCCTGGAATTTGTGATGGGATGGTGTGGAAGGAGATTCACTCTATGTCTGACCCCTGGAATTTGTGATAGGATGGTGTGTAAGGAGAATCACTCTGTGTCTGACCCCGGCAATGTGTGATGAGACGGTTTGGATGGAGGTTCACTCAGTGTCTGACCCCGAGGGGTTGAAGATGGGACGGTGTGGATGGAGATTCACTCTGTGTCTGACCACGGGAACGTGTGATGAGACGGTTTGGATGGAGGTTCACTCCGAGTCTGACCACAGGAGTGTGTGATGGGACGGTGTGGAGGGAGATTCACTCTGAGTCTGACCCCGGGAGTGTGTGATGGGACGGTTTGGAGGGAGATTCACTCAGTGTCTGACCCCGGGCTTTTGTGATGGGATTGTGTGGAGGGAGATTCACTCTGTGTCTGACCCCGGGAGTTTGTGATGGACGGTGTGGATGGAGATTCACTCTATGTCTCACCCCTGGAATTTGTGATGGGATGGTGTGGAGGGAGTTTCAATCTGTGTCTGACATCGGCAATGTGTGATGGGACGGTTTGGATGGAGATTCACTCTGTGTCTGACCCCGGGCTTATGTGATGGGACGGTGAGGAGGGAGATTCACTCTGTGTCTGACCACGGGCTTTTGTGATGGGACGGTGAGGAGGCAGATTCACTCTGTGTCTGACCCCTTGAATTTGTGATAGGATGGTGTGGAAGGAGATTCACTCTGTGTCTGACCCCGGCAATGTGTGATGAGACGGTTTGGATGGAGGTTCACTCAGTGTCTGACCCCGAGGGGTTTAAGATGGGACGGTGTGGATGGAGATTCACTCAGTGTCTTACCCCGGGAATGTGTGATGGGACAGTTTGGATGGAGATTCACTCTGTGACTGACCCGGGCTTTCGTGATGGGACGGTGAAGAGGGAGATTCACTCTGTGTCTGACCCCGGGAACGTGTGATGGGACGGTGTGGATGGAGATTCACTCTGTGTTAGACCCCGGGAGAGTGTGATGGGACGGTGTGGAGGGAGATTCACTCTGTTTCTGACCCCGGGAGTTTGTGATGGAAATGTGTGGTTGCAGATTCACTCTATGTCTGACCACGGAATTTGTGAATGGACGGTGTGGAGGGAGTTTCAATCTGTGTCTGACATCGGCAATGAGTGATGGGACGGTGTGGAGGGAGATTCACTTTGTGTCTGACCCCGGGAGATTGTGATGGGACGGTGTGTTTGGAAATTCACTCTGTGTCTGACCACGGGAACGTGTGATGGGACGGCTTGGATGCAGATTCACTCTGTGTCTGACCACTGGAATTTGTGATGGGATGATGTGGAAGGAGATTCACTCTGTGTCTGACCACGGCATTGTGTGATTGGACAGTTTGGATGGAGGTTCACTCAGTGTCTGACCCCAGGCTTTTGTGATGGGTTTGTGTGGAGGGAGATTCACTCTGTGTCTGACCCCAGGAGATTGTGATGGGACGGTTTGGATGGGGATTCTCTCTGTGTCTGACCGCGGGGAAGTGTTAAGGGGCGTTTTGGATGTAGATTCACTCTGTGTCTGACCCCGGGCTTTTGTGATGGGACGGTGTGGATGGAGATTCACTCTGAGTCTGACCCAGGGAAAGTATGATGGGACGGTTTGGATGGACATTCACTTTGTGTCTGACCCCGGGTTTTTGTGATGGGACGGTGTGGATGGAGATTCACTCTGTGCCTGACCCCGGGAAAGTGTGATGGGACGGTGTGGATGGAGATTCAGTCTGTGTCAAACCCCGGGAGAGTGTGATGGGACGGTGTGGAGGGAGATTCACTCTGTTTCTGACCCCGGGAGTTTGTGATGGAAATGTGTGGTTGCAGATTCACTCTCTGTTTGACCACGGAATTTGTGAATGGACGGTGTGGAGGGAGTTTCAATCTGTGTCTGACCCCGGGCTTTTGTGATGGGACGGTGAGTAGGGAGATTCACTCTGTGTCTGACCCCGTGAGTTCGTGATGGGCCGGTGTGGATGGAGATTCCCTCTGTGTCTGACCCCGGGAGTGTGTGATGGGACGGTTTGGATGGAGATTCACTCTGTCTCTGACCCCGGGCTTTTGTGATGGGACGGTCAGGAGGGAGATTCAATATCTGTCTGATCCCGGGCTTTTGTGATGGGACGGTGTGGAGGGAGATTCACTCTGTGTCTGAACCCTTGAGTTTGTGATGGGCCGGTTTGTATGGAGATTCACTTTGTGTCTGACCCAGGGTTTTTGTGATGGGCCAGTGTTAATGGAGATTCACCTTGTGTCTGACCCCGCCAGTGTGTGATGGGACGGTGATGAGGGAGATTCACTCTGTGTCTGACCCAGGGAATGTGTGATGGGACGGTTTGGATGCAGATTCACTCTGTGTCTGACCCCGGGCTTTTGTGATGGGACGGTGAGGAGGGAGATTCAATATCTGTCTGACCCCGGGCTTTTGTGTTGGGACGGTGTGGAGGGAGATTCACTCTGTGTCTGACCCCGGGCTTTTGTGATGGGACGGTGAGTAGGGAGATTCACTCTGTGTCTGACCCCGTGAGTTCGTGATGGGCCGGTGTGGATGGAGATTCCCTCTGTGTCTGACCCCGGGAGTGTGTGATGGGACGGTGTGTTTGGAAATTCACTCTGTGTCTGACCCCGGGAGTGTGTGATGGGTCGGTGAGGAGGGAGATTCACTCTGTGTCTGACCACGGGAACGTGTGATGGGAAGGATTGGATGCAGATTCACTCTGTGCCTGTCGCCGGGAGTGTGTGATGGGACGGTGAGGAGGGAGATTTACTCTTTGTCTGACCCCGGGAGTTTGTGATGGAAAGGTGTGGATGCAGATTCACTCTATGTCTGACCACTGGAATTTGTGATGGGATGATGTGGAAGGAGATTCACTCTGTGTCTGACCACGGCATTGTGTGATGGGACGGTTTAGATGGAGGTTCACTCAGTGTCTGACCCCAGGCTTTTGTGATGGGTTTGTGTGGAGGGAGATTCACTCTGTGTCTGACCCCGGGAGATTGTGATGGGACGGTTTGGATGGGGATTCTCTCTGTGTCTGACCGCGGGGAAGTGTTAAGGGGCGTTTTGGATGTAGATTCACTCTGTGTCTGACCCCGGGATTTTGTGATGGGACGGTGTGGATGGAGATTCACTCTGAGTCTGACCCAGGGAAAGTATGATGGGACGGTTTCGATGGACATTCACATTGTGTCTGACCCCGGGTTTTTGTGATGGGAAGGTCTGGATGGAGATTCACTCTGTGTCTGACCCCGGGAGTTTGTGATGGGACGGAGTGGATGGAGATTCACTCTGTGTCTGACCCCGGGAAAGTGTGATGGGACGGTGTGGATGGAGATTCACTCTGTGTCAGACCCCGGGAGAGTGTGATGGGACGGTGTGGAGGGAGATTCACTCTGTATCTGACCCCGGGAGTTTGTGATGGAAATGTGTGGTTGCAGATTCATTCTCTGTCTGACCACGGAATTTGTGAATGGACGGTGTGGAGGGAGTTTCAATCTGTGTCTGACATCGGCAATGTGTGATGGGACGGTTTGGATGGAGATTCACTCTGTGTCTGACCCCGGGCTTTTGTGATGGAACGGTGAGGAGGGAGATTCACTCTGTGTCTGACCCCGGGCTTTTGTGATGGGACGGTGAGGAGGGAGATTCAATATCTGTCTGACCCCGGGCTTTTGTGATGGGACGGTGTGGAGGGAGATTCACTCTGTGTCTGACCCCTTGAGTTTGTGATGGGCCGGTGTGTATGGAGATTCACTTTGTGTCTGACCCAGGGTTTTTGTGATGGGCCGGTGTTAATGGAGATTCACCTTGTGTCTGACCCCGCCAGTGTGTGATGGGGCGGTGATGAGGGAGATTCACACTGTGTCTGACCCAGCGAATGTGTGATGGGACGGTTTGGATGCAGATTCACTCTGTGTCTGACCCCGGGCTTTTGTGATGGGACGGTGAGGAGGGAGATTCAATATCTGTCTGACCCCGGGCTTTTGTGATGGGACGGTGTGGAGGGAGATTCACTCTGTGTCTGACCCCTTGAGTTTGTGATGGGCCGGTGTGTATGGAGATTCACTTTGTGTCTGACCCAGGGTTTTTGTGTTGGGCCGGTGTTAATGGAGATTCACCTTGTGTCTGACCCCGCCAGTGTGTGATGGGACGGTGATGAGGGAGATTCACTCTGTGTCTGACCCAGGGAATGTGTGATGGGACGGTTTGGAAACAGATTCACTCTCTGTCTGACCCCGGGCTTTTGTGATGGGACGGTGAGGAGGGAGATTCAATATCTGTCTGACCCCGGGCTTTTGGGTTGGGACGGTGTGGAGGGAGATTCACTCTGTGTCTGACCCCGGGCTTTTGTGATGGGACGGTGAGTAGGGAGATTCACTCTGTGTCTGACCCCGTGAGTTCGTGATGGGCAGGTGTGGATGGAGATTCCCTCTGTGTCTGACCACGGGAGTGTGTGATGGGACGGTGAGGAGGGAGATTCACTCTGTGTCTGACCACGGGAACGTGTGATGGGACGGATTGGATGCAGATTCACTCTGTGCCTGTCGCCGGGAGTGTGTGCTGGGACGGTGAGGAGGGAGATTTACTCTTTGTCTGACCCCGGGAGTTTGTGATGGAAAGGTGTGGATGCAGATTCACTCTATGTCTGACCACTGGAATTTGTGATGGGATGATGTGGAAGGAGATTCACTCTGTGTCTGACCACGGCATTGTGTGATGGGACGGTTTAGGTGGAGGTTCACTCAGTGTCTGACCCCAGGCTTTTGTGATGGGTTTGTGTGGAGGGAGATTCACTCTGTGTCTGACCCCGGGAGATTGTGATGGGATGGTTTGGATGGGGATTCACTCTGTGTCTGACCGCGGGGAAGTGTTAAGGGGCGTTTTGGATGTAGATTCACTCTGTGTCTGACCCCGGGCTTTTGTGATGGGATGGTCTGAATGGAAATTCACTCTGTGTCTGACCCCGGGAGTTTGTGATGGGACGGTGTGGATGGAGATTCACTCTGTGTCTGACCCCGGGAATGTGTGATGGGACGGTGTGGATGGAGATTCACTCTGTGTTAGACCCCGGGAGAGTGTGATGGGACGGTGTGGAGGGAGATTCACTCTGTTTCTGACCCCGGGAGTTTGTGATGGAAATGTGTGGTTGCAGATTCACTCTATGTCTGACCACGGAATTTGTGAATGGACGGTGTGGAGGGAGTTTCAATCTGTGTCTGACATCGGCAATGAGTGATGGGACGGTGTGGAGGGAGATTCACTTTGTGTCTGACCCCGGGAGATTGTGATGGGACGGTGTGATTGGAAATTCACTCTGTGTCTGACCCCGGGTGTGTGTGTTGGGACGGTGAGGATGGAGATTCACTCTGTGCCTGACCCCGGGAACGTGTGATGGGACGGTTTGGATGCAAATTCACTCTGTTCCTGACGCCGGGAGTGTGTGATGGGACGGTGAGGAGGGAGATTTTTCTCTTTGTCTGACCCCGGGAGTTTGTAATGGAAAGGTGTGCTTGCAGATTCACTCTATGTCTGACCCCGGGCTTTTGTGATGGGATTGTGTGGAGGGAGAGTCACTCTGTGTCTGACCCCGTGAGTTTGTGATGGACGGAGTGGATGGAGATTCACTCTATGTCTCACCCCTGGAATTTGTGATGGGATGGTGTTGAAGGAAATTCACTCTGTGTCTGACCACGGCAATGTGTGATGGAAAGGTGTGGATGCAGTTTCACTCTATGTCTGACCCCTGGAATTTGTGATGGGTTGGTGTGGAAGGAGATTCACTCTGTGTCTGACCCCGGGCAATGTGTGATGGGACGGTTTGGATGCAGGTTCACTGAGTGTCTGACCCCGGCCTTTTGTGATAGGATTGTGTGGAGGGAGATTCACTCTGTGTCTGACCACGTGAAAGTGTGATGGGACCGTTTGGATGGAGATTCACTCTGTGTCTGACCCTGCACTTTTGTGATGGGACAGTGTGGATGGAGATTCACTGTGTCTGACCCCGCACTTTTGTGATGGGACGGTGTGGATGGAGATTCACTCTGTGTCAGACCGCGGGAGTGTGTGATGGGACGGTGTGGAGGAAGATTCACTTTGTTTCTGACCCCGGGAGTTTTTGATGGAAATGTGTGGATGCAGATTCACTCTAAATCTGACCACGGAATTTGCGATTTGACGGGGTGGAGGGAGTTTCAATCTGTGTCTGACATCGGCAATGTGTGATGGGACGGATTGGATGGAGATTCACTCTGTGTCTGACCCCGGTCTTTTGTGATGGGACGGTGAGGATGGAGATTCACTCTGTGTCTGACCCCGGGCTTTTGAGATGGGACGGTGAGGAGGGAGATTCAATTCTGTCTGACCCCGGGCTTTTGTGATGGGACGGTGTGGAGGGAGATTCACTCTGTGTCTGACCCCGGGCTTTTGTGATGGGACGGTGAGTAGGGAGGTTCACTCTGTGTCTGACCCCGTGAGTACGTGATGGGCCGGTGTGGATGGAGATTCCCTCTGTGTCTGACCCCGGGACTGTGTGATGGGACGGTGTGTTTGGAAATTCACTCTGTGTCTGACCCCGGGAGTGTGTGATGGGTCGGTGAGGAGGAAGATTCACTCTGTGTCTGACCACGGGAACGTGTGATGGGACGGATTGGATGCAGATTCACTCTGTGCCTGACGCCGGGAGTGTGTGATGGGACGGTGAGGAGGGAGATTTACTCTTTGTCTGACCCCGGGAGTATGTGATGGATAGGTGTGGATGCAGATGCACTCTATGTCTGACCACTGGAATTTGTGATGGGATGATGTGGAAGGAGATTCACTCTGTGTCTGACCACGGCATTGTGTGATTGGACAGTTTGGATGGAGGTTCACTCAGTGTCTGACCCCAGGCTTTTGTGATGGGTTTGTGTGGAGGGAGATTCACTCTGTGTCTGACCCCGGGAGATTGTGATGGGACGGTTTGGATGGGGATTCACTCTGTGCCTGACCGCGGGGAAGTGTTAAGGGGCGTTTTGGATGTAGATTCACTCTGTGTCTGACCCCGGGCTTTTGTGATGGGACGGTGTGGATGGAGATTCACTCTGAGTCTGACCCAGGGAAAGTATGATGGGACGGTTTGGATGGACATTCACTTTGTGTCTGACCCCGGGTTTTTGTGATGGGACGGTGTGGATGGAGATTCACTCTGTGTCTGACCCCGGGAAAGTGTGATGGGACGGTGTGGAGGGAGATTCACTCTGTTTCTGACCCCGGGAGTTTGTGATGGAAATGTGTGGTTGCAGATTCACTCTCTGTTTGACCACGGAATTTGTGAATGGACGGTGTGGAGGGAGTTTCAATCTGTGTCTGACATCGGCAATGTGTGATGGGCCGGTTTGGATGGAGATTCACTCTGTCTCTGACCCCGGGCTTTTGTGATGGGACGGTCAGGAGGGAGATTCAATATCTGTCTGACCCCGGGCTTTTGTGATGGGACGGTGTGGAGGGAGATTCACTCTGTGTCTGAACCCTTGAGTTTGTGATGGGCCGGTTTGTATGGAGATTCACTTTGTGTCTGACCCCGGGAGTTTGTGATGGGACGGTGTGGATGGAGATTCACTCTGTGTCTGACCCCGGGAATGTGTGATGGGACGGTGTGGATGGAGATTCACTCTGTGTTAGACCCCGGGAGAGTGTGATGGGACGGTGTGGAGGGAGATTCACTCTGTTTCTGACCCCGGGAGTTTGTGATGGAAATGTGTGGTTGCAGATTCACTCTATGGCTGACCACGGAATTTGTGAATGGACGGTGTGGAGGGAGTTTCAATCTGTGTCTGACATCGGCAATGAGTGATGGGACGGTTTGGATGGAGATTCACTCTGTGTCTGACCCCGGGCTTTTGTGATGGAACGGTGAGGAGGGAGATTCACTCTGTGTCTGACCCCGGGCTTTTGTGATGGGACGGTGAGGAGGGCGATTCAATATCTGTCTGACCCCGGGCTTTTGTGATGGGACGGTGTGGAGGGAGATTCACTCTGTGTCTGACCCCTTGAGTTTGTGATGGGCCGGTGTGTATGGAGATTCACTTTGTGTCTGACCCTGGGTTTTTGTGATGGGCCGGTGTTAATGGAGATTCACCTTGTGTCTGACCCCGCCAGTGTGTGATGGGACGGTGATGAGGGAGATTCACTCTGTGTCTGACCCAGGGAATGTGTGATGGGACGGTTTGGATGCAGATTCACTCTGTGTCTGACCCCGGGCTTTTGTGATGGGACGGTGAGGAGGGAGATTCAATATCTGTCTGACCCCGGGCTTTTGTGATGGGACGGTGTGGAGGGAGATTCACTCTGTGTCTGACCCCTTGAGTTTGTGATGGGCCGGTGTGTATGGAGATTCACTTTGTGTCTGACCCAGGGTTTTTGTGATGGGCCGGTGTTAATGGAGATTCACCTTGTGTCTGACCCCGCCAGTGTGTGATGGGACGGTGATGAGGGAGATTCACTCTGTGTCTGACCCAGGGAATGTGTGATGGGACGGTTTGGAAACAGATTCACTCTGTGTCTGACCCCGGGCTTTTGTGATGGGACGGTGAGGAGGGAGATTCAATATCTCTCTGACCCCGGGCTTTTGGGTTGGGACGGTGTGGAGGGAGATTCACTCTGTGTCTGACCCCGGTCTTTTGTGATGGGACGGTGAGTAGGGAGATTCACTCTGTGTCTGACCCCGTGAGTTCGTGATGGGCCGGTGTGGATGGAGATTCCCTCTGTCTCTGACCACGGGAGTGTGTGATGGGACGGTGTGTATGGAAATTCACTCTGTGTCTGACCCCGGGTGTGTGTGATGGGTCGGTGAGGAGGGTGATTCACTCTGTGTCTGACCACGGGAACGTGTGATGGGACGGATTGGATGCAGATTCACTCTGTGCCTGTCGCCGGGAGTGTGTGCTGGGACGGTGAGGAGGGAGATTTACTCTTTGTCTGACCCCGGGAGTTTGTGATGGAAAGGTGTGGATGCAGATTCACTCTATGTCTGACCACTGGAATTTGTGATGGGATGATGTGGAAGGAGATTCACTCTGTGTCTGACCACGGCATTGTGTGATGGGACGGTTTAGATGGAGGTTCACTCAGTGTCTGACCCCAGGCTTTTGTGATGGGTTTGTGTGGAGGGAGATTCACTCTGTGTCTGACCCCGGGAGATTGTGATGGGATGGTTTGGATGGGGATTCACTCTGTGTCTGACCGCGGGGAAGTGTTAAGGGGCGTTTTGGATGTAGATTCACTCTGTGTCTGACCCCGGGCTTTTGTGATGGGAAGGTCTGAATGGAAATTCACTCTGTGTCTGACCCCGGGAGTTTGTGATGGGACGGTGTGGATGGAGATTCACTCTGTGTCTGACCCCGGGAATGTGTGATGGGACGGTGTGGATGGAGATTCACTCTGTGTTAGACCCCGGGAGAGTGTGATGGGACGGTGTGGAGGGAGATTCACTCTGTTTCTGACCCCGGGAGTTTGTGATGGAAATGTGTGGTTGCAGATTCACTCTATGTCTGACCACGGAATTTGTGAATGGACGGTGTGGAGGGAGTTTCAATCTGTGTCTGACATCGGCAATGAGTGATGGGACGGTTTGGATGGAGATTCACTCTGTGTCTGACCCCGGGCTTTTGTGATGGAACGGTGAGGAGGGAGATTCACTCTGTGTCTGACCCCGGGCTTTTGTGATGGGACGGTGAGGAGGGCGATTCAATATCTGTCTGACCCCGGGCTTTTGTGATGGGACGGTGTGGAGGGAGATTTTTCTCTTTGTCTGACCCCGGGAGTTTGTAATGGAAAGGTGTGCTTGCAGATTCACTCTATGTCTGACCCCGGGCTTTTGTGATGGGACGGTGAGGAGGGAGATTCAATATCTGTCTGACCCCGGGCTTTTGTGATGGGACGGTGTGGAGGGAGATTCACTCTGTGTCTGACCCCTTGAGTTTGTGATGGGCCGGTGTGTATGGAGATTCACTTTGTGTCTGACCCAGGGTTTTTGTGATGGGCCGGTGTTAATGGAGATTCACCTTGTGTCTGACCCCGCCAGTGTGTGATGGGACGGTGATGAGGGAGATTCACACTGTGTCTGACCCAGCGAATGTGTGATGGGACGGTTTGGATGCAGATTCACTCTGTGTCTGACCCCGGGCTTTTGTGATGGGACGGTGAGGAGGGAGATTCAATATCTGTCTGACCCCGGGCTTTTGTGATGGGACGGTGTGGAGGGAGATTCACTCTGTGTCTGACCCCTTGAGTTTGTGATGGGCCGGTGTGTATGGAGATTCACTTTGTGTCTGACCCAGGGTTTTTGTGTTGGGCCGGTGTTAATGGAGATTCACCTTGTGTCTGACCCCGCCAGTGTGTGATGGGACGGTGATGAGGGAGATTCACTCTGTGTCTGACCCAGGGAATGTGTGATGGGACGGTTTGGAAACAGATTCACTCTCTGTCTGACCCCGGGCTTTTGTGATGGGACGGTGAGGAGGGAGATTCAATATCTGTCTGACCCCGGGCTTTTGGGTTGGGACGGTGTGGAGGGAGATTCACTCTGTGTCTGACCCCGGGCTTTTGTGATGGGACGGTGAGTAGGGAGATTCACTCTGTGTCTGACCCCGTGAGTTCGTGATGGGCAGGTGTGGATGGAGATTCCCTCTGTGTCTGACCACGGGAGTGTGTGATGGGACGGTGAGGAGGGAGATTCACTCTGTGTCTGACCACGGGAACGTGTGATGGGACGGATTGGATGCAGATTCACTCTGTGCCTGTCGCCGGGAGTGTGTGCTGGGACGGTGAGGAGGGAGATTTACTCTTTGTCTGACCCCGGGAGTTTGTGATGGAAAGGTGTGGATGCAGATTCACTCTATGTCTGACCACTGGAATTTGTGATGGGATGATGTGGAAGGAGATTCACTCTGTGTCTGACCACGGCATTGTGTGATGGGACGGTTTAGGTGGAGGTTCACTCAGTGTCTGACCCCAGGCTTTTGTGATGGGTTTGTGTGGAGGGAGATTCACTCTGTGTCTGACCCCGGGAGATTGTGATGGGATGGTTTGGATGGGGATTCACTCTGTGTCTGACCGCGGGGAAGTGTTAAGGGGCGTTTTGGATGTAGATTCACTCTGTGTCTGACCCCGGGCTTTTGTGATGGGATGGTCTGAATGGAAATTCACTCTGTGTCTGACCCCGGGAGTTTGTGATGGGATGGTGTGGATGGAGATTCACTCTGTGTCTGACCCCGGGAATGTGTGATGGGACGGTGTGGATGGAGATTCACTCTGTGTTAGACCCCGGGAGAGTGTGATGGGACGGTGTGGAGGGAGATTCACTCTGTTTCTGACCCCGGGAGTTTGTGATGGAAATGTGTGGTTGCAGATTCACTCTATGTCTGACCACGGAATTTGTGAATGGACGGTGTGGAGGGAGTTTCAATCTGTGTCTGACATCGGCAATGAGTGATGGGACGGTGTGGAGGGAGATTCACTTTGTGTCTGACCCCGGGAGATTGTGATGGGACGGTGTGATTGGAAATTCACTCTGTGTCTGACCCCGGGTGTGTGTGTTGGGACGGTGAGGATGGAGATTCACTCTGTGCCTGACCCCGGGAACGTGTGATGGGACGGTTTGGATGCAAATTCACTCTGTTCCTGACGCCGGGAGTGTGTGATGGGACGGTGAGGAGGGAGATTTTTCTCTTTGTCTGACCCCGGGAGTTTGTAATGGAAAGGTGTGCTTGCAGATTCACTCTATGTCTGACCCCGGGCTTTTGTGATGGGATTGTGTGGAGGGAGATTCACTCTGTGTCTGACCCCGTGAGTTTGTGATGGACGGAGTGGATGGAGATTCACTCTATGTCTCACCCCTGGAATTTGTGATGGGATGGTGTTGAAGGAAATTCACTCTGTGTCTGACCACGGCAATGTGTGATGGAAAGGTGTGGATGCAGTTTCACTCTATGTCTGACCCCTGGAATTTGTGATGGGTTGGTGTGGAAGGAGATTCACTCTGTGTCTGACCCCGGGCAATGTGTGATGGGACGGTTTGGATGCAGGTTCACTGAGTGTCTGACCCCGGCCTTTTGTGATAGGATTGTGTGGAGGGAGATTCACTCTGTGTCTGACCACGTGAAAGTGTGATGGGACCGTTTGGATGGAGATTCACTCTGTGTCTGACCCTGCACTTTTGTGATGGGACAGTGTGGATGGAGATTCACTGTGTCTGACCCCGCACTTTTGTGATGGGACGGTGTGGATGGAGATTCACTCTGTGTCAGACCGCGGGAGTGTGTGATGGGACGGTGTGGAGGAAGATTCACTTTGTTTCTGACCCCGGGAGTTTTTGATGGAAATGTGTGGATGCAGATTCACTCTAAATCTGACCACGGAATTTGCGATTTGACGGGGTGGAGGGAGTTTCAATCTGTGTCTGACATCGGCAATGTGTGATGGGACGGATTGGATGGAGATTCACTCTGTGTCTGACCCCGGTCTTTTGTGATGGGACGGTGAGGATGGAGATTCACTCTGTGTCTGACCCCGGGCTTTTGAGATGGGACGGTGAGGAGGGAGATTCAATTCTGTCTGACCCCGGGCTTTTGTGATGGGACGGTGTGGAGGGAGATTCACTCTGTGTCTGACCCCGGGCTTTTGTGATGGGACGGTGAGTAGGGAGGTTCACTCTGTGTCTGACCCCGTGAGTACGTGATGGGCCGGTGTGGATGGAGATTCCCTCTGTGTCTGACCCCGGGACTGTGTGATGGGACGGTGTGTTTGGAAATTCACTCTGTGTCTGACCCCGGGAGTGTGTGATGGGTCGGTGAGGAGGAAGATTCACTCTGTGTCTGACCACGGGAACGTGTGATGGGACGGATTGGATGCAGATTCACTCTGTGCCTGACGCCGGGAGTGTGTGATGGGACGGTGAGGAGGGAGATTTACTCTTTGTCTGACCCCGGGAGTATGTGATGGATAGGTGTGGATGCAGATGCACTCTATGTCTGACCACTGGAATTTGTGATGGGATGATGTGGAAGGAGATTCACTCTGTGTCTGACCACGGCATTGTGTGATTGGACAGTTTGGATGGAGGTTCACTCAGTGTCTGACCCCAGGCTTTTGTGATGGGTTTGTGTGGAGGGAGATTCACTCTGTGTCTGACCCCGGGAGATTGTGATGGGACGGTTTGGATGGGGATTCACTCTGTGCCTGACCGCGGGGAAGTGTTAAGGGGCGTTTTGGATGTAGATTCACTCTGTGTCTGACCCCGGGCTTTTGTGATGGGACGGTGTGGATGGAGATTCACTCTGAGTCTGACCCAGGGAAAGTATGATGGGACGGTTTGGATGGACATTCACTTTGTGTCTGACCCCGGGTTTTTGTGATGGGACGGTGTGGATGGAGATTCACTCTGTGTCTGACCCCGGGAAAGTGTGATGGGACGGTGTGGAGGGAGATTCACTCTGTTTCTGACCCCGGGAGTTTGTGATGGAAATGTGTGGTTGCAGATTCACTCTCTGTTTGACCACGGAATTTGTGAATGGACGGTGTGGAGGGAGTTTCAATCTGTGTCTGACATCGGCAATGTGTGATGGGCCGGTTTGGATGGAGATTCACTCTGTCTCTGACCCCGGGCTTTTGTGATGGGACTGTCAGGAGGGAGATTCAATATCTGTCTGACCCCGGGCTTTTGTGATGGGACGGTGTGGAGGGAGATTCACTCTGTGTCTGAACCCTTGAGTTTGTGATGGGCCGGTTTGTATGGAGATTCACTTTGTGTCTGACCCCGGGAGTTTGTGATGGGACGGTGTGGATGGAGATTCACTCTGTGTCTGACCCCGGGAATGTGTGATGGGACGGTGTGGATGGAGATTCACTCTGTGTTAGACCCCGGGAGAGTGTGATGGGACGGTGTGGAGGGAGATTCACTCTGTTTCTGACCCCGGGAGTTTGTGATGGAAATGTGTGGTTGCAGATTCACTCTATGGCTGACCACGGAATTTGTGAATGGACGGTGTGGAGGGAGTTTCAATCTGTGTCTGACATCGGCAATGAGTGATGGGACGGTTTGGATGGAGATTCACTCTGTGTCTGACCCCGGGCTTTTGTGATGGAACGGTGAGGAGGGAGATTCACTCTGTGTCTGACCCCGGGCTTTTGTGATGGGACGGTGAGGAGGGCGATTCAATATCTGTCTGACCCCGGGCTTTTGTGATGGGACGGTGTGGAGGGAGATTCACTCTGTGTCTGACCCCTTGAGTTTGTGATGGGCCGGTGTGTATGGAGATTCACTTTGTGTCTGACCCTGGGTTTTTGTGATGGGCCGGTGTTAATGGAGATTCACCTTGTGTCTGACCCCGCCAGTGTGTGATGGGACGGTGATGAGGGAGATTCACTCTGTGTCTGACCCAGGGAATGTGTGATGGGACGGTTTGGATGCAGATTCACTCTGTGTCTGACCCCGGGCTTTTGTGATGGGACGGTGAGGAGGGAGATTCAATATCTGTCTGACCCCGGGCTTTTGTGATGGGACGGTGTGGAGGGAGATTCACTCTGTGTCTGACCCCTTGAGTTTGTGATGGGCCGGTGTGTATGGAGATTCACTTTGTGTCTGACCCAGGGTTTTTGTGATGGGCCGGTGTTAATGGAGATTCACCTTGTGTCTGACCCCGCCAGTGTGTGATGGGACGGTGATGAGGGAGATTCACTCTGTGTCTGACCCAGGGAATGTGTGATGGGACGGTTTGGAAACAGATTCACTCTGTGTCTGACCCCGGGCTTTTGTGATGGGACGGTGAGGAGGGAGATTCAATATCTCTCTGACCCCGGGCTTTTGGGTTGGGACGGTGTGGAGGGAGATTCACTCTGTGTCTGACCCCGGTCTTTTGTGATGGGACGGTGAGTAGGGAGATTCACTCTGTGTCTGACCCCGTGAGTTCGTGATGGGCCGGTGTGGATGGAGATTCCCTCTGTCTCTGACCACGGGAGTGTGTGATGGGACGGTGTGTATGGAAATTCACTCTGTGTCTGACCCCGGGTGTGTGTGATGGGTCGGTGAGGAGGGTGATTCACTCTGTGTCTGACCACGGGAACGTGTGATGGGACGGATTGGATGCAGATTCACTCTGTGCCTGTCGCCGGGAGTGTGTGCTGGGACGGTGAGGAGGGAGATTTACTCTTTGTCTGACCCCGGGAGTTTGTGATGGAAAGGTGTGGATGCAGATTCACTCTATGTCTGACCACTGGAATTTGTGATGGGATGATGTGGAAGGAGATTCACTCTGTGTCTGACCACGGCATTGTGTGATGGGACGGTTTAGATGGAGGTTCACTCAGTGTCTGACCCCAGGCTTTTGTGATGGGTTTGTGTGGAGGGAGATTCACTCTGTGTCTGACCCCGGGAGATTGTGATGGGATGGTTTGGATGGGGATTCACTCTGTGTCTGACCGCGGGGAAGTGTTAAGGGGCGTTTTGGATGTAGATTCACTCTGTGTCTGACCCCGGGCTTTTGTGATGGGAAGGTCTGAATGGAAATTCACTCTGTGTCTGACCCCGGGAGTTTGTGATGGGACGGTGTGGATGGAGATTCACTCTGTGTCTGACCCCGGGAATGTGTGATGGGACGGTGTGGATGGAGATTCACTCTGTGTTAGACCCCGGGAGAGTGTGATGGGACGGTGTGGAGGGAGATTCACTCTGTTTCTGACCCCGGGAGTTTGTGATGGAAATGTGTGGTTGCAGATTCACTCTATGTCTGACCACGGAATTTGTGAATGGACGGTGTGGAGGGAGTTTCAATCTGTGTCTGACATCGGCAATGAGTGATGGGACGGTTTGGATGGAGATTCACTCTGTGTCTGACCCCGGGCTTTTGTGATGGAACGGTGAGGAGGGAGATTCACTCTGTGTCTGACCCCGGGCTTTTGTGATGGGACGGTGAGGAGGGCGATTCAATATCTGTCTGACCCCGGGCTTTTGTGATGGGACGGTGTGGAGGGAGATTCACTCTGTGTCTGACCCCTTGAGTTTGTGATGGGCCGGTGTGTATGGAGATTCACTTTGTGTCTGACCCTGGGTTTTTGTGATGGGCCGGTGTTAATGGAGATTCACCTTGTGTCTGACCCCGCCAGTGTGTGATGGGACAGTGATGAGGGAGATTCACTCTGTGTCTGACCCAGGGAATGTGTGATGGGACGGTTTGGATGCAGATTCACTCTGTGTCTGACCCCGGGCTTTTGTGATGGGACGGTGAGGAGGGAGATTCAATATCTGTCTGACCCCGGGCTTTTGTGTTGGGCCGGTGTGTATGGAGATTCACTTTGTGTCTGACCCCGGGTTTTTGTGATGGGCCGGTGTGGATGGAGATTCACTCTGAGTCTGACCCAGGGAAAGTATGATGGGACGGTTTGGATGGACATTCACTTTGTGTCTGACCCCGGTTTTTTTGTGATGGGAAGGTCTGGATGGAGATTCACTCTGTGTCTGACCCCGGGCTTTTGTGATGGGACGGTGAGGAGGGAGATTCAATATCTGTCTGACCCCGGGCTTTTGTGATGGGACGGTGTGGAGGGAGATTCACTCAGTGTCTGACCCCGGGCTTTTGTGATGGGACGGTGAGTAGGGAGATTCACTCTGTGTCTGACCCCGTGAGTTCGTGATGGGCCGGTGTGTATGGAGATTCACTTTGTGTCTGACCCACGGTTTTTGTGATGGGCCGGTGTTAATGGAGATTCACCTTGTGTCTGACCCCGCCAGTGTGTGATGGGACGGTGATGAGGGAGATTCACTCTGTGTCTGACCCAGGGAATGTGTGATGGGACGGTTTGGATGCAGATTCACTCTGTGTCTGACCCCGGGCTTTTGTGTTGGGACGGTGAGGAGGGAGATTCACTCTGTGTCTGACCCCGGGCTTTTGTGATGGGACGGTGAGGATGGAGATTCACTCTGTGTCTGACCCCGGGCTTTTGAGATGGGACGGTGAGGAGGGAGATTCAATATCTGTCTGACCCCGGGCTTTTGTGATGGGACGGTGTGGATGGAGATTCACTCTGTGTCAGACCCCGGGAGAGTGTGATGGGACGGTGTGGAGGGAGATTCACTCTGTTTCTGACCCCGGGAGTTTGTGATGGAAATGTGTGGTTGCAGATTCACTCTCTGTCTGACCACGGAATTTGTGAATGGACGGTGCGGAGGGAGTTTCAATCTGTGTCTGACATCGGCAATGTGTGATGGGACGGTTTGGATGGAGATTCACTCTCTGTCTGACCCCGGGCTTTTGTGATGGAACGGTGAAGAGGGAGATTCACTCTGTGTCTGACCCCGGGCTTTTGTGATGGGACGGTGTGGAGGGAGATTCACTCTGTGTCTGACCCCTTGAGTTTGTGATGGGCCGGTGTGTATGGAGATTCACTTTGTGTCTGACCCAGGGTTTTTGTGATGGGCCGGTGTTAATGGAGATTCACCTTGTGTCTGACCCCGCCAGTGTGTGATGGGACGGTGATGAGGGAGATTCACTCTGTGTCTGACCCAGGGAATGTGTGATGGGCCGGTTTGGATGCAGATTCACTCTGTGTCTGACCCCGGGTTTTGTGATGGGACGGTGAGGAGGGAGATTCAATATCTGTCTGAACCCGGGCTTTTGTGTTGGGACGGTGTGGAGGGAGATTCACTCTGTGTCTGACCCCGGGCTTTTGTGATGGGACGGTGAGTAGGGAGATTCACTCTGTGTCTGACCCTGTGAGTTCGTGATGGGCCGGTGTGGATGGAGATTCCCTCTGTGTCTGACCCCGGGAGTGTGTGATGGGACGGTGTGTTTGGAAATTCACTCTGTGTCTGACCCCGGGAGTGTGTGATGGGTCGGTGAGGAGGGATATTCACTCTGTGTCTGACCACGGGAACGTGTGATGGGACGAATTGGATGCAGATTCACTCTGTGCCTGTCGCCGGGAGTGTGTGATGGGACGGTGAGGAGGGAGATTTACTCTTTGTCTGACCCCGGGAGTTTGTGATGGAAAGGTGTGGATGCAGATTCACTCTATGTCTGACCACTGGAATTTGTGATGGGATGATGTGCAAGGAGATTCACTCTGTGTCTGACCACGGCATTGTGTGATGGGACGGTTTGGATGGAGTTTCACTCAGTGTCTGACCACAGGCTTTTGTGATGGGTTTGTGTGGAGGGAGATTCACTCTGTGTCTGACCCCGGGAGATTGTGATGGGACGGTTTGGATGGGGATTCACTCTGTGTCTGACCGCGGGGAAGTGTTAAGGGGCGTTTTGGATGTAGATTCACTCTGTGTCTGACCCCGGGCTTTTGTGATGGGAAGGTCTGAATGGAGATTCACTCTGTGTCGAACCCGGGAGTTTGTGATGGGACGGTGTGGATGGAGATTCACTCTGTGTCTGACCCCGGGAATGTGTGATGGGACGGTGTGGATGGAGATTCACTCTGTGTTAGACCCCGGGAGAGTGTGATGGGACGGTGTAGAGGGAGATTCACTCTGTCTCTGACCCTGGGAGTTTGTGATGGAAATGTGTGGTTGCAGATTCACTCTATGTCTGACCACGGAATTTGTGAATGGACGGTGTGGAGGGAGTTTCAATCTGTGTCTTACATCGGCAATGTGTGATGGGACGGTTTGGATGGAGATTCACTCTGTGTCTGACCCCGGGCTTTTGTGATGGAACGGTGAGGAGGGAGATTCACTCTGTGTCTGACCCCGGGCTTTTGTGATGCGACGGTGAGGAGGGCGATTCAATATCTGTCTGACCCCGGGCTTTTGTGATGGGACGGTGTGGAGGGAGATTCACTCTGTGCCTGACCCCTTGAGTTTGTGATGGGCCGGTGTGTATGGAGATTCACTTTGTGTCTGACCCAGGGTTTTTGTGATGGGCCGGTGTTAATGGAGATTCACCTTGTGTCTGACCCCGCCAGTGTGTGATGGGACGGTGATGAGGGAGATTCACTCTGTGTCTGACCCAGGGAATGTGTGATGGGACGGTTTGGATGCAGATTCACTCTGTGTCTGACCCCGGGCTTTTGTGATGGGACGGTGAGGAGGGAGATTCAATATCTGTCTGACCCCGGGCTTTTGTGATGGGCCGGTGTGTATGGAGATTCACTTTGTTTCTGACCCCGGGTTTTTGTGATGGGCCGGTGAGGAGGGAGATTCACTCTGAGTCTGACCCAGGGAATGTATGATGGGACGGTTTGGATGGACATTCACTTTGTGTCTGACCCCGGGTTTTTGTGATGGGAAGGTCTGGATGGAGATTCACTCTGTGTCTGACCCCGGGCTTTTGTGATGGGACGGTGAGGAGGGAGATTCAATATCTGTCTGACCCCGGGCTTTTGTGATGGGACGGTGTGGAGGGAGATTCACTCAGTGTCTGACCCCGGGCTTTTGTGATGGGACGGTGAGGAGGGAGATTCACTCTGTGTCTGACCCCGGGCTTTTGTGATGGGACGGTGAGGATGGAGATTCACTCTGTGTCTGACCCCGGGCTTTTGAGATGGGACGGTGAGGAGGGAGATTCAATATCTGTCTGACCCCGGGCTTTTGTGATGGGACGGTGTGGATGGAGATTCACTCTGTGTCCGACCCCGGGAGAGTGTGATGGGACGGTGTGGAGGGAGATTCACTCTGTTTCTGACCCCGGGAGTTTGTGATGGAAATGTGTGGTTGCAGATTCACTCTCTGTCTGACCACGGAATTTGTGAATGGACGGTGCGGAGGGAGTTTCAATCTGTGTCTGACATCGGCAATGTGTGATGGGACGGTTTGGATGGAGATTCACTCTGTGTCTGACCGCGGGGAAGTGTTAAGGGGCGTTTTGGATGTAGATTCACTCTGTGTCTGACCCCGGGCTTTTGTGATGGGAAGGTCTGAATGGAGATTCACTCTGTGTCGAACCCGGGAGTTTGTGATGGGACGGTGTGGATGGAGATTCACTCTGTGTCTGACCCCGGGAATGTGTGATGGGACGGTGTGGATGGAGATTCACTCTGTGTTAGACCCCGGGAGAGTGTGATGGGACGGTGTAGAGGGAGATTCACTCTGTCTCTGACCCCGGGAGTTTGTGATGGAAATGTGTGGTTGCAGATTCACTCTATGTCTGACCACGGAATTTGTGAATGGACGGTGTGGAGGGAGTTTCAATCTGTGTCTTACATCGGCAATGTGTGATGGGACGGTTTGGATGGAGATTCACTCTGTGTCTGACCCCGGGCTTTTGTGATGGAACGGTGAGGAGGGAGATTCACTCTGTGTCTGACCCCGGGCTTTTGTGATGCGACGGTGAGGAGGGCGATTCAATATCTGTCTGACCCCGGGCTTTTGTGATGGGACGGTGTGGAGGGAGATTCACTCTGTGCCTGACCCCTTGAGTTTGTGATGGGCCGGTGTGTATGGAGATTCACTTTGTGTCTGACCCAGGGTTTTTGTGATGGGCCGGTGTTAATGGAGATTCACCTTGTGTCTGACCCCGCCAGTGTGTGATGGGACGGTGATGAGGGAGATTCACTCTGTGTCTGACCCAGGGAATGTGTGATGGGACGGTTTGGATGCAGATTCACTCTGTGTCTGACCCCGGGCTTTTGTGATGGGACGGTGAGGAGGGAGATTCAATATCTGTCTGACCCCGGGCTTTTGTGATGGGCCGGTGTGTATGGAGATTCACTTTGTTTCTGACCCCGGGTTTTTGTGATGGGCCGGTGAGGAGGGAGATTCACTCTGAGTCTGACCCAGGGAATGTATGATGGGACGGTTTGGATGGACATTCACTTTGTGTCTGACCCCGGGTTTTTGTGATGGGAAGGTCTGGATGGAGATTCACTCTGTGTCTGACCCCGGGCTTTTGTGATGGGACGGTGAGGAGGGAGATTCAATATCTGTCTGACCCCGGGCTTTTGTGATGGGACGGTGTGGAGGGAGATTCACTCAGTGTCTGACCCCGGGCTTTTGTGATGGGACGGTGAGTAGGGAGATTCACTCTGTGTCTGACCCCGTGAGTTCGTGATGGGCCGGTGTGTATGGAGATTCACTTTGTGTCTGACCCAGGGTTTTTGTGATGGGCCGGTGTTAATGGAGATTCACCTTGTGTCTGACCCCGCCAGTGTGTGATGGGACGGTGATGAGGGAGATTCACTCTGTGTCTGACCCAGGGAATGTGTGATGGGACGGTTTGGATGCAGATTCACTCTGTGTCTGACCCCGGGCTTTTGTGTTGGGACGGTGAGGAGGGAGATTCACTCTGTGTCTGACCCCGGGCTTTTGTGATGGGACGGTGAGGATGGAGATTCACTCTGTGTCTGACCCCGGGCTTTTGAGATGGGACGGTGAGGAGGGAGATTCAATATCTGTCTGACCCCGGGCTTTTGTGATGGGACGGTGTGGATGGAGATTCACTCTGTGTCCGACCCCGGGAGAGTGTGATGGGACGGTGTGGAGGGAGATTCACTCTGTTTCTGACCCCGGGAGTTTGTGATGGAAATGTGTGGTTGCAGATTCACTCTCTGTCTGACCACGGAATTTGTGAATGGACGGTGCGGAGGGAGTTTCAATCTGTGTCTGACATCGGCAATGTGTGATGGGACGGTTTGGATGGAGATTCACTCTGTGTCTGACCCCGGGCTTTTGTGATGGAACGGTGAAGAGGGAGATTCACTCTGTGTCTGACCCCGGGCTTTTGTGATGGGACGGTGAGGAGGGAGATTCAATATCTGTCTGACCCCGGGCTTTTGTGATGGGACGGTGTGGAGGGAGATTCACTCTGTGTCTGACCCCTTGAGTTTGTGATGGGCCGGTGTGTATGGAGATTCACTTTGTGTCTGACCCAGGGTTTTTGTGATGGGCCGGTGTTAATGGAGATTCACCTTGTGTCTGACCCCGCCAGTGTGTGATGGGACGGTGATGAGGGAGATTCACTCTGTGTCTGACCCACGGAATGTGTGATGGGCCGGTTTGGATGCAGATTCACTCTGTGTCTGACCCCGGGTTTTGTGATGGGACAGTGAGGAGGGAGATTCAATATCTGTCTGAACCCGGGCTTTTGTGTTGGGACGGTGTGGAGGGAGATTCACTCTGTGTCTGACCCCGGGCTTTTGTGATGGGACGGTGAGTAGGGAGATTCACTCTGTGTCTGACCCCGTGAGTTCGTGATGGGCCGGTGTGGATGGAGATTCCCTCTGTGTCTGACCCCGGGAGTGTGTGATGGGACGGTGTGTTTGGAAATTCACTCTGTGTCTGACCCCGGGAGTGTGTGATGGGTCGGTGAGGAGGGATATTCACTCTGTGTCTGACCACGGGAACGTGTGATGGGACGGATTGGATGCAAATTCACTCTGTGCCTGTCGCCGGGAGTGTGTGATGGGACGGTGAGGAGGGAGATTTACTCTTTGTCTGACCCCGGGAGTTTGTGATGGAAAGGTGTGGATGCAGATTCACTCTATGTCTGACCACTGGAATTTGTGATGGGATGATGTGCAAGGAGATTCACTCTGTGTCTGACCACGGCATTGTGTGATGGGACGGTTTGGATGGAGTTTCACTCAGTGTCTGACCACAGGCTTTTGTGATGGGTTTGTGTGGAGGGAGATTCACTCTGTGTCTGACCCCGGGAGATTGTGATGGGACGGTTTGGATGGGGATTCACTCTGTGTCTGACCGCGGGGAAGTGTGAAGGGGCGTTTTGGATGTAGATTCACTCTGTGTCTGACCCCGGGCTTTTGTGATGGGAAGGTCTGAATGGAGATTCACTCTGTGTCGAACCCGGGAGTTTGTGATGGGACGGTGTGGATGGAGATTCACTCTGTGTCTGACCCCGGGAATGTGTGATGGGACGGTGTGGATGGAGATTCACTCTGTGTTAGACCCCGGGAGAGTGTGATGGGACGGTGTGGAGGGAGATTCACTCTGTCTCTGACCCCGGGAGTTTGTGATGGAAATGTGTGGTTGCAGATTCACTCTATGTCTGACCACGGAATTTGTGAATGGACGGTGTGGAGGGAGTTTCAATCTGTGTCTTACATCGGCAATGTGTGATGGGACGGTTTGGATGGAGATTCACTCTGTGTCAGACCCCGGGCTTTTGTGATGCGACGGTGAGGAGGGCGATTCAATATCTGTCTGACCCCGGGCTTTTGTGATGGGACGGTGTGGAGGGAGATTCACTCTGTGTCTGACCCCTTGAGTTTGTGATGGGCCGGTGTGTATGGAGATTCACTTTGTGTCTGACCCAGGGTTTTTGTGATGGGCCGGTGTTAATGGAGATTCACTCTGTGTTAGACCCCGGGAGAGTGTGATGGGACGGTGTGGAGGGAGATTCACTCTGTCTCTGACCCCGGGAGTTTGTGATGGAAATGTGTGGTTGCAGATTCACTCTATGTCTGACCACGGAATTTGTGAATGGACGGTGTGGAGGGAGTTTCAATCTGTGTCTTACATCGGCAATGTGTGATGGGACGGTTTGGATGGAGATTCACTCTGTGTCTGACCCCGGGCTTTTGTGATGCGACGGTGAGGAGGGCGATTCAATATCTGTCTGACCCCGGGCTTTTGTGATGGGACGGTGTGGAGGGAGATTCACTCTGTGTCTGACCCCTTGAGTTTGTGATGGGCCGGTGTGTATGGAGATTCACTTTGTGTCTGACCCAGGGTTTTTGTGATGGGCCGGTGTTAATGGAGATTCACCTTGTGTCTGACCCCGCCAGTGTGTGATGGGACGGTGATGAGGGAGATTCACTCTGTGTCTGACCCAGGGAATGTGTGATGGGCCGGTTTGGATGCAGATTCACTCTGTGTCTGACCCCGGGTTTTGTGATGGGACGGTGAGGAGGGAGATTCAATATCTGTCTGAACCCGGGCTTTTGTGTTGGGACGGTGTGGAGGGAGATTCACTCTGTGTCTGACCCCGGGCTTTTGTGATGGGACGGTGAGTAGGGAGATTCACTCTGTGTCTGACCCTGTGAGTTCGTGATGGGCCGGTGTGGATGGAGATTCCCTCTGTGTCTGACCCCGGGAGTGTGTGATGGGACGGTGTGTTTGGAAATTCACTCTGTGTCTGACCCCGGGAGTGTGTGATGGGTCGGTGAGGAGGGATATTCACTCTGTGTCTGACCACGGGAACGTGTGATGGGACGAATTGGATGCAGATTCACTCTGTGCCTGTCGCCGGGAGTGTGTGATGGGACGGTGAGGAGGGAGATTTACTCTTTGTCTGACCCCGGGAGTTTGTGATGGAAAGGTGTGGATGCAGATTCACTCTATGTCTGACCACTGGAATTTGTGATGGGATGATGTGCAAGGAGATTCACTCTGTGTCTGACCACGGCATTGTGTGATGGGACGGTTTGGATGGAGTTTCACTCAGTGTCTGACCACAGGCTTTTGTGATGGGTTTGTGTGGAGGGAGATTCACTCTGTGTCTGACCCCGGGAGATTGTGATGGGACGGTTTGGATGGGGATTCACTCTGTGTCTGACCGCGGGGAAGTGTTAAGGGGCGTTTTGGATGTAGATTCACTCTGTGTCTGACCCCGGGCTTTTGTGATGGGAAGGTCTGAATGGAGATTCACTCTGTGTCGAACCCGGGAGTTTGTGATGGGACGGTGTGGATGGAGATTCACTCTGTGTCTGACCCCGGGAATGTGTGATGGGACGGTGTGGATGGAGATTCACTCTGTGTTAGACCCCGGGAGAGTGTGATGGGACGGTGTAGAGGGAGATTCACTCTGTCTCTGACCCTGGGAGTTTGTGATGGAAATGTGTGGTTGCAGATTCACTCTATGTCTGACCACGGAATTTGTGAATGGACGGTGTGGAGGGAGTTTCAATCTGTGTCTTACATCGGCAATGTGTGATGGGACGGTTTGGATGGAGATTCACTCTGTGTCTGACCCCGGGCTTTTGTGATGGAACGGTGAGGAGGGAGATTCACTCTGTGTCTGACCCCGGGCTTTTGTGATGCGACGGTGAGGAGGGCGATTCAATATCTGTCTGACCCCGGGCTTTTGTGATGGGACGGTGTGGAGGGAGATTCACTCTGTGCCTGACCCCTTGAGTTTGTGATGGGCCGGTGTGTATGGAGATTCACTTTGTGTCTGACCCAGGGTTTTTGTGATGGGCCGGTGTTAATGGAGATTCACCTTGTGTCTGACCCCGCCAGTGTGTGATGGGACGGTGATGAGGGAGATTCACTCTGTGTCTGACCCAGGGAATGTGTGATGGGACGGTTTGGATGCAGATTCACTCTGTGTCTGACCCCGGGCTTTTGTGATGGGACGGTGAGGAGGGAGATTCAATATCTGTCTGACCCCGGGCTTTTGTGATGGGCCGGTGTGTATGGAGATTCACTTTGTTTCTGACCCCGGGTTTTTGTGATGGGCCGGTGAGGAGGGAGATTCACTCTGAGTCTGACCCAGGGAATGTATGATGGGACGGTTTGGATGGACATTCACTTTGTGTCTGACCCCGGGTTTTTGTGATGGGAAGGTCTGGATGGAGATTCACTCTGTGTCTGACCCCGGGCTTTTGTGATGGGACGGTGAGGAGGGAGATTCAATATCTGTCTGACCCCGGGCTTTTGTGATGGGACGGTGTGGAGGGAGATTCACTCAGTGTCTGACCCCGGGCTTTTGTGATGGGACGGTGAGGAGGGAGATTCACTCTGTGTCTGACCCCGGGCTTTTGTGATGGGACGGTGAGGATGGAGATTCACTCTGTGTCTGACCCCGGGCTTTTGAGATGGGACGGTGAGGAGGGAGATTCAATATCTGTCTGACCCCGGGCTTTTGTGATGGGACGGTGTGGATGGAGATTCACTCTGTGTCCGACCCCGGGAGAGTGTGATGGGACGGTGTGGAGGGAGATTCACTCTGTTTCTGACCCCGGGAGTTTGTGATGGAAATGTGTGGTTGCAGATTCACTCTCTGTCTGACCACGGAATTTGTGAATGGACGGTGCGGAGGGAGTTTCAATCTGTGTCTGACATCGGCAATGTGTGATGGGACGGTTTGGATGGAGATTCACTCTGTGTCTGACCGCGGGGAAGTGTTAAGGGGCGTTTTGGATGTAGATTCACTCTGTGTCTGACCCCGGGCTTTTGTGATGGGAAGGTCTGAATGGAGATTCACTCTGTGTCGAACCCGGGAGTTTGTGATGGGACGGTGTGGATGGAGATTCACTCTGTGTCTGACCCCGGGAATGTGTGATGGGACGGTGTGGATGGAGATTCACTCTGTGTTAGACCCCGGGAGAGTGTGATGGGACGGTGTAGAGGGAGATTCACTCTGTCTCTGACCCCGGGAGTTTGTGATGGAAATGTGTGGTTGCAGATTCACTCTATGTCTGACCACGGAATTTGTGAATGGACGGTGTGGAGGGAGTTTCAATCTGTGTCTTACATCGGCAATGTGTGATGGGACGGTTTGGATGGAGATTCACTCTGTGTCTGACCCCGGGCTTTTGTGATGGAACGGTGAGGAGGGAGATTCACTCTGTGTCTGACCCCGGGCTTTTGTGATGCGACGGTGAGGAGGGCGATTCAATATCTGTCTGACCCCGGGCTTTTGTGATGGGACGGTGTGGAGGGAGATTCACTCTGTGCCTGACCCCTTGAGTTTGTGATGGGCCGGTGTGTATGGAGATTCACTTTGTGTCTGACCCAGGGTTTTTGTGATGGGCCGGTGTTAATGGAGATTCACCTTGTGTCTGACCCCGCCAGTGTGTGATGGGACGGTGATGAGGGAGATTCACTCTGTGTCTGACCCAGGGAATGTGTGATGGGACGGTTTGGATGCAGATTCACTCTGTGTCTGACCCCGGGCTTTTGTGATGGGACGGTGAGGAGGGAGATTCAATATCTGTCTGACCCCGGGCTTTTGTGATGGGCCGGTGTGTATGGAGATTCACTTTGTTTCTGACCCCGGGTTTTTGTGATGGGCCGGTGAGGAGGGAGATTCACTCTGAGTCTGACCCAGGGAATGTATGATGGGACGGTTTGGATGGACATTCACTTTGTGTCTGACCCCGGGTTTTTGTGATGGGAAGGTCTGGATGGAGATTCACTCTGTGTCTGACCCCGGGCTTTTGTGATGGGACGGTGAGGAGGGAGATTCAATATCTGTCTGACCCCGGGCTTTTGTGATGGGACGGTGTGGAGGGAGATTCACTCAGTGTCTGACCCCGGGCTTTTGTGATGGGACGGTGAGTAGGGAGATTCACTCTGTGTCTGACCCCGTGAGTTCGTGATGGGCCGGTGTGTATGGAGATTCACTTTGTGTCTGACCCAGGGTTTTTGTGATGGGCCGGTGTTAATGGAGATTCACCTTGTGTCTGACCCCGCCAGTGTGTGATGGGACGGTGATGAGGGAGATTCACTCTGTGTCTGACCCAGGGAATGTGTGATGGGACGGTTTGGATGCAGATTCACTCTGTGTCTGACCCCGGGCTTTTGTGTTGGGACGGTGAGGAGGGAGATTCACTCTGTGTCTGACCCCGGGCTTTTGTGATGGGACGGTGAGGATGGAGATTCACTCTGTGTCTGACCCCGGGCTTTTGAGATGGGACGGTGAGGAGGGAGATTCAATATCTGTCTGACCCCGGGCTTTTGTGATGGGACGGTGTGGATGGAGATTCACTCTGTGTCCGACCCCGGGAGAGTGTGATGGGACGGTGTGGAGGGAGATTCACTCTGTTTCTGACCCCGGGAGTTTGTGATGGAAATGTGTGGTTGCAGATTCACTCTCTGTCTGACCACGGAATTTGTGAATGGACGGTGCGGAGGGAGTTTCAATCTGTGTCTGACATCGGCAATGTGTGATGGGACGGTTTGGATGGAGATTCACTCTGTGTCTGACCCCGGGCTTTTGTGATGGAACGGTGAAGAGGGAGATTCACTCTGTGTCTGACCCCGGGCTTTTGTGATGGGACGGTGAGGAGGGAGATTCAATATCTGTCTGACCCCGGGCTTTTGTGATGGGACGGTGTGGAGGGAGATTCACTCTGTGTCTGACCCCTTGAGTTTGTGATGGGCCGGTGTGTATGGAGATTCACTTTGTGTCTGACCCAGGGTTTTTGTGATGGGCCGGTGTTAATGGAGATTCACCTTGTGTCTGACCCCGCCAGTGTGTGATGGGACGGTGATGAGGGAGATTCACTCTGTGTCTGACCCACGGAATGTGTGATGGGCCGGTTTGGATGCAGATTCACTCTGTGTCTGACCCCGGGTTTTGTGATGGGACAGTGAGGAGGGAGATTCAATATCTGTCTGAACCCGGGCTTTTGTGTTGGGACGGTGTGGAGGGAGATTCACTCTGTGTCTGACCCCGGGCTTTTGTGATGGGACGGTGAGTAGGGAGATTCACTCTGTGTCTGACCCCGTGAGTTCGTGATGGGCCGGTGTGGATGGAGATTCCCTCTGTGTCTGACCCCGGGAGTGTGTGATGGGACGGTGTGTTTGGAAATTCACTCTGTGTCTGACCCCGGGAGTGTGTGATGGGTCGGTGAGGAGGGATATTCACTCTGTGTCTGACCACGGGAACGTGTGATGGGACGGATTGGATGCAAATTCACTCTGTGCCTGTCGCCGGGAGTGTGTGATGGGACGGTGAGGAGGGAGATTTACTCTTTGTCTGACCCCGGGAGTTTGTGATGGAAAGGTGTGGATGCAGATTCACTCTATGTCTGACCACTGGAATTTGTGATGGGATGATGTGCAAGGAGATTCACTCTGTGTCTGACCACGGCATTGTGTGATGGGACGGTTTGGATGGAGTTTCACTCAGTGTCTGACCACAGGCTTTTGTGATGGGTTTGTGTGGAGGGAGATTCACTCTGTGTCTGACCCCGGGAGATTGTGATGGGACGGTTTGGATGGGGATTCACTCTGTGTCTGACCGCGGGGAAGTGTGAAGGGGCGTTTTGGATGTAGATTCACTCTGTGTCTGACCCCGGGCTTTTGTGATGGGAAGGTCTGAATGGAGATTCACTCTGTGTCGAACCCGGGAGTTTGTGATGGGACGGTGTGGATGGAGATTCACTCTGTGTCTGACCCCGGGAATGTGTGATGGGACGGTGTGGATGGAGATTCACTCTGTGTTAGACCCCGGGAGAGTGTGATGGGACGGTGTGGAGGGAGATTCACTCTGTCTCTGACCCCGGGAGTTTGTGATGGAAATGTGTGGTTGCAGATTCACTCTATGTCTGACCACGGAATTTGTGAATGGACGGTGTGGAGGGAGTTTCAATCTGTGTCTTACATCGGCAATGTGTGATGGGACGGTTTGGATGGAGATTCACTCTGTGTCAGACCCCGGGCTTTTGTGATGCGACGGTGAGGAGGGCGATTCAATATCTGTCTGACCCCGGGCTTTTGTGATGGGACGGTGTGGAGGGAGATTCACTCTGTGTCTGACCCCTTGAGTTTGTGATGGGCCGGTGTGTATGGAGATTCACTTTGTGTCTGACCCAGGGTTTTTGTGATGGGCCGGTGTTAATGGAGATTCACTCTGTGTTAGACCCCGGGAGAGTGTGATGGGACGGTGTGGAGGGAGATTCACTCTGTCTCTGACCCCGGGAGTTTGTGATGGAAATGTGTGGTTGCAGATTCACTCTATGTCTGACCACGGAATTTGTGAATGGACGGTGTGGAGGGAGTTTCAATCTGTGTCTTACATCGGCAATGTGTGATGGGACGGTTTGGATGGAGATTCACTCTGTGTCTGACCCCGGGCTTTTGTGATGCGACGGTGAGGAGGGCGATTCAATATCTGTCTGACCCCGGGCTTTTGTGATGGGACGGTGTGGAGGGAGATTCACTCTGTGTCTGACCCCTTGAGTTTGTGATGGGCCGGTGTGTATGGAGATTCACTTTGTGTCTGACCCAGGGTTTTTGTGATGGGCCGGTGTTAATGGAGATTCACCTTGTGTCTGACCCCGCCAGTGTGTGATGGGACGGTGATGAGGGAGATTCACTCTGTGTCTGACCCAGGGAATGTGTGATGGGACGGTTTGGATGCAGATTCACTCTGTGTCTGACCCCGGGCTTTTGTGATGGGACGGTGAGGAGGGAGATTCAATATCTGTCTGACCCCGGGCTTTTGTGATGGGCCGGTGTGTATGGAGATTCACTTTGTTTCTGACCCCGGGTTTTTGTGATGGGCCGGTGAGGAGGGAGATTCACTCTGAGTCTGACCCAGGGAATGTATGATGGGACGGTTTGGATGGACATTCACTTTGTGTCTGACCCCGGGTTTTTGTGATGGGAAGGTCTGGATGGAGATTCACTCTGTGTCTGACCCCGGGCTTTTGTGATGGGACGGTGAGGAGGGAGATTCAATATCTGTCTGACCCCGGGCTTTTGTGATGGGACGGTGTGGAGGGAGATTCACTCAGTGTCTGACCCCGGGCTTTTGTGATGGGACGGTGAGTAGGGAGATTCACTCTGTGTCTGACCCCGTGAGTTCGTGATGGGCCGGTGTGTATGGAGATTCACTTTGTGTCTGACCCAGGGTTTTTGTGATGGGCCGGTGTTAATGGAGATTCACCTTGTGTCTGACCCCGCCAGTGTGTGATGGGACGGTGATGAGGGAGATTCACTCTGTGTCTGACCCAGGGAATGTGTGATGGGACGGTTTGGATGCAGATTCACTCTGTGTCTGACCCCGGGCTTTTGTGTTGGGACGGTGAGGAGGGAGATTCACTCTGTGTCTGACCCCGTGAGTTCGTGATGGGCCGGTGTGGATGGAGATTCCCTCTGTGTCTGACCCCGGGAGATTGTGATGGGACGGTTTGGATGGGGATTCACTCTGTGTCTGACCGCGGGGAAGTGTTAAGTGGCGTTTTGGATGTAGATTCACTCTGTGTCTGACCCCGGGCTTTTGTGATGGGAAGGTCTGAATGGAGATTCACTCTGTGTCGAACCCGGGATTTTGTGATGGGACGGTGTGGATGGAGATTCACTCTGTGTCTGACCCCGGGAATGTGTGATGGGACGGTGTGGATGGAGATTCACTCTGTGTTAGACCCCGGGAGAGTGTGATGGGACGGTGTGGAGGGAGATTCACTCTGTCTCTGACCCCGGGAGTTTGTGATGGAAATGTGTGGTTGCAGATTCACTCTATGTCTGACCACGGAATTTGTGAATGGACGGTGTGGAGGGAGTTTCAATCTGTGTCTTACATCGGCAATGTGTGATGGGACGGTTTGGATGGAGATTCACTCTGTGTCTGACCCCGGGCTTTTGTGATGCGACGGTGAGGAGGGCGATTCAATATCTGTCTGACCCCGGGCTTTTGTGATGGGACGGTGTGGAGGGAGATTCACTCTGTGTCTGACCCCTTGAGTTTGTGATGGGCCGGTGTGTATGGAGATTCACTTTGTGTCTGACCCAGGGTTTTTGTGATGGGCCGGTGTTAATGGAGATTCACTCTGTGTTAGACCCCGGGAGAGTGTGATGGGACGGTGTGGAGGGAGATTCACTCTGTCTCTGACCCCGGGATTTTGTGATGGAAATGTGTGGTTGCAGATTCACTCTATGTCTGACCACGGAATTTGTGAATGGACGGTGTGGAGGGAGTTTCAATCTGTGTCTTACATCGGCAATGTGTGATGGGACGGTTTGGATGGAGATTCACTCTGTGTCTGACCCCGGGCTTTTGTGATGCGACGGTGAGGAGGGCGATTCAATATCTGTCTGACCCCGGGCTTTTGTGATGGGACGGTGTGGAGGGAGATTCACTCTGTGTCTGACCCCTTGAGTTTGTGATGGGCCGGTGTGTATGGAGATTCAATATCTGTCTGACCCCGGGCTTTTGTGATGGGACGGTGTGGATGGAGATTCACTCTGTGTTAGACCCCGGGAGAGTGTGATGGGACGGTGTGGAGGGAGATTCACTCTGTCTCTGACCCCGGGAGTTTGTGATGGAAATGTGTGGTTGCAGATTCACTCTATGTCTGACCACGGAATTTGTGAATGGACGGTGTGGAGGGAGTTTCAATCTGTGTCTTACATCGGCAATGTGTGATGGGACGGTTTGGATGGAGATTCACTCTGTGTCTGACCCCGGGCTTTTGTGATGCGACGGTGAGGAGGGCGATTCAATATCTGTCTGACCCCGGGCTTTTGTGATGGGACGGTGTGGAGGGAGATTCACTCTGTGTCTGACCCCTTGAGTTTGTGATGGGCCGGTGTGTATGGAGATTCACTTTGTGTCTGACCCAGGGTTTTTGTGATGGGCCGGTGTTAATGGAGATTCACCTTGTGTCTGACCCCGCCAGTGTGTGATGGGACGGTGATGAGGGAGATTCACTCTGTGTCTGACCCAGGGAATGTGTGATGGGACGGTTTGGATGCAGATTCACTCTGTGTCTGACCCCGGGCTTTTGTGATGGGACGGTGAGGAGGGAGATTCAATATCTGTCTGACCCCGGGCTTTTGTGATGGGCCGGTGTGTATGGAGATTCACTTTGTTTCTGACCCCGGGTTTTTGTGATGGGCCGGTGAGGAGGGAGATTCACTCTGAGTCTGACCCAGGGAATGTATGATGGGACGGTTTGGATGGACATTCACTTTGTGTCTGACCCCGGGTTTTTGTGATGGGAAGGTCTGGATGGAGATTCACTCTGTGTCTGACCCCGGGCTTTTGTGATGGGACGGTGAGGAGGGAGATTCAATATCTGTCTGACCCAGGGCTTTTGTGATGGGACGGTGTGGAGGGAGATTCACTCAGTGTCTGACCCCGGGCTTTTGTGATGGGACGGTGAGTAGGGAGATTCACTCTGTGTCTGACCCCGTGAGTTCGTGATGGGCCGGTGTGTATGGAGATTCACTTTGTGTCTGACCCAGGGTTTTTGTGATGGGCCGGTGTTAATGGAGATTCACCTTGTGTCTGACCCCGCCAGTGTGTGATGGGACGGTGATGAGGGAGATTCACTCTGTGTCTGACCCAGGGAATGTGTGATGGGACGGTTTGGATGCAGATTCACTCTGTGTCTGACCCCGGGCTTTTGTGTTGGGACGGTGAGGAGGGAGATTCACTCTGTGTCTGACCCCGTGAGTTCGTGATGGGCCGGTGTGGATGGAGATTCCCTCTGTGTCTGACCCCCGGAGATTGTGATGGGACGGTTTGGATGGGGATTCACTCTGTGTCTGACCGCGGGGAAGTGTTAAGGGGCGTTTTGGATGTAGATTCACTCTGTGTCTGACCCCGGGCTTTTGTGATGGGAAGGTCTGAATGGAGATTCACTCTGTGTCGAACCCGGGAGTTTGTGATGGGACGGTGTGGATGGAGATTCACTCTGTGTCTGACCCCGGGAATGTGTGATGGGACGGTGTGGATGGAGATTCACTCTGTGTTAGACCCCGGGAGAGTGTGATGGGACGGTGTGGAGGGAGATTCACTCTGTCTCTGACCCCGGGAGTTTGTGATGGAAATGTGTGGTTGCAGATTCACTCTATGTCTGACCACGGAATTTGTGAATGGACGGTGTGGAGGGAGTTTCAATCTGTGTCTTACATCGGCAATGTGTGATGGGACGGTTTGGATGGAGATTCACTCTGTGTCTGACCCTGGGCTTTTGTGATGGAACGGTGAGGAGGGAGATTCACTCTGTGTCTGACCCCGGGCTTTTGAGATGGGACGGTGTGGAGGGAAATTCACTCTGTGTCTGACCCCTTGAGTTTGTGATGGGCCGGTGTGTATGGAGATTCACTTTGTGTCTGACCCAGGGTTTTTGTGATGGGCCGGTGTTAATGGAGATTCACCTTGTGTCTGACCCCGCCAGTGTGTGATGGGACGGTGATGAGGGAGATTCACTCTGTGTCTGACCCAGGGAATGTGTGATGGGACGGTTTGGATGCAGATTCACTCTGTGTCTGACCCCGGGCTTTTGTGATGGGACGGTGAGGAGGGAGATTCAATATCTGTCTGACCCCGGGCTTTTGTGATGGGCC
This sequence comes from Hemitrygon akajei, assembly GCF_048418815.1. NCBI lineage: Eukaryota > Metazoa > Chordata > Chondrichthyes > Myliobatiformes > Dasyatidae > Hemitrygon > Hemitrygon akajei. The sequence goes on along the minus strand of NW_027331992.1, from coordinate 1,901,500 downwards.
GGTGTGTATGGAGATTCACTTTGTTTCTGACCCCGGGTTTTTGTGATGGGCCGGTGAGGAGGGAGATTCACTCTGAGTCTGAACCAGGGAATGTATGATGGGACGGTTTGGATGGACATTCACTTTGTGTCTGACACCGGGTTTTTGTGATGGGATGGTCTGGATGGAGATTCACTCTGTGTCTGACCCCGGGCTTTTGTGATGGGACGGTGAGGAGGGAGATTCAATATCTGTCTGACCCCGGGCTTTTGTGATGGGACGGTGTGGAGGGAGATTCACTCAGTGTCTGACCCCGGGCTTTTGTGATGGGACGGTGAGTAGGGAGATTCACTCTGTGTCTGACCCCGGGAGTGTGTGATGGGACGGTGTGGAGGAAGATTCACTTTGTTTCTGACCCCGGGAGTTTTTGATGGAAATGTGTGGATGCAGATTCACTCTAAATCTGACCACGGAATTTGCGATTTGACGGGGTGGAGGGAGTTTCAATCTGTGTCTGACATCGGCAATGTGTGATGGGACGGATTGGATGGAGATTCACTCTGTGTCTGACCCCGGGCTTTTGTGATGGGACGGTGAGGATGGAGATTCACTCTGTGTCTGACCCCGGGCTTTTGTGATGGGACGTTGAGGAGGGAGATTCAATATCTGTCTGACCCCAAGCTTTTGTGATGGGACGGTTGGAGGGAGATTCACTCTGTGTCTGACCCCGGGCTTTTGTGATGGGACCGTGAGTAGGGAGATTCACTCTGTGTCTGACCCCGTTAGTACGTGATGGGCCGGTGTGGATGGAGATTCCCTCTGTGTCTGACCCCGGGACTGTGTGATGGGACGGTGTGTTTGGAAATTCACTCTGTGTCTGACCCCGGGAGTGTGTGATGGGTCGGTGAGGAGGGAGATTCACTCTGTGTCTGACCACGGGAACGTGTGATGGGACGGATTGGATGCAGATTCACTCTGTGCCTGACCCCGGGAGTTTGTGATGGAAAGGTGTGGATGCAGATTCACTCTATGTCTGACCACTGGAATTTGTGATGGGATGATGTGCAAGGAGATTCACTCTGTGTCTGACCACGGCATTGTGTGATGGGACGGTTTGGATGGAGTTTCACTCAGTGTCTGACCACAGGCTTTTGTGATGGGTTTGTGTGGAGGGAGATTCACTCTGTGTCTGACCCCGGGAGATTGTGATGGGACGGTTTGGATGGGGATTCACTCTGTGTCTGACTGCGGGGAAGTGTTAAGGGGCGTTTTGGATGTAGATTCACTCTGTGTCTGACCCCGGGCTTTTGTGATGGGAAGGTCTGAATGGAGATTCACTCTGTGTCGAACCCGGGAGTTTGTGATGGGACGGTGTGGATGGAGATTCACTCTGTGTCTGACCCCGGGAATGTGTGATGGGACGGTGTGGATGGAGATTCACTCTGTGTTAGACCCCGGGAGAGTGTGATGGGACGGTGTAGAGGGAGATTCACTCTGTCTCTGACCCCGGGAGTTTGTGATGGAAATGTGTGGTTGCAGATTCACTCTATGTCTGACCACGGAATTTGTGAATGGACGGTGTGGAGGGAGTTTCAATCTGTGTCTTACATCGGCAATGTGTGATGGGACGGTTTGGATGGAGATTCACTCTGTGTCTGACCCCGGGCTTTTGTGATGGAACGGTGAGGAGGGAGATTCACTCTGTGTCTGACCCCGGGCTTTTGTGATGCGACGGTGAGGAGGGCGATTTAATATCTGTCTGACCCCGGGATTTTGTGATGGGACGGTGTGGAGGGAGATTCACTCTGTGCCTGACCCCTTGAGTTTGTGATGGGCCGGTGTGTATGGAGATTCACTTTGTGTCTGACCCAGGGTTTTTGTGATGGGCCGGTGTTAATGGAGATTCACCTTGTGTCTGACCCCGCCAGTGTGTGATGGGACGGTGATGAGGGAGATTCACTCTGTGTCTGACCCAGGGAATGTGTGATGGGACGGTTTGGATGCAGATTCACTCTGTGTCTGACCCCGGGCTTTTGTGATGGGACGGTGAGGAGGGAGATTCAATATCTGTCTGACCCCGGGCTTTTGTGATGGGCCGGTGTGTATGGAGATTCACTTTGTTTCTGACCCCGGGTTTTTGTGATGGGCCGGTGAGGAGGGAGATTCACTCTGAGTCTGACCCAGGGAATGTATGATGGGACGGTTTGGATGGACATTCACTTTGTGTCTGACCCCGGGTTTTTGTGATGGGAAGGTCTGGATGGAGATTCACTCTGTGTCTGACCCCGGGCTTTTGTGATGGGACGGTGAGGTGGGAGATTCAATATCTGTCTGACCCCGGGCTTTTGTGATGGGACGGTGTGGAGGGAGATTCACTCAGTGTCTGACCCCGGGCTTTTGTGATGGGACGGTGAGTAGGGAGATTCACTCTGTGTCTGACCCCGTGAGTTCGTGATGGGCCGGTGTGTATGGAGATTCACTTTGTGTCTGACCCAGGGTTTTTGTGATGGGCCGGTGTTAATGGAGATTCACCTTGTGTCTGACCCCGCCAGTGTGTGATGGGACGGTGATGAGGGAGATTCACTCTGTGTCTGACCCAGGGAATGTGTGATGGGACGGTTTGGATGCAGATTCACTCTGTGTCTGACCCCGGGCTTTTGTGTTGGGACGGTGAGGAGGGAGATTCACTCTGTGTCTGACCCCGGGCTTTTGTGATGGGACGGTGAGGATGGAGATTCACTCTGTGTCTGACCCCGGGCTTTTGAGATGGGACGGTGAGGAGGGAGATTCAATATCTGTCTGACCCCGGGCTTTTGTGATGGGACGGTGTGGATGGAGATTCACTCTGTGTCCGACCCCGGGAGAGTGTGATGGGACGGTGTGGAGGGAGATTCACTCTGTTTCTGACCCCGGGAGTTTGTGATGGAAATGTGTGGTTGCAGATTCACTCTCTGTCTGACCACGGAATTTGTGAATGGACGGTGCGGAGGGAGTTTCAATCTGTGTCTGACATCGGCAATGTGTGATGGGACGGTTTGGATGGAGATTCACTCTGTGTCTGACCGCGGGGAAGTGTTAAGGGGCGTTTTGGATGTAGATTCACTCTGTGTCTGACCCCGGGCTTTTGTGATGGGAAGGTCTGAATGGAGATTCACTCTGTGTCGAACCCGGGAGTTTGTGATGGGACGGTGTGGATGGAGATTCACTCTGTGTCTGACCCCGGGAATGTGTGATGGGACGGTGTGGATGGAGATTCACTCTGTGTTAGACCCCGGGAGAGTGTGATGGGACGGTGTAGAGGGAGATTCACTCTGTCTCTGACCCCGGGAGTTTGTGATGGAAATGTGTGGTTGCAGATTCACTCTATGTCTGACCACGGAATTTGTGAATGGACGGTGTGGAGGGAGTTTCAATCTGTGTCTTACATCGGCAATGTGTGATGGGACGGTTTGGATGGAGATTCACTCTGTGTCTGACCCCGGGCTTTTGTGATGGAACGGTGAGGAGGGAGATTCACTCTGTGTCTGTCCCCGGGCTTTTGTGATGCGACGGTGAGGAGGGCGATTCAATATCTGTCTGACCCCGGGCTTTTGTGATGGGACGGTGTGGAGGGAGATTCACTCTGTGCCTGACCCCTTGAGTTTGTGATGGGCCGGTGTGTATGGAGATTCACTTTGTGTCTGACCCAGGGTTTTTGTGATGGGCCGGTGTTAATGGAGATTCACCTTGTGTCTGACCCCGCCAGTGTGTGATGGGACGGTGATGAGGGAGATTCACTCTGTGTCTGACCCAGGGAATGTGTGATGGGACGGTTTGGATGCAGATTCACTCTGTGTCTGACCCCGGGCTTTTGTGATGGGACGGTGAGGAGGGAGATTCAATATCTGTCTGACCCCGGGCTTTTGTGATGGGCCGGTGTGTATGGAGATTCACTTTGTTTCTGACCCCGGGTTTTTGTGATGGGCCGGTGAGGAGGGAGATTCACTCTGAGTCTGACCCAGGGAATGTATGATGGGACGGTTTGGATGGACATTCACTTTGTGTCTGACCCCGGGTTTTTGTGATGGGAAGGTCTGGATGGAGATTCACTCTGTGTCTGACCCCGGGCTTTTGTGATGGGACGGTGAGGAGGGAGATTCAATATCTGTCTGACCCCGGGCTTTTGTGATGGGACGGTGTGGAGGGAGATTCACTCAGTGTCTGACCCCGGGCTTTTGTGATGGGACGGTGAGTAGGGAGATTCACTCTGTGTCTGACCCCGTGAGTTCGTGATGGGCCGGTGTGTATGGAGATTCACTTTGTGTCTGACCCAGGGTTTTTGTGATGGGCCGGTGTTAATGGAGATTCACCTTGTGTCTGACCCCGCCAGTGTGTGATGGGACGGTGATGAGGGAGATTCACTCTGTGTCTGACCCAGGGAATGTGTGATGGGACGGTTTGGATGCAGATTCACTCTGTGTCTGACCCCGGGCTTTTGTGTTGGGACGGTGAGGAGGGAGATTCACTCTGTGTCTGACCCCGGGCTTTTGTGATGGGACGGTGAGGATGGAGATTCACTCTGTGTCTGACCCCGGGCTTTTGAGATGGGACGGTGAGGAGGGAGATTCAATATCTGTCTGACCCCGGGCTTTTGTGATGGGACGGTGTGGATGGAGATTCACTCTGTGTCCGACCCCGGGAGAGTGTGATGGGACGGTGTGGAGGGAGATTCACTCTGTTTCTGACCCCGGGAGTTTGTGATGGAAATGTGTGGTTGCAGATTCACTCTCTGTCTGACCACGGAATTTTTGAATGGACGGTGCGGAGGGAGTTTCAATCTGTGTCTGACATCGGCAATGTGTGATGGGACGGTTTGGATGGAGATTCACTCTGTGTCTGACCCCGGGCTTTTGTGATGGAACGGTGAAGAGGGAGATTCACTCTGTGTCTGACCCCGGGCTTTTGTGATGGGACGGTGAGGAGGGAGATTCAATATCTGTCTGACCCCGGGCTTTTGTGATGGGACGGTGTGGAGGGAGATTCACTCTGTGTCTGACCCCTTGAGTTTGTGATGGGCCGGTGTGTATGGAGATTCACTTTGTGTCTGACCCAGGGTTTTTGTGATGGGCCGGTGTTAATGGAGATTCACCTTGTGTCTGACCCCGCCAGTGTGTGATGGGACGGTGATGAGGGAGATTCACTCTGTGTCTGACCCAGGGAATGTGTGATGGGCCGGTTTGGATGCAGATTCACTCTGTGTCTGACCCCGGGTTTTGTGATGGGACAGTGAGGAGGGAGATTCAATATCTGTCTGAACCCGGGCTTTTGTGTTGGGACGGTGTGGAGGGAGATTCACTCTGTGTCTGACCCCGGGCTTTTGTGATGGGACGGTGAGTAGGGAGATTCACTCTGTGTCTGACCCCGTGAGTTCGTGATGGGCCGGTGTGGATGGAGATTCCCTCTGTGTCTGACCCCGGGAGTGTGTGATGGGACGGTGTGTTTGGAAATTCACTCTGTGTCTGACCCCGGGAGTGTGTGATGGGTCGGTGAGGAGGGATATTCACTCTGTGTCTGACCACGGGAACGTGTGATGGGACGGATTGGATGCAGATTCACTCTGTGCCTGTCGCCGGGAGTGTGTGATGGGACGGTGAGGAGGGAGATTTACTCTTTGTCTGACCCCGGGAGTTTGTGATGGAAAGGTGTGGATGCAGATTCACTCTATGTCTGACCACTGGAATTTGTGATGGGATGATGTGCAAGGAGATTCACTCTGTGTCTGACCACGGCATTGTGTGATGGGACGGTTTGGATGGAGTTTCACTCAGTGTCTGACCACAGGCTTTTGTGATGGGTTTGTGTGGAGGGAGATTCACTCTGTGTCTGACCCCGGGAGATTGTGATGGGACGGTTTGGATGGGGATTCACTCTGTGTCTGACCGCGGGGAAGTGTTAAGGGGCGTTTTGGATGTAGATTCACTCTGTGTCTGACCCCGGGCTTTTGTGATGGGAAGGTCTGAATGGAGATTCACTCTGTGTCGAACCCGGGAGTTTGTGATGGGACGGTGTGGATGGAGATTCACTCTGTGTCTGACCCCGGGAATGTGTGATGGGACGGTGTGGATGGAGATTCACTCTGTGTTAGACCCCGGGAGAGTGTGATGGGACGGTGTGGAGGGAGATTCACTCTGTCTCTGACCCCGGGAGTTTGTGATGGAAATGTGTGGTTGCAGATTCACTCTATGTCTGACCACGGAATTTGTGAATGGACGGTGTGGAGGGAGTTTCAATCTGTGTCTTACATCGGCAATGTGTGATGGGACGGTTCGGATGGAGATTCACTCTGTGTCTGACCCCGGGCTTTTGTGATGCGACGGTGAGGAGGGCGATTCAATATCTGTCTGACCCCGGGCTTTTGTGATGGGACGGTGTGGAGGGAGATTCACTCTGTGTCTGACACCTTGAGTTTGTGATGGGCCGGTGTGTATGGAGATTCACTTTGTGTCTGACCCAGGGTTTTTGTGATGGGCCGGTGTTAATGGAGATTCACTCTGTGTTAGACCCCGGGAGAGTGTGATGGGACGGTGTGGAGGGAGATTCACTCTGTCTCTGACCCCGGGAGTTTGTGATGGAAATGTGTGGTTGCAGATTCACTCTATGTCTGACCACGGAATTTGTGAATGGACGGTGTGGAGGGAGTTTCAATCTGTGTCTTACATCGGCAATGTGTGATGGGACGGTTTGGATGGAGATTCACTCTGTGTCTGACCCCGGGCTTTTGTGATGCGACGGTGAGGAGGGCGATTCAATATCTGTCTGACCCCGGGCTTTTGTGATGGGACGGTGTGGAGGGAGATTCACTCTGTGTCTGACCCCTTGAGTTTGTGATGGGCCGGTGTGTATGGAGATTCAATATCTGTCTGACCCCGGGCTTTTGTGATGGGACGGTGTGGATGGAGATTCACTCTGTGTTAGACCCCGGGAGAGTGTGATGGGACGGTGTGGAGGGAGATTCACTCTGTCTCTGACCCCGGGAGTTTGTGATGGAAATGTGTGGTTGCAGATTCACTCTATGTCTGACCACGGAATTTGTGAATGGACGGTGTGGAGGGAGTTTCAATCTGTGTCTTACATCGGCAATGTGTGATGGGACGGTTTGGATGGAGATTCACTCTGTGTCTGACCCCGGGCTTTTGTGATGCGACGGTGAGGAGGGCGATTCAATATCTGTCTGACCCCGGGCTTTTGTGATGGGACGGTGTGGAGGGAGATTCACTCTGTGTCTGACCCCTTGAGTTTGTGATGGGCCGGTGTGTATGGAGATTCACTTTGTGTCTGACCCAGGGTTTTTGTGATGGGCCGGTGTTAATGGAGATTCACCTTGTGTCTGACCCCGCCAGTGTGTGATGGGACGGTGATGAGGGAGATTCACTCTGTGTCTGACCCAGGGAATGTGTGATGGGACGGTTTGGATGCAGATTCACTCTGTGTCTGACCCCGGGCTTTTGTGATGGGACGGTGAGGAGGGAGATTCAATATCTGTCTGACCCCGGGCTTTTGTGATGGGCCGGTGTGTATGGAGATTCACTTTGTTTCTGACCCCGGGTTTTTGTGATGGGCCGGTGAGGAGGGAGATTCACTCTGAGTCTGACCCAGGGAATGTATGATGGGACGGTTTGGATGGACATTCACTTTGTGTCTGACCCCGGGTTTTTGTGATGGGAAGGTCTGGATGGAGATTCACTCTGTGTCTGACCCCGGGCTTTTGTGATGGGACGGTGAGGAGGGAGATTCAATATCTGTCTGACCCCGGGCTTTTGTGATGGGACGGTGTGGAGGGAGATTCACTCAGTGTCTGACCCCGGGCTTTTGTGATGGGACGGTGAGTAGGGAGATTCACTCTGTGTCTGACCCCGTGAGTTCGTGATGGGCCGGTGTGTATGGAGATTCACTTTGTGTCTGACCCAGGGTTTTTGTGATGGGCCGGTGTTAATGGAGATTCACCTTGTGTCTGACCCCGCCAGTGTGTGATGGGACGGTGATGAGGGAGATTCACTCTGTGTCTGACCCAGGGAATGTGTGATGGGACGGTTTGGATGCAGATTCACTCTGTGTCTGACCCCGGGCTTTTGTGTTGGGACGGTGAGGAGGGAGATTCACTCTGTGTCTGACCCCGTGAGTTCGTGATGGGCCGGTGTGGATGGAGATTCCCTCTGTGTCTGACCCGGGGAGATTGTGATGGGACGGTGAGGAGGGCGATTCAATATCTGTCTGACCCCGGGCTTTTGTGATGGGACGGTGTGGAGGGAGATTCACTCTGTGTCTGACCCCTTGAGTTTGTGATGGGCCGGTGTGTATGGAGATTCAATATCTGTCTGACCCCGGGCTTTTGTGATGGGACGGTGTGGATGGAGATTCACTCTGTGTTAGACCCCGGGAGAGTGTGATGGGACGGTGTGGAGGGAGATTCACTCTGTCTCTGACCCCGGGAGTTTGTGATGGAAATGTGTGGTTGCAGATTCACTCTATGTCTGACCACGGAATTTGTGAATGGACGGTGTGGAGGGAGTTTCAATCTGTGTCTTACATCGGCAATGTGTGATGGGACGGTTTGGATGGAGATTCACTCTGTGTCTGACCCCGGGCTTTTGTGATGCGACGGTGAGGAGGGCGATTCAATATCTGTCTGACCCCGGGCTTTTGTGATGGGACGGTGTGGAGGGAGATTCACTCTGTGTCTGACCCCTTGAGTTTGTGATGGGCCGGTGTGTATGGAGATTCACTTTGTGTCTGACCCAGGGTTTTTGTGATTGGCCGGTGTTAATGGAGATTCACCTTGTGTCTGACCCCGCCAGTGTGTGATGGGACGGTGATGAGGGAGATTCACTCTGTGTCTGACCCAGGGAATGTGTGATGGGACGGTTTGGATGCAGATTCACTCTGTGTCTGACCCCGGGCTTTTGTGATGGGACGGTGAGGAGGGAGATTCAATATCTGTCTGACCCCGGGCTTTTGTGATGGGCCGGTGTGTATGGAGATTCACTTTGTTTCTGACCCCGGGTTTTTGTGATGGGCCGGTGAGGAGGGAGATTCACTCTGAGTCTGACCCAGGGAATGTATGATGGGACGGTTTGGATGGACATTCACTTTGTGTCTGACCCCGGGTTTTTGTGATGGGAAGGTCTGGATGGAGATTCACTCTGTGTCTGACCCCGGGCTTTTGTGATGGGACGGTGAGGAGGGAGATTCAATATCTGTCTGACCCCGGGCTTTTGTGATGGGACGGTGTGGAGGGAGATTCACTCAGTGTCTGACCCCGGGCTTTTGTGATGGGACGGTGAGTAGGGAGATTCACTCTGTGTCTGACCCCGTGAGTTCGTGATGGGCCGGTGTGTATGGAGATTCACTTTGTGTCTGACCCAGGGTTTTTGTGATGGGCCGGTGTTAATGGAGATTCACCTTGTGTCTGACCCCGCCAGTGTGTGATGGGACGGTGATGAGGGAGATTCACTCTGTGTCTGACCCAGGGAATGTGTGATGGGACGGTTTGGATGCAGATTCACTCTGTGTCTGACCCCGGGCTTTTGTGTTGGGACGGTGAGGAGGGAGATTCACTCTGTGTCTGACCCCGTGAGTTCGTGATGGGCCGGTGTGGATGGAGATTCCCTCTGTGTCTGACCCGGGGAGATTGTGATGGGACGGTTTGGATGGGGATTCACTCTGTGTCTGACCGCGGGGAAGTGTTAAGGGGCGTTTTGGATGTAGATTCACTCTGTGTCTGACCCCGGGCTTTTGTGATGGGAAGGTCTGAATGGAGATTCACTCTGTGTCGAACCCGGGATTTTGTGATGGGACGGTGTGGATGGAGATTCACTCTGTGTCTGACCCCGGGAATGTGTGATGGGACGGTGTGGATGGAGATTCACTCTGTGTTAGACCCCGGGAGAGTGTGATGGGACGGTGTGGAGGGAGATTCACTCTGTCTCTGACCCCGGGAGTTTGTGATGGAAATGTGTGGTTGCAGATTCACTCTATGTCTGACCACGGAATTTGTGAATGGACGGTGTGGAGGGAGTTTCAATCTGTGTCTTACATCGGCAATGTGTGATGGGACGGTTTGGATGGAGATTCACTCTGTGTCTGACCCCGGGCTTTTGTGATGCGACGGTGAGGAGGGCGATTCAATATCTGTCTGACCCCGGGCTTTTGTGATGGGACTGTGTGGAGGGAGATTCACTCTGTGTCTGACCCCTTGAGTTTGTGATGGGCCGGTGTGTATGGAGATTCACTTTGTGTCTGACCCAGGGTTTTTGTGATGGGCCGGTGTTAATGGAGATTCACTCTGTGTTAGACCCCGGGAGAGTGTGATGGGACGGTGTGGAGGGAGATTCACTCTGTCTCTGACCCCGGGAGTTTGTGATGGAAATGTGTGGTTGCAGATTCACTCTATGTCTGACCACGGAATTTTGTGAATGGACGGTGTGGAGGGAGTTTCAATCTGTGTCTTACATCGGCAATGTGTGATGGGACGGTTTGGATGGAGATTCACTCTGTGTCTGACCCCGGGCTTTTGTGATGCGACGGTGAGGAGGGCGATTCAATATCTGTCTGACCCCGGGCTTTTGTGATGGGACGGTGTGGAGGGAGATTCACTCTGTGTCTGACCCCTTGAGTTTGTGATGGGCCGGTGTGTATGGAGATTCAATATCTGTCTGACCCCGGGCTTTTGTGATGGGACGGTGTGGATGGAGATTCACTCTGTGTTAGACCCCGGGAGAGTGTGATGGGACGGTGTGGAGGGAGATTCACTCTGTCTCTGACCCCGGGAGTTTGTGATGGAAATGTGTGGTTGCAGATTCACTCTATGTCTGACCACGGAATTTGTGAATGGACGGTGTGGAGGGAGTTTCAATCTGTGTCTTACATCGGCAATGTGTGATGGGACGGTTTGGATGGAGATTCACTCTGTGTCTGACCCCGGGCTTTTGTGATGCGACGGTGAGGAGGGCGATTCAATATCTGTCTGACCCCGGGCTTTTGTGATGGGACGGTGTGGAGGGAGATTCACTCTGTGTCTGACCCCTTGAGTTTGTGATGGGCCGGTGTGTATGGAGATTCACTTTGTGTCTGACCCAGGGTTTTTGTGATGGGCCGGTGTTAATGGAGATTCACCTTGTGTCTGACCCCGCCAGTGTGTGATGGGACGGTGATGAGGGAGATTCACTCTGTGTCTGACCCAGGGAATGTGTGATGGGACGGTTTGGATGCAGATTCACTCTGTGTCTGACCCCGGGCTTTTGTGATGGGACGGTGAGGAGGGAGATTCAATATCTGTCTGACCCCGGGCTTTTGTGATGGGCCGGTGTGTATGGAGATTCACTTTGTTTCTGACCCCGGGTTTTTGTGATGGGCCGGTGAGGAGGGAGATTCACTCTGAGTCTGACCCAGGGAATGTATGATGGGACGGTTTGGATGGACATTCACTTTGTGTCTGACCCCGGGTTTTTGTGATGGGAAGGTCTGAATGGAGATTCACTCTGTGTCGAACCCGGGAGTTTGTGATGGGACGGTGTGGATGGAGATTCACTCTGTGTCTGACCCCGGGAATGTGTGATGGGACGGTGTGGATGGAGATTCACTCTGTGTTAGACCCCGGGAGAGTGTGATGGGACGGTGTGGAGGGAGATTCACTCTGTCTCTGACCCCGGGAGTTTGTGATGGAAATGTGTGGTTGCAGATTCACTCTATGTCTGACCACGGAATTTGTGAATGGACGGTGTGGAGGGAGTTTCAATCTGTGTCTTACATCGGCAATGTGTGATGGGACGGTTCGGATGGAGATTCACTCTGTGTCTGACCCCGGGCTTTTGTGATGCGACGGTGAGGAGGGCGATTCAATATCTGTCTGACCCCGGGCTTTTGTGATGGGACGGTGTGGAGGGAGATTCACTCTGTGTCTGACCCCTTGAGTTTGTGATGGGCCGGTGTGTATGGAGATTCACTTTGTGTCTGACCCAGGGTTTTTGTGATGGGCCGGTGTTAATGGAGATTCACTCTGTGTTAGACCCCGGGAGAGTGTGATGGGACGGTGTGGAGGGAGATTCACTCTGTCTCTGACCCCGGGAGTTTGTGATGGAAATGTGTGGTTGCAGATTCACTCTATGTCTGACCACGGAATTTGTGAATGGACGGTGTGGAGGGAGTTTCAATCTGTGTCTTACATCGGCAATGTGTGATGGGACGGTTTGGATGGAGATTCACTCTGTGTCTGACCCCGGGCTTTTGTGATGCGACGGTGAGGAGGGCGATTCAATATCTGTCTGACCCCGGGCTTTTGTGATGGGACGGTGTGGAGGGAGATTCACTCTGTGTCTGACCCCTTGAGTTTGTGATGGGCCGGTGTGTATGGAGATTCAATATCTGTCTGACCCCGGGCTTTTGTGATGGGACGGTGTGGATGGAGATTCACTCTGTGTTAGACCCCGGGAGAGTGTGATGGGACGGTGTGGAGGGAGATTCACTCTGTCTCTGACCCCGGGAGTTTGTGATGGAAATGTGTGGTTGCAGATTCACTCTATGTCTGACCACGGAATTTGTGAATGGACGGTGTGGAGGGAGTTTCAATCTGTGTCTTACATCGGCAATGTGTGATGGGACGGTTTGGATGGAGATTCACTCTGTGTCTGACCCCGGGCTTTTGTGATGCGACGGTGAGGAGGGCGATTCAATATCTGTCTGACCCCGGGCTTTTGTGATGGGACGGTGTGGAGGGAGATTCACTCTGTGTCTGACCCCTTGAGTTTGTGATGGGCCGGTGTGTATGGAGATTCACTTTGTGTCTGACCCAGGGTTTTTGTGATGGGCCGGTGTTAATGGAGATTCACCTTGTGTCTGACCCCGCCAGTGTGTGATGGGACGGTGATGAGGGAGATTCACTCTGTGTCTGACCCAGGGAATGTGTGATGGGACGGTTTGGATGCAGATTCACTCTGTGTCTGACCCCGGGCTTTTGTGATGGGACGGTGAGGAGGGAGATTCAATATCTGTCTGACCCCGGGCTTTTGTGATGGGCCGGTGTGTATGGAGATTCACTTTGTTTCTGACCCCGGGTTTTTGTGATGGGCCGGTGAGGAGGGAGATTCACTCTGAGTCTGACCCAGGGAATGTATGATGGGACGGTTTGGATGGACATTCACTTTGTGTCTGACCCCGGGTTTTTGTGATGGGAAGGTCTGGATGGAGATTCACTCTGTGTCTGACCCCGGGCTTTTGTGATGGGACGGTGAGGAGGGAGATTCAATATCTGTCTGACCCCGGGCTTTTGTGATGGGACGGTGTGGAGGGAGATTCACTCAGTGTCTGACCCCGGGCTTTTGTGATGGGACGGTGAGTAGGGAGATTCACTCTGTGTCTGACCCCGTGAGTTCGTGATGGGCCGGTGTGTATGGAGATTCACTTTGTGTCTGACCCAGGGTTTTTGTGATGGGCCGGTGTTAATGGAGATTCACCTTGTGTCTGACCCCGCCAGTGTGTGATGGGACGGTGATGAGGGAGATTCACTCTGTGTCTGACCCAGGGAATGTGTGATGGGACGGTTTGGATGCAGATTCACTCTGTGTCTGACCCCGGGCTTTTGTGTTGGGACGGTGAGGAGGGAGATTCACTCTGTGTCTGACCCCGTGAGTTCGTGATGGGCCGGTGTGGATGGAGATTCCCTCTGTGTCTGACCCGGGGAGATTGTGATGGGACGGTGAGGAGGGCGATTCAATATCTGTCTGACCCCGGGCTTTTGTGATGGGACGGTGTGGAGGGAGATTCACTCTGTGTCTGACCCCTTGAGTTTGTGATGGGCCGGTGTGTATGGAGATTCAATATCTGTCTGACCCCGGGCTTTTGTGATGGGACGGTGTGGATGGAGATTCACTCTGTGTTAGACCCCGGGAGAGTGTGATGGGACGGTGTGGAGGGAGATTCACTCTGTCTCTGACCCCGGGAGTTTGTGATGGAAATGTGTGGTTGCAGATTCACTCTATGTCTGACCACGGAATTTGTGAATGGACGGTGTGGAGGGAGTTTCAATCTGTGTCTTACATCGGCAATGTGTGATGGGACGGTTTGGATGGAGATTCACTCTGTGTCTGACCCCGGGCTTTTGTGATGCGACGGTGAGGAGGGCGATTCAATATCTGTCTGACCCCGGGCTTTTGTGATGGGACGGTGTGGAGGGAGATTCACTCTGTGTCTGACCCCTTGAGTTTGTGATGGGCCGGTGTGTATGGAGATTCACTTTGTGTCTGACCCAGGGTTTTTGTGATTGGCCGGTGTTAATGGAGATTCACCTTGTGTCTGACCCCGCCAGTGTGTGATGGGACGGTGATGAGGGAGATTCACTCTGTGTCTGACCCAGGGAATGTGTGATGGGACGGTTTGGATGCAGATTCACTCTGTGTCTGACCCCGGGCTTTTGTGATGGGACGGTGAGGAGGGAGATTCAATATCTGTCTGACCCCGGGCTTTTGTGATGGGCCGGTGTGTATGGAGATTCACTTTGTTTCTGACCCCGGGTTTTTGTGATGGGCCGGTGAGGAGGGAGATTCACTCTGAGTCTGACCCAGGGAATGTATGATGGGACGGTTTGGATGGACATTCACTTTGTGTCTGACCCCGGGTTTTTGTGATGGGAAGGTCTGGATGGAGATTCACTCTGTGTCTGACCCCGGGCTTTTGTGATGGGACGGTGAGGAGGGAGATTCAATATCTGTCTGACCCCGGGCTTTTGTGATGGGACGGTGTGGAGGGAGATTCACTCAGTGTCTGACCCCGGGCTTTTGTGATGGGACGGTGAGTAGGGAGATTCACTCTGTGTCTGACCCCGTGAGTTCGTGATGGGCCGGTGTGTATGGAGATTCACTTTGTGTCTGACCCAGGGTTTTTGTGATGGGCCGGTGTTAATGGAGATTCACCTTGTGTCTGACCCCGCCAGTGTGTGATGGGACGGTGATGAGGGAGATTCACTCTGTGTCTGACCCAGGGAATGTGTGATGGGACGGTTTGGATGCAGATTCACTCTGTGTCTGACCCCGGGCTTTTGTGTTGGGACGGTGAGGAGGGAGATTCACTCTGTGTCTGACCCCGTGAGTTCGTGATGGGCCGGTGTGGATGGAGATTCCCTCTGTGTCTGACCCGGGGAGATTGTGATGGGACGGTTTGGATGGGGATTCACTCTGTGTCTGACCGCGGGGAAGTGTTAAGGGGCGTTTTGGATGTAGATTCACTCTGTGTCTGACCCCGGGCTTTTGTGATGGGAAGGTCTGAATGGAGATTCACTCTGTGTCGAACCCGGGATTTTGTGATGGGACGGTGTGGATGGAGATTCACTCTGTGTCTGACCCCGGGAATGTGTGATGGGACGGTGTGGATGGAGATTCACTCTGTGTTAGACCCCGGGAGAGTGTGATGGGACGGTGTGGAGGGAGATTCACTCTGTCTCTGACCCCGGGAGTTTGTGATGGAAATGTGTGGTTGCAGATTCACTCTATGTCTGACCACGGAATTTGTGAATGGACGGTGTGGAGGGAGTTTCAATCTGTGTCTTACATCGGCAATGTGTGATGGGACGGTTTGGATGGAGATTCACTCTGTGTCTGACCCCGGGCTTTTGTGATGCGACGGTGAGGAGGGCGATTCAATATCTGTCTGACCCCGGGCTTTTGTGATGGGACGGTGTGGAGGGAGATTCACTCTGTGTCTGACCCCTTGAGTTTGTGATGGGCCGGTGTGTATGGAGATTCACTTTGTGTCTGACCCAGGGTTTTTGTGATGGGCCGGTGTTAATGGAGATTCACTCTGTGTTAGACCCCGGGAGAGTGTGATGGGACGGTGTGGAGGGAGATTCACTCTGTCTCTGACCCCGGGAGTTTGTGATGGAAATGTGTGGTTGCAGATTCACTCTATGTCTGACCACGGAATTTGTGAATGGACGGTGTGGAGGGAGTTTCAATCTGTGTCTTACATCGGCAATGTGTGATGGGACGGTTTGGATGGAGATTCACTCTGTGTCTGACCCCGGGCTTTTGTGATGCGACGGTGAGGAGGGCGATTCAATATCTGTCTGACCCCGGGCTTTTGTGATGGGACGGTGTGGAGGGAGATTCACTCTGTGTCTGACCCCTTGAGTTTGTGATGGGCCGGTGTGTATGGAGATTCAATATCTGTCTGACCCCGGGCTTTTGTGATGGGACGGTGTGGATGGAGATTCACTCTGTGTTAGACCCCGGGAGAGTGTGATGGGACGGTGTGGAGGGAGATTCACTCTGTCTCTGACCCCGGGAGTTTGTGATGGAAATGTGTGGTTGCAGATTCACTCTATGTCTGACCACGGAATTTGTGAATGGACGGTGTGGAGGGAGTTTCAATCTGTGTCTTACATCGGCAATGTGTGATGGGACGGTTTGGATGGAGATTCACTCTGTGTCTGACCCCGGGCTTTTGTGATGCGACGGTGAGGAGGGCGATTCAATATCTGTCTGACCCCGGGCTTTTGTGATGGGACGGTGTGGAGGGAGATTCACTCTGTGTCTGACCCCTTGAGTTTGTGATGGGCCGGTGTGTATGGAGATTCACTTTGTGTCTGACCCAGGGTTTTTGTGATGGGCCGGTGTTAATGGAGATTCACCTTGTGTCTGACCCCGCCAGTGTGTGATGGGACGGTGATGAGGGAGATTCACTCTGTGTCTGACCCAGGGAATGTGTGATGGGACGGTTTGGATGCAGATTCACTCTGTGTCTGACCCCGGGCTTTTGTGATGGGACGGTGAGGAGGGAGATTCAATATCTGTCTGACCCCGGGCTTTTGTGATGGGCCGGTGTGTATGGAGATTCACTTTGTTTCTGACCCCGGGTTTTTGTGATGGGCCGGTGAGGAGGGAGATTCACTCTGAGTCTGACCCAGGGAATGTATGATGGGACGGTTTGGATGGACATTCACTTTGTGTCTGACCCCGGGTTTTTGTGATGGGAAGGTCTGGATGGAGATTCACTCTGTGTCTGACCCCGGGCTTTTGTGATGGGACGGTGAGGAGGGAGATTCAATATCTGTCTGACCCCGGGCTTTTGTGATGGGACGGTGTGGAGGGAGATTCACTCAGTGTCTGACCCCGGGCTTTTGTGATGGGACGGTGAGTAGGGAGATTCACTCTGTGTCTGACCCCGTGAGTTCGTGATGGGCCGGTGTGTATGGAGATTCACTTTGTGTCTGACCCAGGGTTTTTGTGATGGGCCGGTGTTAATGGAGATTCACCTTGTGTCTGACCCCGCCAGTGTGTGATGGGACGGTGATGAGGGAGATTCACTCTGTGTCTGACCCAGGGAATGTGTGATGGGACGGTTTGGATGCAGATTCACTCTGTGTCTGACCCCGGGCTTTTGTGTTGGGACGGTGAGGAGGGAGATTCACTCTGTGTCTGACCCCGTGAGTTCGTGATGGGCCGGTGTGGATGGAGATTCCCTCTGTGTCTGACCCGGGGAGATTGTGATGGGACGGTTTGGATGGGGATTCACTCTGTGTCTGACCGCGGGGAAGTGTTAAGGGGCGTTTTGGATGTAGATTCACTCTGTGTCTGACCCCGGGCTTTTGTGATGGGAAGGTCTGAATGGAGATTCACTCTGTGTCGAACCCGGGATTTTGTGATGGGACGGTGTGGATGGAGATTCACTCTGTGTCTGACCCCGGGAATGTGTGATGGGACGGTGTGGATGGAGATTCACTCTGTGTTAGACCCCGGGAGAGTGTGATGGGACGGTGTGGAGGGAGATTCACTCTGTCTCTGACCCCGGGAGTTTGTGATGGAAATGTGTGGTTGCAGATTCACTCTATGTCTGACCACGGAATTTGTGAATGGACGGTGTGGAGGGAGTTTCAATCTGTGTCTTACATCGGCAATGTGTGATGGGACGGTTTGGATGGAGATTCACTCTGTGTCTGACCCCGGGCTTTTGTGATGCGACGGTGAGGAGGGCGATTCAATATCTGTCTGACCCCGGGCTTTTGTGATGGGACGGTGTGGAGGGAGATTCACTCTGTGTCTGACCCCTTGAGTTTGTGATGGGCCGGTGTGTATGGAGATTCACTTTGTGTCTGACCCAGGGTTTTTGTGATGGGCCGGTGTTAATGGAGATTCACTCTGTGTTAGACCCCGGGAGAGTGTGATGGGACGGTGTGGAGGGAGATTCACTCTGTCTCTGACCCCGGGAGTTTGTGATGGAAATGTGTGGTTGCAGATTCACTCTATGTCTGACCACGGAATTTGTGAATGGACGGTGTGGAGGGAGTTTCAATCTGTGTCTTACATCGGCAATGTGTGATGGGACGGTTTGGATGGAGATTCACTCTGTGTCTGACCCCGGGCTTTTGTGATGCGACGGTGAGGAGGGCGATTCAATATCTGTCTGACCCCGGGCTTTTGTGATGGGACGGTGTGGAGGGAGATTCACTCTGTGTCTGACCCCTTGAGTTTGTGATGGGCCGGTGTGTATGGAGATTCAATATCTGTCTGACCCCGGGCTTTTGTGATGGGACGGTGTGGATGGAGATTCACTCTGTGTTAGACCCCGGGAGAGTGTGATGGGACGGTGTGGAGGGAGATTCACTCTGTCTCTGACCCCGGGAGTTTGTGATGGAAATGTGTGGTTGCAGATTCACTCTATGTCTGACCACGGAATTTGTGAATGGACGGTGTGGAGGGAGTTTCAATCTGTGTCTTACATCGGCAATGTGTGATGGGACGGTTTGGATGGAGATTCACTCTGTGTCTGACCCCGGGCTTTTGTGATGCGACGGTGAGGAGGGCGATTCAATATCTGTCTGACCCCGGGCTTTTGTGATGGGACGGTGTGGAGGGAGATTCACTCTGTGTCTGACCCCTTGAGTTTGTGATGGGCCGGTGTGTATGGAGATTCACTTTGTGTCTGACCCAGGGTTTTTGTGATGGGCCGGTGTTAATGGAGATTCACCTTGTGTCTGACCCCGCCAGTGTGTGATGGGACGGTGATGAGGGAGATTCACTCTGTGTCTGACCCAGGGAATGTGTGATGGGACGGTTTGGATGCAGATTCACTCTGTGTCTGACCCCGGGCTTTTGTGATGGGACGGTGAGGAGGGAGATTCAATATCTGTCTGACCCCGGGCTTTTGTGATGGGCCGGTGTGTATGGAGATTCACTTTGTTTCTGACCCCGGGTTTTTGTGATGGGCCGGTGAGGAGGGAGATTCACTCTGAGTCTGACCCAGGGAATGTATGATGGGACGGTTTGGATGGACATTCACTTTGTGTCTGACCCCGGGTTTTTGTGATGGGAAGGTCTGGATGGAGATTCACTCTGTGTCTGACCCCGGGCTTTTGTGATGGGACGGTGAGGAGGGAGATTCAATATCTGTCTGACCCCGGGCTTTTGTGATGGGACGGTGTGGAGGGAGATTCACTCAGTGTCTGACCCCGGGCTTTTGTGATGGGACGGTGAGTAGGGAGATTCACTCTGTGTCTGACCCCGTGAGTTCGTGATGGGCCGGTGTGTATGGAGATTCACTTTGTGTCTGACCCAGGGTTTTTGTGATGGGCCGGTGTTAATGGAGATTCACCTTGTGTCTGACCCCGCCAGTGTGTGATGGGACGGTGATGAGGGAGATTCACTCTGTGTCTGACCCAGGGAATGTGTGATGGGACGGTTTGGATGCAGATTCACTCTGTGTCTGACCCCGGGCTTTTGTGTTGGGACGGTGAGGAGGGAGATTCACTCTGTGTCTGACCCCGTGAGTTCGTGATGGGCCGGTGTGGATGGAGATTCCCTCTGTGTCTGACCCCCGGAGATTGTGATGGGACGGTTTGGATGGGGATTCACTCTGTGTCTGACCGCGGGGAAGTGTTAAGGGGCGTTTTGGATGTAGATTCACTCTGTGTCTGACCCCGGGCTTTTGTGATGGGAAGGTCTGAATGGAGATTCACTCTGTGTCGAACCCGGGAGTTTGTGATGGGACGGTGTGGATGGAGATTCACTCTGTGTCTGACCCCGGGAATGTGTGATGGGACGGTGTGGATGGAGATTCACTCTGTGTTAGACCCCGGGAGAGTGTGATGGGACGGTGTGGAGGGAGATTCACTCTGTCTCTGACCCCGGGAGTTTGTGATGGAAATGTGTGGTTGCAGATTCACTCTATGTCTGACCACGGAATTTGTGAATGGACGGTGTGGAGGGAGTTTCAATCTGTGTCTTACATCGGCAATGTGTGATGGGACGGTTTGGATGGAGATTCACTCTGTGTCTGACCCTGGGCTTTTGTGATGGAACGGTGAGGAGGGAGATTCACTCTGTGTCTGACCCCGGGCTTTTGTGATGCGACGGTGAGGAGGGCGATTCAATATCTGTCTGACCCCGGGCTTTTGTGATGGGACGGTGTGGAGGGAAATTCACTCTGTGTCTGACCCCTTGAGTTTGTGATGGGCCGGTGTGTATGGAGATTCACTTTGTGTCTGACCCAGGGTTTTTGTGATGGGCCGGTGTTAATGGAGATTCACCTTGTGTCTGACCCCGCCAGTGTGTGATGGGACGGTGATGAGGGAGATTCACTCTGTGTCTGACCCAGGGAATGTGTGATGGGACGGTTTGGATGCAGATTCACTCTGTGTCTGACCCCGGGCTTTTGTGATGGGACGGTGAGGAGGGAGATTCAATATCTGTCTGACCCCGGGCTTTTGTGATGGGCCGGTGTGTATGGAGATTCACTTTGTTTCTGACCCCGGGTTTTTGTGATGGGCCGGTGAGGAGGGAGATTCACTCTGAGTCTGAACCAGGGAATGTATGATGGGACGGTTTGGATGGACATTCACTTTGTGTCTGACACCGGGTTTTTGTGATGGGATGGTCTGGATGGAGATTCACTCTGTGTCTGACCCCGGGCTTTTGTGATGGGACGGTGAGGAGGGAGATTCAATATCTGTCTGACCCCGGGCTTTTGTGATGGGACGGTGTGGAGGGAGATTCACTCAGTGTCTGACCCCGGGCTTTTGTGATGGGACGGTGAGTAGGGAGATTCACTCTGTGTCTGACCCCGGGAGTGTGTGATGGGACGGTGTGGAGGAAGATTCACTTTGTTTCTGACCCCGGGAGTTTTTGATGGAAATGTGTGGATGCAGATTCACTCTAAATCTGACCACGGAATTTGCGATTTGACGGGGTGGAGGGAGTTTCAATCTGTGTCTGACATCGGCAATGTGTGATGGGACGGATTGGATGGAGATTCACTCTGTGTCTGACCCCGGGCTTTTGTGATGGGACGGTGAGGATGGAGATTCACTCTGTGTCTGACCCCGGGCTTTTGTGATGGGACGTTGAGGAGGGAGATTCAATATCTGTCTGACCCCAAGCTTTTGTGATGGGACGGTTGGAGGGAGATTCACTCTGTGTCTGACCCCGGGCTTTTGTGATGGGACCGTGAGTAGGGAGATTCACTCTGTGTCTGACCCCGTTAGTACGTGATGGGCCGGTGTGGATGGAGATTCCCTCTGTGTCTGACCCCGGGACTGTGTGATGGGACGGTGTGTTTGGAAATTCACTGTGTCTGACCCCGGGAGTGTGTGATGGGTCGGTGAGGAGGGAGATTCACTCTGTGTCTGACCACGGGAACGTGTGATGGGACGGATTGGATGCAGATTCACTCTGTGCCTGACGCCGGGAGTGTGTGTTGGGACGGTGAGGAGGGAGATTTACTCTTTGTCTGACCCCGGGAGTTTGTGATGGAAAGGTGTGGCTGCAGATTCACTCTATGTCTGACCACTGGAATTTGTGATGGGATGATGTGGAAGGAGATTCACTCTGTGTCTGACCACGGCATTGTGTGATTGGACAGTTTGGATGGAGGTTCACTCAGTGTCTGACCCCAGGCTTTTGTGATGGGTTTGGGTGGAGGGAGATTCACTCTGTGTCTGACCCCGGGAGATTGTTATGGGACGGTTTGGATGGGTATTCTCTCTGTGTCTGACCGCGGGGAAGTGTTAAGGGGCGTTTTGGATGTAGATTCACTCTGTGTCTGACCCCGGGCTTTTGTGATGGGACGGTGTGGATGGAGATTCACTCTGAGTCTGACCCAGGGAAAGTATGATGGGACGGTTTGGATGGACATTCACATTGTGTCTGACCCCGGGTTTTTGTGATGGGAAGGTCTAGATGGAGATTCACTCTGTGTCTGACCCCGGGAGTTTGTGATGGGACGGAGTGGATGGAGATTCACTATGTGTCTGACCCCGGGAAAGTGTGATGGGACGGTGTGGATGGAGATTCACTCTGTATCTGACCCCGGGAGTTTGTGATGGAAATGTGTGGTTGCAGATTCACTCTCTGTCTGACCACGGAATTTGTGAATGGACGGTGTGGAGGGAGTTTCAATCTGTGTCTGACAACGGCAATGTGTGATGGGACGGTTTGGATGGAGATTCACTATTTGTCTGACCCCGGGCTTTTGTGATGGAACGGTGAGGAGGGAGATTCACTCTGTGTCTGACCCCGGGCTTTTGTGATGGGACGGTGAGGAGGGAGATTCAATATCTGTCTGACCCCGGGCTTTTGTGATGGGACGGTGTGGAGGGAGATTCACTCTGTGTCTGACCCCTTGAGTTTGTGATGGGCCGGTGTGTATGGAGATTCAATATCTGTCTGACCCCGGGCTTTTGTGATGGGACGGTGTGGATGGAGATTCACCTTGTGTCTGACCCCGCCAGTGTGTGATGGGACGGTGATGAGGGAGATTCACTCTGTGTCTGACCCAGGGAATGTGTGATGGGACGGTTTGGATGCAGATTCACTCTGTGTCTGACCCCGGGCTTTTGTGATGGGACGGTGAGGAGGGAGATTCAATATCTGTCTGACCCCGGGCTTTTGTGATGGGACGGTGTGGAGGGAGATTCACTCTGTGTCTGACCCCGGGCTTTTGTGACGGGACGGTGAGTAGGGAGATTCACTCTGTGTCTGACCCCGTGAGTACGTGATGGGTCGCTGTGGATGGAGATTCCCTCTGTGTCTGTCCCCGGGACTGTGTGATGGGACGGTGTGTTTGGAAATTCACTCTGTGTCTGACCCCGGGAGTGTGTGATGGGTCGGCGTGGATGGAGATTCCCTCTGTGTCTGACCCCGGGAGTGTGTGATGGGACGGTGTGGATGGAGATTCCCTCTGTGTCTGACCCCGGGAGTGTGTGATGGGACGGTGTGTTTGGAAATTCACTCTGTGTCTGACCCCGGGAGTGTGTGATGGGTCGGTGAGGAGGGAGATTCACTCTGTGTCTGACCACGGGAACGTGTGATGGGACGGATTGGATGCAGATTCACTCTGTGTCTGACCCCGGGCAATGTGTGATGGGACGGTTTGGATGCAGGTTCACTGAGTGTCTGACCCCGGGTTTTTGTGATAGGATTGTGTGGAGGGAGATTCACTCTGTGTCTGACCACGTGAAAGTGTGATGGGACCGTTTGGATGGAGATTCACTCTGTGTCTGACCCCGCACTTTTGTGATGGGACAGTGTGGATGGAGATTCACTGTGTCTGACCCCGCACTTTTGTGATGGGACGGTGTGGATGGAGATTCACTCTGTGTCAGACCCCGGGAGTGTGTGATGGGACGGTGTGGAGGAAGATTCACATTGTTTCTGACCCCGGGATTTTTTGATGGAAATGTGTGGATGCAGATTCACTCTAAATCTGACCACGGAATTTGCGATTTGACGGGGTGGAGGGAGTTTCAATCTGTGTCTGACATCGGCAATGTGTGATGGGACGGATTGGATGGAGATTCACTCTGTGTCTGACCCCGGGCTTTTGTGATGGGACGGTGAGGATGGAGATTCACTCTGTGTCTGACCCCGGGCTTTTGTGATGGGACGGTGAGGAGGGAGATTCAATATCTGTCTGACCCCAAGCTTTTGTGATGGGACGGTGTGGAGGGAGATTCACTCTGTGTCTGACCCCGGGCTTTTGTGATGGGACGGTGAGTAGGAAGATTCACTCTGTGTCTGACCCCGTGAGTACGTGATGGGCCGGTGTGGATGCAGATTCCCTCGGTGTCTGACCCCGGGACTGTGTGATGGGACGGTGTGTTTGGAAATTCACTCTGTGTCTGACCCCGGGAGTGTGTGATGGATCGGTGAGGAGGGAGATTCACTCTGTGTCTGACCACGGGAACGTGTGATGGGACGGATTGGATGCAGATTCACTCTGTGCCTGACGCCGGGAGTGTGTGATGGGACGGTGAGGAGGGAGATTTACTCTTTGTCTGACCCCGGGAGTTTGTGATGGAAAGGTGTGGATGCAGATTCACTCTATGTCTGACCACTGGAATTTGTGATGGGATGATGTGGAAGGAGATTCACTCTGTGTCTGACCACGGCATTGTGTGATTGGACAGTTTGGATGGAGGTTCACTCAGTGTCTGACCCCAGGCTTTTGTGATGGGTTTGTGTGGAGGGAGATTCACTCTGTGTCTGACCCCGGGAGATTGTGATGGGACGGTTTGGATGGGGATTCTCTCTGTGTCTGACCGCGGGGAAGTGTTAAGGGGCGTTTTGGATGTAGATTCACTCTGTGTCTGACCCCGGGCTTTTGTGATGGGACGGTGTGTATGGAGATTCACTCTGAGTCTGACCCAGGGAAAGTATGATGGGACGGTTTGGATGGACATTCACATTGTGTCTGACCCCGGGTTTTTGTGATGGGAATGTCTGGATGGAGATTCACTCTGTGTCTGACCCCGGGAGTTTGTGATGGGACGGAGTGGATGGAGATTCACTCTGTGTCTGACCCCGGGAAAGTGTGATGGGACGGTGTGGATGGAGATTCACTCTGTGTCAGACCCCGGGAGAGTGTGATGGGACGGTGTGGAGGGAGATTCACTCTGTATCTGACCCCGGGAGTTTGTGATGGAAATGTGTGGTTGCAGATTCACTCTCTGTCTGACCACGGAATTTGTGAATGGACGGTGTGGAGGGAGTTTCAATCTGTGTCTGACAACGGCAATGTGTGATGGGACGGTTTGGATGGAGATTCACTCTGTGTCTGACCCCGGGCTTTTGTGATGGGACGGTGAGGAGGGAGATTCAATATCTGTCTGACCCCGGGCTTTTGTGATGGGACGGTGTGGAGGGAGATTCACTCTTTGTCTGACCCCTTGAGTTTGTGATGGTCCGGTGTGTATGGAGATTCACTTTGTGTCTGACCCAGGGTTTTTGTGATGGGCCGGTGTTAATGGAGATTCACCTTGTGTCTGACCCCGCCAGTGTGTGATGGGACGGTGATGAGGGAGATTCACTCTGTGTCTGACCCAGGGAATGTGTGATGGGACGGTTTGGATGCAGATTCACTCTGTGTCTGACCCCGGGCTTTTGTGATGGGACGGTGAGGAGGGAGATTCAATATCTGTCTGACCCCGGGCTTTTGTGATGGGACGGTGTGGAGGGAGATTCACTCTGTGTCTGACCCCGGGCTTTTGTGATGGGACGGTGAGTAGGGAGATTCACTCTGTGTCTGACCCCGTGAGTACGTGATGGGTCGCTGTGGATGGAGATTCCCTCTGTGTCTGTCCCCGGGACTGTGTGATGGGACGGTGTGTTTGGAAATTCACTCTGTGTCTGACCCCGGGAGTGTGTGATGGGTCGGTGAGGAGGGAGATTCACTCTGTGTCTGACCACGGGAACGTGTGATGGGACGGATTGGATGCAGATTCACTCTGTGCCTGACGCCGGGAGTGTGTGATGGGACGGTGAGGAGGGAGATTTACTCTTTGTCTGACCCCGGGAGTTTGTGATGGAAAGGTGTGGATGCAGATTCACTCTATGTCTGACCACTGGAATTTGTGATGGGATGATGTGGAAGGAGATTCACTCTGTGTCTGAAAACGGCATTGTGTGATTGGACAGTTTGGATGGAGGTTCACTCAGTGTCTGACCCCAGGCTTTTGTGATGGGTTTGTGTGGAGGGAGATTCACTCTGTGTCTGACCCCGGGAGATTGTGATGGGACGGTTTGGATGGGGATTCACTCTGTGTCTGACCGCGGGGAAGTGTTAAGGGGCGTTTTGGATGTAGATTCACTCTGTGTCTGACCCCGGGCTTTTGTGATGGGACGGTGTGGATGGAGATTCACTCTGAGTCTGACCCAGGGAAAGTATGATGGGAGGGTTTGGATGGACATTCTCTTTGTGTCTGACCCCGGGTTTTTGTGATGGGAAGGTCTGGATGGAGATTCACTCTGTGTCTGACCCCGGGAGTTTGTGATGGGACGGAGTGGATGGAGATTCACTCTGTGTCTGAGCCCGGGAAAGTGTGATGGGACGGTGTGGATGGAGATTCACTCTGTGTCAGACCGCGGGTGAGTGTGATGGGACGGTGTGGAGGGAGATTCACTCTGTTTCTGACCCCGGGAGTTTGTGATGGAAATGTGTGGTTGCAGATTCACTCTCTGTCTGACCACGGAATTTGTGAATGGACGGTGTGGAGGGAGTTTCAATCTGTATCTGACATCGGCAATGTGTGATGGGACGGTTTGGATGGAGATTCACTCTGTGTCTGACCCCGGGCTTTTGTGATGGAACGGTGAGGAGGGAGATTCACTCTGTGTCTGACCCCGGGCTTTTGTGATGGGAGGGTGAGGAGGGAGATTCAATATCTGTCTGACCCCGGGCTTTTGTGATGGTACGGTGTAGAGGGAGATTCACTCTGTGTCTGACCCCTTGAGTTTGTGATGGGCCGGTGTGTATGGAGATTCACTTTGTGTCTGACCCAGGGTTTTTGTGATGGGCCGGTGTTAATGGAGATTCACCTTGTGTCTGACCCCGCCAGTGTGTGATGGGACGGTGATGAGGGAGATTCACTCTGTGTCTGACCCAGGGAATGTGTGATGGGACGGTTTGGATGCAGATTCACTCTGTGTCTGACCCCGGGCTTTTGTGATGGGACGGTGAGGAGGGAGATTCAATATCTGTCTGACCCCGGGCTTTTGTGTTGGGACGGTGTGGAGGGAGATTCACTCTGTGTCTGACCCCGGGCTTTTGTGATGGGACGGTGAGTAGGGAGATTCACTCTGTGTCTGACCCCGTGAGTTCGTGATGGGACGGTGTGTTTGGAAATTCACTCTGTGTCTGACCCCGGGAGTGTGTGATGGGTCGGTGAGGAGGGAGATTCAATCTGTGTCTGACCACGGGAACGTGTGATGGGACGGATTGAATGCAGATTCTCTCTGTGCCTGTCGCCGGGAGTGTGTGATGGGACGGTGAGGAGGGAGATTTACTCTTTGTCTGACCCCGGGAGTTTGTGATGGAAAGGTGTGGATGCAGATTCACTCTATGTCTGACCACTGGAATTTGTGATGGGATGATGTGGAAGGAGATTCAGTCTGTGTCTGACCACGGCATTGTATGATGGGACGGTTTAGATGGAGGTTCACTCAGTGTCTGACCCCAGGCTTTTGTGATGGGTTTGTGTGGAGGGAGATTCACTCTGTGTCTGACCCCGGGAGATTGTGATGGGACGGTTTGGATGGGGATTCTCTCTGTGTCTGACCGCGGGGAAGTGTTAAGGGGCGTTTTGGATGTAGATTCACTCTGTGTCTGACCCCGGGCTTTTGTGATGGGACGGTGTGTATGGAGATTCACTCTGAGTCTGACCCAGGGAAAGTATGATGGGACGGTTTGGATGGACATTCACATTGTGTCTGACCCCGGGTTTTTGTGATGGGAATGTCTGGATGGAGATTCACTCTGTGTCTGACCCCGGGAGTTTGTGATGGGACGGAGTGGATGGAGATTCACTCTGTGTCTGACCCCGGGAAAGTGTGATGGGACGGTGTGGATGGAGATTCACTCTGTGTCAGACCCCGGGAGAGTGTGATGGGACGGTGTGGAGGGAGATTCACTCTGTATCTGACCCCGGGAGTTTGTGATGGAAATGTGTGGTTGCAGATTCACTCTCTGTCTGACCACGGAATTTGTGAATGGACGGTGTGGAGGGAGTTTCAATCTGTGTCTGACAACGGCAATGTGTGATGGGACGGTTTGGATGGAGATTCACTCTGTGTCTGACCCCGGGCTTTTGTGATGGGACGGTGAGGAGGGAGATTCAATATCTGTCTGACCCCGGGCTTTTGTGATGGGACGGTGTGGAGGGAGATTCACTCTTTGTCTGACCCCTTGAGTTTGTGATGGTCCGGTGTGTATGGAGATTCACTTTGTGTCTGACCCAGGGTTTTTGTGATGGGCCGGTGTTAATGGAGATTCACCTTGTGTCCGACCCAGCCAGTGTGTGATGGGACGGTGATGAGGGAGATTCACTCTGTGTCTGACCACGTGAAAGTGTGATGGGACCGTTTGGATGGAGATTCACTCTGTGTCTGACCCCGCACTTTTGTGATGGGACAGTGTGGATGGAGATTCACTGTGTCTGACCCCGCACTTTTGTGATGGGACGGTGTGGATGGAGATTCACTCTGTGTCAGACCCCGGGAGTGTGTGATGGGACGGTGTGGAGGAAGATTCACATTGTTTCTGACCCCGGGATTTTTTGATGGAAATGTGTGGATGCAGATTCACTCTAAATCTGACCACGGAATTTGCGATTTGACGGGGTGGAGGGAGTTTCAATCTGTGTCTGACATCGGCAATGTGTGATGGGACGGATTGGATGGAGATTCACTCTGTGTCTGACCCCGGGCTTTTGTGATGGGACGGTGAGGATGGAGATTCACTCTGTGTCTGACCCCGGGCTTTTGTGATGGGACGGTGAGGAGGGAGATTCAATATCTGTCTGACCCCAAGCTTTTGTGATGGGACGGTGTGGAGGGAGATTCACTCTGTGTCTGACCCCGGTCTTTTGTGATGGGACGGTGAGTAGGAAGATTCACTCTGTGTCTGACCCCGTGAGTACGTGATGGGCCGGTGTGGATGCAGATTCCCTCGGTGTCTGACCCCGGGACTGTGTGATGGGACGGTGTGTTTGGAAATTCACTCTGTGTCTGACCCCGGGAGTGTGTGATGGATCGGTGAGGAGGGAGATTCACTCTGTGTCTGACCACGGGAACGTGTGATGGGACGGATTGGATGCAGATTCACTCTGTGCCTGACGCCGGGAGTGTGTGATGGGACGGTGAGGAGGGAGATTTACTCTTTGTCTGACCCCGGGAGTTTGTGATGGAAAGGTGTGGATGCAGATTCACTCTATGTCTGACCACTGGAATATGTGATGGGATGATGTGGAAGGAGATTCACTCTGTGACTGACCACGGCATTGTGTGATTGGACAGTTTGGATGGAGGTTCACTCAGTGTCTGACCCCAGGCTTTTGTGATGGGTTTGTGTGGAGGGAGATTCACTCTGTGTCTGACCCCGGGAGATTGTGATGGGACGGTTTGGATGGGGATTCTCTCTGTGTCTGACCGCGGGGAAGTGTTAAGGGGCGTTTTGGATGTAGATTCACTCTGTGTCTGACCCCGGGCTTTTGTGATGGGACGGTGTGTATGGAGATTCACTCTGAGTCTGACCCAGGGAAAGTATGATGGGACGGTTTGGATGGACATTCACATTGTGTCTGACCCCGGGTTTTTGTGATGGGAATGTCTGGATGGAGATTCACTCTGTGTCTGACCCCGGGAGTTTGTGATGGGACGGAGTGGATGGAGATTCACTCTGTGTCTGACCCCGGGAAAGTGTGATGGGACGGTGTGGATGGAGATTCACTCTGTGTCAGACCCCGGGAGAGTGTGATGGGACGGTGTGGAGGGAGATTCACTCTGTATCTGACCCCGGGAGTTTGTGATGGAAATGTGTGGTTGCAGATTCACTCTCTGTCTGACCACGGAATTTGTGAATGGACGGTGTGGAGGGAGTTTCAATCTGTGTCTGACAACGGCAATGTGTGATGGGACGGTTTGGATGGAGATTCACTCTGTGTCTGACCCCGGGCTTTTGTGATGGGACGGTGAGGAGGGAGATTCAATATCTGTCTGACCCCGGGCTTTTGTGATGGGACGGTGTGGAGGGAGATTCACTCTTTGTCTGACCCCTTGAGTTTGTGATGGTCCGGTGTGTATGGAGATTCACTTTGTGTCTGACCCAGGGTTTTTGTGATGGGCCGGTGTTAATGGAGATTCACCTTGTGTCTGACCCCGCCAGTGTGTGATGGGACGGTGATGAGGGAGATTCACTCTGTGTCTGACCCAGGGAATGTGTGATGGGACGGTTTGGATGCAGATTCACTCTGTGTCTGACCCCGGGCTTTTGTGATGGGACGGTGAGGAGGGAGATTCAATATCTGTCTGACCCCGGGCTTTTGTGATGGGACGGTGTGGAGGGAGATTCACTCTGTGTCTGACCCCGGGCTTTTGTGATGGGACGGTGAGTAGGGAGATTCACTCTGTGTCTGACCCCGTGAGTACGTGATGGGTCGCTGTGGATGGAGATTCCCTCTGTGTCTGTCCCCGGGACTGTGTGATGGGACGGTGTGTTTGGAAATTCACTCTGTGTCTGACCCCGGGAGTGTGTGATGGGTCGGTGAGGAGGGAGATTCACTCTGTGTCTGACCACGGGAACGTGTGATGGGACGGATTGGATGCAGATTCACTCTGTGCCTGACGCCGGGAGTGTGTGATGGGACGGTGAGGAGGGAGATTTACTCTTTGTCTGACCCCGGGAGTTTGTGATGGAAAGGTGTGGATGCAGATTCACTCTATGTCTGACCACTGGAATTTGTGATGGGATGATGTGGAAGGAGATTCACTCTGTGTCTGAAAACGGCATTGTGTGATTGGACAGTTTGGATGGAGGTTCACTCAGTGTCTGACCCCAGGCTTTTGTGATGGGTTTGTGTGGAGGGAGATTCACTCTGTGTCTGACCCCGGGAGATTGTGATGGGACGGTTTGGATGGGGATTCACTCTGTGTCTGACCGCGGGGAAGTGTTAAGGGGCGTTTTGGATGTAGATTCACTCTGTGTCTGACCCCGGGCTTTTGTGATGGGACGGTGTGGATGGAGATTCACTCTGAGTCTGACCCAGGGAAAGTATGATGGGAGGGTTTGGATGGACATTCTCTTTGTGTCTGACCCCGGGTTTTTGTGATGGGAAGGTCTGGATGGAGATTCACTCTGTGTCTGACCCCGGGAGTTTGTGATGGGACGGAGTGGATGGAGATTCACTCTGTGTCTGAGCCCGGGAAAGTGTGATGGGACGGTGTGGATGGAGATTCACTCTGTGTCAGACCGCGGGTGAGTGTGATGGGACGGTGTGGAGGGAGATTCACTCTGTTTCTGACCCCGGGAGTTTGTGATGGAAATGTGTGGTTGCAGATTCACTCTCTGTCTGACCACGGAATTTGTGAATGGACGGTGTGGAGGGAGTTTCAATCTGTATCTGACATCGGCAATGTGTGATGGGACGGTTTGGATGGAGATTCACTCTGTGTCTGACCCCGGGCTTTTGTGATGGAACGGTGAGGAGGGAGATTCACTCTGTGTCTGACCCCGGGCTTTTGTGATGGGAGGGTGAGGAGGGAGATTCAATATCTGTCTGACCCCGGGCTTTTGTGATGGTACGGTGTGGAGGGAGATTCACTCTGTGTCTGACCCCTTGAGTTTGTGATGGGCCGGTGTGTATGGAGATTCACTTTGTGTCTGACCCAGGGTTTTTGTGATGGGCCGGTGTTAATGGAGATTCACCTTGTGTCTGACCCCGCCAGTGTGTGATGGGACGGTGATGAGGGAGATTCACTCTGTGTCTGACCCAGGGAATGTGTGATGGGACGGTTTGGATGCAGATTCACTCTGTGTCTGACCCCGGGCTTTTGTGATGGGACGGTGAGGAGGGAGATTCAATATCTGTCTGACCCCGGGCTTTTGTGTTGGGACGGTGTGGAGGGAGATTCACTCTGTGTCTGACCCCGGGCTTTTGTGATGGGACGGTGAGTAGGGAGATTCACTCTGTGTCTGACCCCGTGAGTTCGTGATGGGCCGGTGTGGATGGAGATTCCCTCTGTGTCTGACCCCGGGAGTGTGTGATGGGACGGTGTGTTTGGAAATTCACTCTGTGTCTGACCCCGGGAGTGTGTGATGGGTCGGTGAGGAGGGAGATTCAATCTGTGTCTGACCACGGGAACGTGTGATGGGACGGATTGAATGCAGATTCTCTCTGTGCCTGTCGCCGGGAGTGTGTGATGGGACGGTGAGGAGGGAGATTTACTCTTTGTCTGACCCCGGGAGTTTGTGATGGAAAGGTGTGGATGCAGATTCACTCTATGTCTGACCACTGGAATTTGTGATGGGATGATGTGGAAGGAGATTCAGTCTGTGTCTGACCACGGCATTGTATGATGGGACGGTTTAGATGGAGGTTCACTCAGTGTCTGACCCCAGGCTTTTGTGATGGGTTTGTGTGGAGGGAGATTCACTCTGTGTCTGACCCCGGGAGATTGTGATGGGACGGTTTGGATGGGGATTCTCTCTGTGTCTGACCGCGGGGAAGTGTTAAGGGGCGTTTTGGATGTAGATTCACTCTGTGTCTGACCCCGGGCTTTTGTGATGGGACGGTGTGTATGGAGATTCACTCTGAGTCTGACCCAGGGAAAGTATGATGGGACGGTTTGGATGGACATTCACATTGTGTCTGACCCCGGGTTTTTGTGATGGGAATGTCTGGATGGAGATTCACTCTGTGTCTGACCCCGGGAGTTTGTGATGGGACGGAGTGGATGGAGATTCACTCTGTGTCTGACCCCGGGAAAGTGTGATGGGACGGTGTGGATGGAGATTCACTCTGTGTCAGACCCCGGGAGAGTGTGATGGGACGGTGTGGAGGGAGATTCACTCTGTATCTGACCCCGGGAGTTTGTGATGGAAATGTGTGGTTGCAGATTCACTCTCTGTCTGACCACGGAATTTGTGAATGGACGGTGTGGAGGGAGTTTCAATCTGTGTCTGACAACGGCAATGTGTGATGGGACGGTTTGGATGGAGATTCACTCTGTGTCTGACCCCGGGCTTTTGTGATGGGACGGTGAGGAGGGAGATTCAATATCTGTCTGACCCCGGGCTTTTGTGATGGGACGGTGTGGAGGGAGATTCACTCTTTGTCTGACCCCTTGAGTTTGTGATGGTCCGGTGTGTATGGAGATTCACTTTGTGTCTGACCCAGGGTTTTTGTGATGGGCCGGTGTTAATGGAGATTCACCTTGTGTCTGACCCCGCCAGTGTGTGATGGGACGGTGATGAGGGAGATTCACTCTGTGTCTGACCCAGGGAATGTGTGATGGGACGGTTTGGATGCAGATTCACTCTGTGTCTGACCCCGGGCTTTTGTGATGGGACGGTGAGGAGGGAGATTCAATATCTGTCTGACCCCGGGCTTTTGTGATGGGACGGTGTGGAGGGAGATTCACTCTGTGTCTGACCCCGGGCTTTTGTGATGGGACGGTGAGTAGGGAGATTCACTCTGTGTCTGACCCCGTGAGTACGTGATGGGTCGCTGTGGATGGAGATTCCCTCTGTGTCTGTCCCCGGGACTGTGTGATGGGACGGTGTGTTTGGAAATTCACTCTGTGTCTGACCCCGGGAGTGTGTGATGGGTCGGTGAGGAGGGAGATTCACTCTGTGTCTGACCACGGGAACGTGTGATGGGACGGATTGGATGCAGATTCACTCTGTGCCTGACGCCGGGAGTGTGTGATGGGACGGTGAGGAGGGAGATTTACTCTTTGTCTGACCCCGGGAGTTTGTGATGGAAAGGTGTGGATGCAGATTCACTCTATGTCTGACCACTGGAATTTGTGATGGGATGATGTGGAAGGAGATTCACTCTGTGTCTGAAAACGGCATTGTGTGATTGGACAGTTTGGATGGAGGTTCACTCAGTGTCTGACCCCAGGCTTTTGTGATGGGTTTGTGTGGAGGGAGATTCACTCTGTGTCTGACCCCGGGAGATTGTGATGGGACGGTTTGGATGGGGATTCACTCTGTGTCTGACCGCGGGGAAGTGTTAAGGGGCGTTTTGGATGTAGATTCACTCTGTGTCTGACCCCGGGCTTTTGTGATGGGACGGTGTGGATGGAGATTCACTCTGAGTCTGACCCAGGGAAAGTATGATGGGAGGGTTTGGATGGACATTCTCTTTGTGTCTGACCCCGGGTTTTTGTGATGGGAAGGTCTGGATGGAGATTCACTCTGTGTCTGACCCCGGGAGTTTGTGATGGGACGGAGTGGATGGAGATTCACTCTGTGTCTGAGCCCGGGAAAGTGTGATGGGACGGTGTGGATGGAGATTCACTCTGTGTCAGACCGCGGGAGAGTGTGATGGGACGGTGTGGAGGGAGATTCACTCTGTTTCTGACCCCGGGAGTTTGTGATGGAAATGTGTGGTTGCAGATTCACTCTCTGTCTGACCACGGAATTTGTGAATGGACGGTGTGGAGGGAGTTTCAATCTGTATCTGACATCGGCAATGTGTGATGGGACGGTTTGGATGGAGATTCACTCTGTGTCTGACCCCGGGCTTTTGTGATGGAACGGTGAGGAGGGAGATTCACTCTGTATCTGACCCCGGGCTTTTGTGATGGGAGGGTGAGGAGGGAGATTCAATATCTGTCTGACCCCGGGCTTTTGTGATGGTACGGTGTGGAGGGAGATTCACTCTGTGTCTGACCCCTTGAGTTTGTGATGGGCCGGTGTGTATGGAGATTCACTTTGTGTCTGACCCAGGGTTTTTGTGATGGGCCGGTGTTAATGGAGATTCACCTTGTGTCTGACCCCGCCAGTGTGTGATGGGACGGTGATGAGGGAGATTCACTCTGTGTCTGACCCAGGGAATGTGTGATGGGACGGTTTGGATGCAGATTCACTCTGTGTCTGACCCCGGGCTTTTGTGATGGGACGGTGAGGAGGGAGATTCAATATCTGTCTGACCCGGGCTTTTGTGTTGGGACGGTGTGGAGGGAGATTCACTCTGTGTCTGACCCCGGGCTTTTGTGATGGGACGGTGAGTAGGGAGATTCACTCTGTGTCTGACCCCGTGAGTTCGTGATGGGCCGGTGTGGATGGAGATTCCCTCTGTGTCTGACCCCGGGAGTGTGTGATGGGACGGTGTGTTTGGAAATTCACTCTGTGTCTGACCCCGGGAGTGTGTGATGGGTCGGTGAGGAGGGAGATTCAATCTGTGTCTGACCACGGGAACGTGTGATGGGACGGATTGAATGCAGATTCTCTCTGTGCCTGTCGCCGGGAGTGTGTGATGGGACGGTGAGGAGGGAGATTTACTCTTTGTCTGACCCCGGGAGTTTGTGATGGAAAGGTGTGGATGCAGATTCACTCTATGTCTGACCACTGGAATTTGTGATGGGATGATGTGGAAGGAGATTCAGTCTGTGTCTGACCACGGCATTGTATGATGGGACGGTTTAGATGGAGGTTCACTCAGTGTCTGACCCCAGGCTTTTGTGATGGGTTTGTGTGGAGGGAGATTCACTCTGTGTCTGACCCCGGGAGATTGTGATGGGACGGTTTGGATGGGGATTCACTCTGTGTCTGACCGCGGGGAAGTGTTAAGGGACCGTGTGGATGGAGGTTCACTCAGTGTCTGACCCCGGGCTTTTGTGATGGGACGGTGTGGAGGGAGATTCACTCTGTGTCTGACCCCTTGAGTTTGTGATGGGCCGGTGTGTATGGAGATTCAATATCTGTCTGACCCCGGGCTTTTGTGATGGGACGGTGTGGATGGAGATTCACTCTGTGTTAGACCCCGGGAGAGTGTGATGGGACGGTGTGGAGGGAGATTCACTCTGTCTCTGACCCCGGGAGTTTGTGATGGAAATGTGTGGTTGCAGATTCACTCTATGTCTGACCACGGAATTTGTGAATGGACGGTGTGGAGGGAGTTTCAATCTGTGTCTTACATCGGCAATGTGTGATGGGACGGTTTGGATGGAGATTCACTCTGTGTCTGACCCCGGGCTTTTGTGATGCGACGGTGAGGAGGGCGATTCAATATCTGTCTGACCCCGGGCTTTTGTGATGGGACGGTGTGGAGGGAGATTCACTCTGTGTCTGACCCCTTGAGTTTGTGATGGGCCGGTGTGTATGGAGATTCACTTTGTGTCTGACCCAGGGTTTTTGTGATGGGCCGGTGTTAATGGAGATTCACCTTGTGTCTGACCCCGCCAGTGTGTGATGGGACGGTGATGAGGGAGATTCACTCTGTGTCTGACCCAGGGAATGTGTGATGGGACGGTTTGGATGCAGATTCACTCTGTGTCTGACCCCGGGCTTTTGTGATGGGACGGTGAGGAGGGAGATTCAATATCTGTCTGACCCCGGGCTTTTGTGATGGGCCGGTGTGTATGGAGATTCACTTTGTTTCTGACCCCGGGTTTTTGTGATGGGCCGGTGAGGAGGGAGATTCACTCTGAGTCTGACCCAGGGAATGTATGATGGGACGGTTTGGATGGACATTCACTTTGTGTCTGACCCCGGGTTTTTGTGATGGGAAGGTCTGGATGGAGATTCACTCTGTGTCTGACCCCGGGCTTTTGTGATGGGACGGTGAGGAGGGAGATTCAATATCTGTCTGACCCCGGGCTTTTGTGATGGGACGGTGTGGAGGGAGATTCACTCAGTGTCTGACCCCGGGCTTTTGTGATGGGACGGTGAGTAGGGAGATTCACTCTGTGTCTGACCCCGTGAGTTCGTGATGGGCCGGTGTGTATGGAGATTCACTTTGTGTCTGACCCAGGGTTTTTGTGATGGGCCGGTGTTAATGGAGATTCACCTTGTGTCTGACCCCGCCAGTGTGTGATGGGACGGTGATGAGGGAGATTCACTCTGTGTCTGACCCAGGGAATGTGTGATGGGACGGTTTGGATGCAGATTCACTCTGTGTCTGACCCCGGGCTTTTGTGTTGGGACGGTGAGGAGGGAGATTCACTCTGTGTCTGACCCCGTGAGTTCTTGATGGGCCGGTGTGGATGGAGATTCCCTCTGTGTCTGACCCCCGGAGATTGTGATGGGACGGTTTGGATGGGGATTCACTCTGTGTCTGACCGCGGGGAAGTGTGAAGGGGCGTTTTGGATGTAGATTCACTCTGTGTCTGACCCCGGGCTTTTGTGATGGGAAGGTCTGAATGGAGATTCACTCTGTGTCGAACCCGGGAGTTTGTGATGGGACGGTGTGGATGGAGATTCACTCTGTGTCTGACCCCGGGAATGTGTGATGGGACGGTGTGGATGGAGATTCACTCTGTGTTAGACCCCGGGAGAGTGTGATGGGACGGTGTGGAGGGAGATTCACTCTGTCTCTGACCCCGGGAGTTTGTGATGGAAATGTGTGGTTGCAGATTCACTCTATGTCTGACCACGGAATTTGTGAATGGACGGTGTGGAGGGAGTTTCAATCTGTGTCTTTCATCGGCAATGTGTGATGGGACGGTTTGGATGGAGATTCACTCTGTGTCTGACCCTGGGCTTTTGTGATGGAACGGTGAGGAGGGAGATTCACTCTGTGTCTGACCCCGGGCTTTTGTGATGCGACGGTGAGGAGGGCGATTCAATATCTGTCTGACCCCGGGCTTTTGTGATGGGACGGTGTGTATGGAGATTCACTTTGTGTCTGACCCAGGGTTTTTGTGATGGGCCGGTGTTAATGGAGATTCACCTTGTGTCTGACCCCGCCAGTGTGTGATGGGACGGTGATGAGGGAGATTCACTCTGTGTCTGACCCAGGGAATGTGTGATGGGACGGTTTGGATGCAGATTCACTCTGTGTCTGACCCCGGGCTTTTGTGATGGGACGGTGAGGAGGGAGATTCAATATCTGTCTGACCCCGGGCTTTTGTGATGGGCCGGTGTGTATGGAGATTCACTTTGTTTCTGACCCCGGGTTTTTGTGATGGGCCGGTGAGGAGGGAGATTCACTCTGAGTCTGAACCAGGGAATGTATGATGGGACGGTTTGGATGGACATTCACTTTGTGTCTGACCCCGGGTTTTTGTGATGGGATGGTCTGGATGGAGATTCACTCTGTGTCTGACCCCGGGCTTTTGTGATGGGACGGTGAGGAGGGAGATTCAATATCTGTCTGACCCCGGGCTTTTGTGATGGGACGGTGTGGAGGCAGATTCACTCAGTGTCTGACCCCGGGCTTTTGTGATGGGACGGTGAGTAGGGAGATTCACTCTGTGTCTGACCCCGGGAGTGTGTGATGGGACGGTGTGGAGGAAGATTCACTTTGTTTCTGACCCCGGGAGTTTTTGATGGAAATGTGTGGATGCAGATTCACTCTAAATCTGACCACGGAATTTGCGATTTGACGGGGTGGAGGGAGTTTCAATCTGTGTCTGACATCGGCAATGTGTGATGGGACGGATTGGATGGAGATTCACTCTGTGTCTGACCCCGGGCTTTTGTGATGGGACGGTGAGGATGGAGATTCACTCTGTGTCTGACCCCGGGCTTTTGTGATGGGACGTTGAGGAGGGAGATTCAATATCTGTCTGACCCCAAGCTTTTGTGATGGGACGGTTGGAGGGAGATTCACTCTGTGTCTGACCCCGGGCTTTTGTGATGGGACCGTGAGTAGGGAGATTCACTCTGTGTCTGACCCCGTTAGTACGTGATGGGCCGGTGTGGATGGAGATTCCCTCTGTGTCTGACCCCGGGACTGTGTGATGGGACGGTGTGTTTGGAAATTCACTCTGTGTCTGACCCCGGGAGTGTGTGATGGGTCGGTGAGGAGGGAGATTCACTCTGTGTCTGACCACGGGAACGTGTGATGGGACGGATTGGATGCAGATTCACTCTGTGCCTGACGCCGGGAGTGTGTGATGGGACGGTGAGGAGGGAGATTTACTCTTTGTCTGACCCCGGGAGTTTGTGATGGAAAGGTGTGGCAGCAGATTCACTCTATGTCTGACCACTGGAATTTGTGATGGGATGATGTGGAAGGAGATTCACTCTGTGTCTGACCACGGCATTGTGTGATTGGACAGTTTGGATGGAGGTTCACTCAGTGTCTGACCCCAGGCTTTTGTGATGGGTTTGTGTGGAGGGAGATTCACTCTGTGTCTGACCCCGGGAGATTGTTATGGGACGGTTTGGATGGGTATTCTCTCTGTGTCTGACCGCGGGGAAGTGTTAAGGGGCGTTTTGGATGTAGATTCACTCTGTGTCTGACCCCGGGCTTTTGTGATGGGACGGTGTGGATGGAGATTCACTCTGAGTCTGACCCAGGGAAAGTATGATGGGACGGTTTGGATGGACATTCACATTGTGTCTGACCCCGGGTTTTTGTGATGGGAAGGTCTGGATGGAGATCCACTCTGTGTCTGACCCCGGGAGTTTGTGATGGGACGGAGTGGATGGAGATTCACTCTGTGTCTGACCCCGGGAAAGTGTGATGGGACGGTGTGGATGGAGATTCACTCTGTATCTGACCCCGGGAGTTTGTGATGGAAATGTGTGGTTGCAGATTCACTCTCTGTCTGACCACGGAATTTGTGAATGGACGGTGTGGAGGGAGTTTCAATCTGTGTCTGACAACGGCAATGTGTGATGGGACGGTTTGGATGGAGATTCACTCTGTGTCTGACCCCGGGCTTTTGTGATGGAACGGTGAGGAGGGAGATTCACTCTGTGTCTGACCCCGGGCTTTTGTGATGGGACGGTGAGGAGGGAGATTCAATACGTGTCTGACCCCGGGCTTTTGTGATGGGACGGTGTGGAGGGAGATTCACTCTGTGTCTGACCCCTTGAGTTTGTGATGGGCCGGTGTGTATGGAGATTCACTTTGTGTCTGACCCAGGGTTTTTGTGATGGGCCGGTGTTAATGGAGATTCACCTTGTGTCTGACCCCGCCAGTGTGTGATGGGACGGTGATGAGGGAGATTCACTCTGTGTCTGACCCAGGGAATGTGTGATGGGACGGTTTGGATGCAGATTCACTCTGTGTCTGACCCCGGGCTTTTGTGATGGGACGGTGAGGAGGGAGATTCAATATCTGTCTGACCCCGGGCTTTTGTGATGGGACGGTGTGGAGGGAGATTCACTCTGTGTCTGACCCCGGGCTTTTGTGATGGGACGGTGAGTAGGGAGATTCACTCTGTGTCTGACCCCGTGAGTACGTGATGGGTCGCTGTGGATGGAGATTCCCTCTGTGTCTGTCCCCGGGACTGTGTGATGGGACGGTGTGTTTGGAAATTCACTCTGTGTCTGACCCCGGGAGTTTGTGATGGGTCGGCGTGGATGGAGATTCCCTCTGTGTCTGACCCCGGGAGTGTGTGATGGGACGGTGTGGATGGAGATTCCCTCTGTGTCTGACCCCGGGAGAGTGTGATGGGACGGTGTGTTTGGAAATTCACTCTGTGTCTGACCCCGGGAGTGTGTGATGGGTCGGTGAGGAGGGAGATTCACTCTGTGTCTGACCACGGGAACGTGTGATGGGACGGATTGGATGCAGATTCACTCTGTGTCTGACCCCGGGCAATGTGTGATGGGACGGTTTGGATGCAGGTTCACTGAGTGCCTGACCCCGGGTTTTTGTGATAGGATTGTGTGGAGGGAGATTCACTCTGTGTCTGACCACGTGAAAGTGTGATGGGACCGTTTGGATGGAGATTCACTCTGTGTCTGACCCCGCACTTTTGTGATGGGACAGTGTGGATGGAGATTCACTGTGTCTGACCCCGCACTTTTGTGATGGGACGGTGTGGATGGAGATTCACTCTGTGTCAGACCCCGGGAGTGTGTGATGGGACGGTGTGGAGGAAGATTCACATTGTTTCTGACCCCGGGAGTTTTTGATGGAAATGTGTGGATGCAGATTCACTCTAAATCTGACCACGGAATTTGCGATTTGACGGGGTGGAGGGAGTTTCAATCTGTGTCTGACATCGGCAATGTGTGATGGGACGGATTGGATGGAGATTCACTCTGTGTCTGACCCCGGGCTTTTGTGATGGGACGGTGAGGATGGAGATTCACTCTGTGTCTGACCCCGGGCTTTTGTGATGGGACGGTGAGGAGGGAGATTCAATATCTGTCTGACCCCAAGCTTTTGTGATGGGACGGTGTGGAGGGAGATTCACTCTGTGTCTGACCCCGGGCTTTTGTGATGGGACGGTGAGTAGGAAGATTCACTCTGTGTCTGACCCCGTGAGTACGTGATGGGCCGGTGTGGATGCAGATTCCCTCGGTGTCTGACCCCGGGACTGTGTGATGGGACGGTGTGTTTGGAAATTCACTCTGTGTCTGACCCCGGGAGTGTGTGATGGATCGGTGAGGAGGGAGATTCACTCTGTGTCTGACCACGGGAACGTGTGATGGGACGGATTGGATGCAGATTCACTCTGTGCCTGACGCCGGGAGTGTGTGATGGGACGGTGAGGAGGGAGATTTACTCTTTGTCTGACCCCGGGAGTTTGTGATGGAAAGGTGTGGATGCAGATTCACTCTATGTCTGACCACTGGAATTTGTGATGGGATGATGTGGAAGGAGATTCACTCTGTGTCTGACCACGGCATTGTGTGATTGGACAGTTTGGATGGAGGTTCACTCAGTGTCTGACCCCAGGCTTTTGTGATGGGTTTGTGTGGAGGGAGATTCACTCTGTGTCTGACCCCGGGAGATTGTGATGGGACGGTTTG
The DNA here is from genome assembly GCF_048418815.1 of Hemitrygon akajei. Taxonomy (NCBI): domain Eukaryota; kingdom Metazoa; phylum Chordata; class Chondrichthyes; order Myliobatiformes; family Dasyatidae; genus Hemitrygon; species Hemitrygon akajei. The sequence continues at coordinate 1,859,848 of NW_027331992.1, read as the reverse complement.
GATGGGGATTCTCTCTGTGTCTGACCGCGGGGAAGTGTTAAGGGGCGTTTTGGATGTAGATTCACTCTGTGTCTGACCCCGGGCTTTTGTGATGGGACGGTGTGTATGGAGATTCACTCTGAGTCTGACCAAGGGAAAGTATGATGGGACGGTTTGGATGGACATTCACATTGTGTCTGACCCCGGGTTTTTGTGATGGGAATGTCTGGATGGAGATTCACTCTGTGTCTGACCCCGGGAGTTTGTGATGGGACGGAGTGGATGGAGATTCACTCTGTGTCTGACCCCGGGAAAGTGTGATGGGACGGTGTGGATGGAGATTCACTCTGTGTCAGACCCCGGGAGAGTGTGATGGGACGGTGTGGAGGGAGATTCACTCTGTATCTGACCCCGGGAGTTTGTGATGGAAATGTGTGGTTGCAGATTCACTCTCTGTCTGACCACGGAATTTGTGAATGGACGGTGTGGAGGGAGTTTCAATCTGTGTCTGACAACGGCAATGTGTGATGGGACGGTTTGGATGGAGATTCACTCTGTGTCTGACCCCGGGCTTTTGTGATGGGACGGTGAGGAGGGAGATTCAATATCTGTCTGAGCCCGGGCTTTTGTGATGGGACGGTGTGGAGGGAGATTCACTCTTTGTCTGAACCCTTGAGTTTGTGATGGTCCGGTGTGTATGGAGATTCACTTTGTGTCTGACCCAGGGTTTTTGTGATGGGCCGGTGTTAATGGAGATTCACCTTGTGTCTGACCCCGCCAGTGTGTGATGGGACGGTGATGAGGGAGATTCACTCTGTGTCTGACCCAGGGAATGTGTGATGGGACGGTTTGGATGCAGATTCACTCTGTGTCTGACCCCGGGCTTTTGTGATGGGACGGTGAGGAGGGAGATTCAATATCTGTCTGACCCCGGGCTTTTGTGATGGGACGGTGTGGAGGGAGATTCACTCTGTGTCTGACCCCGGGCTTTTGTGATGGGACGGTGAGTAGGGAGATTCACTCTGTGTCTGACCCCGTGAGTACGTGATGGGTCGCTGTGGATGGAGATTCCCTCTGTGTCTGTCCCCGGGACTGTGTGATGGGACGGTGTGTTTGGAAATTCACTCTGTGTCTGACCCCGGGAGTGTGTGATGGGTCGGTGAGGAGGGAGATTCACTCTGTGTCTGACCACGGGAACGTGTGATGGGACGGATTGGATGCAGATTCACTCTGTGCCTGACGCCGGGAGTGTGTGATGGGACGGTGAGGAGGGAGATTTACTCTTTGTCTGACCCCGGGAGTTTGTGATGGAAAGGTGTGGATGCAGATTCACTCTATGTCTGACCACTGGAATTTGTGATGGGATGATGTGGAAGGAGATTCACTCTGTGTCTGAAAACGGCATTGTGTGATTGGACAGTTTGGATGGAGGTTCACTCAGTGTCTGACCCCAGGCTTTTGTGATGGGTTTGTGTGGAGGGAGATTCACTCTGTGTCTGACCCCGGGAGATTGTGATGGGACGGTTTGGATGGGGATTCACTCTGTGTCTGACCGCGGGGAAGTGTTAAGGGGCGTTTTGGATGTAGATTCACTCTGTGTCTGACCCCGGGCTTTTGTGATGGGACGGTGTGGATGGAGATTCACTCTGAGTCTGACCCAGGGAAAGTATGATGGGAGGGTTTGGATGGACATTCTCTTTGTGTCTGACCCCGGGTTTTTGTGATGGGAAGGTCTGGATGGAGATTCACTCTGTGTCTGACCCCGGGAGTTTGTGATGGGACGGAGTGGATGGAGATTCACTCTGTGTCTGAGCCCGGGAAAGTGTGATGGGACGGTGTGGATGGAGATTCACTCTGTGTCAGACCGCGGGAGAGTGTGATGGGACGGTGTGGAGGGAGATTCACTCTGTTTCTGACCCCGGGAGTTTGTGATGGAAATGTGTGGTTGCAGATTCACTCTCTGTCTGACCACGGAATTTGTGAATGGACGGTGTGGAGGGAGTTTCAATCTGTATCTGACATCGGCAATGTGTGATGGGACGGTTTGGATGGAGATTCACTCTGTGTCTGACCCCGGGCTTTTGTGATGGAACGGTGAGGAGGGAGATTCACTCTGTGTCTGACCCCGGGCTTTTGTGATGGGAGGGTGAGGAGGGAGATTCAATATCTGTCTGACCCCGGGCTTTTGTGATGGTACGGTGTGGAGGGAGATTCACTCTGTGTCTGACCCCTTGAGTTTGTGATGGGCCGGTGTGTATGGAGATTCACTTTGTGTCTGACCCAGGGTTTTTGTGATGGGCCGGTGTTAATGGAGATTCACCTTGTGTCTGACCCCGCCAGTGTGTGATGGGACGGTGATGAGGGAGATTCACTCTGTGTCTGACCCAGGGAATGTGTGATGGGACGGTTTGGATGCAGATTCACTCTGTGTCTGACCCCGGGCTTTTGTGATGGGACGGTGAGGAGGGAGATTCAATATCTGTCTGACCCCGGGCTTTTGTGTTGGGACGGTGTGGAGGGAGATTCACTCTGTGTCTGACCCCGGGCTTTTGTGATGGGACGGTGAGTAGGGAGATTCACTCTGTGTCTGACCCCGTGAGTTCGTGATGGGCCGGTGTGGATGGAGATTCCCTCTGTGTCTGACCCCGGGAGTGTGTGATGGGACGGTGTGTTTGGAAATTCACTCTGTGTCTGACCCCGGGAGTGTGTGATGGGTCGGTGAGGAGGGAGATTCAATCTGTGTCTGACCACGGGAACGTGTGATGGGACGGATTGAATGCAGATTCTCTCTGTGCCTGTCGCCGGGAGTGTGTGATGGGACGGTGAGGAGGGAGATTTACTCTTTGTCTGACCCCGGGAGTTTGTGATGGAAAGGTGTGGATGCAGATTCACTCTATGTCTGACCACTGGAATTTGTGATGGGATGATGTGGAAGGAGATTCAGTCTGTGTCTGACCACGGCATTGTATGATGGGACGGTTTAGATGGAGGTTCACTCAGTGTCTGACCCCAGGCTTTTGTGATGGGTTTGTGTGGAGGGAGATTCACTCTGTGTCTGACCCCGGGAGATTGTGATGGGACGGTTTGGATGGGGATTCACTCTGTGTCTGACCGCGGGGAAGTGTTAAGGGACCGTGTGGATGGAGATTCACTCTGTGTCTGACCCCGGGAAAGTGTGATGGGACGGTGTGGATGGAGATTCACTCTGTGTCTGACCCCGGGCTTTTGTGATGGGACGGTGAGGATGGAGATTCACTCTGTGTCTGACCCCGGGCTTTTGTGATGGGACGGTGAGGAGGCAGATTCAATATCTGTCTGACCCCGGGCTTTTGTGATGGGACGGTGTGGAGGGAGATTCACTCTGTGTCTGACCCCGGGCTTTTGTGATGGGACGGTGAGTAGGGAGATTCACTCTGTGTCTGACCCCGTGAGTACGTGATGGGCCGGTGTGGATGGAGATTCCCTCTGTGTCTGACCCCGGGAGTGTGTGATGGGACGGTGTGTTTCGAAATTCACTCTGTGTCTGACCCCGGGAGTGTGTGATGGGTCGGTGAGGAGGGAGATTCACTCTGTGTCTGACCACGGGAACGTGTGATGGGACGGATTGGATGCAGATTCTCTCTGTGTCTGTCGCCGGGAGTGTGTGATGGGACGGTGAGGAGGGAGGTTTACTCTGTGACTGACCACGAGAACGTGTGATGGGACGGATTGGATGCAGATTCTCTCTGTGCCTGTCGCCGGGAGTGTGTGATGGGACGGTGAGGAGGGAGATTTACTCTTTGTCTGACCCCGGGAGTTTGTGATGGAAAGGTGTGGATGCAGATTCACTCTATGTCTGACCACTGGAATTTGTGATGGGATGATGTGGAAGGAGATTCACTCTGTGTCTGACCACGGCATTGTATGATGGGACGGTTTAGATGGAGGTTCAATCAGTGTCTGACCCCAGGCTTTTGTGATGGGTTTGTGTGGAGGGAGATTCACTCTGTGTCTGACCCCGGGAGTTTGTGATGGAAAGGTGTGGATGCAGATTCACTCTATGTCTGACCACTGGAATTTGTGATGGGATGATGTGGAAGGAGATTCACTCTGTGTCTGAAAACGGCATTGTGTGATTGGACAGTTTGGATGGAGGTTCACTCAGTGTCTGACCCCAGGCTTTTGTGATGGGTTTGTGTGGAGGGAGATTCACTCTGTGTCTGACCCCGGGAGATTGTGATGGGACGGTTTGGATGGGGATTCACTCTGTGTCTGACCGCGGGGAAGTGTTAAGGGGCGTTTTGGATGTAGATTCACTCTGTGTCTGACCCCGGGCTTTTGTGATGGGACGGTGTGGATGGAGATTCACTCTGTGTCTGACCCCGGGAGTTTGTGATGGGACGGAGTGGATGGAGATTCACTCTGTGTCTGAGCCCGGGAAAGTGTGATGGGACGGTGTGGATGGAGATTCACTCTGTGTCAGACCGCGGGAGAGTGTGATGGGACGGTGTGGAGGGAGATTCACTCTGTTTCTGACCCCGGGAGTTTGTGATGGAAATGTGTGGTTGCAGATTCACTCTCTGTCTGACCACGGAATTTGTGAATGGACGGTGTGGAGGGAGTTTCAATCTGTATCTGACATCGGCAATGTGTGATGGGACGGTTTGGATGGAGATTCACTCTGTGTCTGACCGCGGGGAAGTGTTAAGGGGCGTTTTGGATGTAGATTCACTCTGTGTCTGACCCGGGCTTTTGTGATGGGACGGTGTGGATGGAGATTCACTCTGAGTCTGACCCAGGGAAAGTATGATGGGAGGGTTTGGATGGACATTCTCTTTGTGTCTGACCCCGGGTTTTTGTGATGGGAAGGTCTGGATGGAGATTCACTCTGTGTCTGACCCCGGGAGTTTGTGATGGGACGGAGTGGATGGAGATTCACTCTGTGTCTGACCGCGGGGAAGTGTTAAGGGGCGTTTTGGATGTAGATTCACTCTGTGTCTGACCCCGGGCTTTTGTGATGGGAAGGTCTGGATGGAGATTCACTCTGTGTCTGACCCCGGGAGTTTGTGATGGGACGGAGTGGAGGGAGATTCACTCTGTGTCTGAGCCCGGGAAAGTGTGATGGGACGGTGTGGATGGAGATTCACTCTGTGTCAGACCGCGGGAGAGTGTGATGGGACGGTGTGGAGGGAGATTCACTCTGTTTCTGACCCCGGGAGTTTGTGATGGAAATGTGTGGTTGCAGATTCACTCTCTGTCTGACCACGGAATTTGTGAATGGACGGTGTGGAGGGAGTTTCAATCTGTATCTGACATCGGCAATGTGTGATGGGACGGTTTGGATGGAGATTCACTCTGTGTCTGACCCCGGGCTTTTGTGATGGAACGGTGAGGAGGGAGATTCACTCTGTGTCTGACCCCGGGCTTTTGTGATGGGAGGGTGAGGAGGGAGATTCAATATCTGTCTGACCCCGGGCTTTTGTGATGGTACGGTGTGGAGGGAGATTCACTCTGTGTCTGACCCCTTGAGTTTGTGATGGGCCGGTGTGTATGGAGATTCACTTTGTGTCTGACCCAGGGTTTTTGTGATGGGCCGGTGTTAATGGAGATTCACCTTGTGTCTGACCCCGCCAGTGTGTGATGGGACGGTGATGAGGGAGATTCACTCTGTGTCTGACCCAGGGAATGTGTGATGGGACGGTTTGGATGCAGATTCACTCTGTGTCTGACCCCGGGCTTTTGTGATGGGACGGTGAGGAGGGAGATTCAATATCTGTCTGACCCCGGGCTTTTGTGTTGGGACGGTGTGGAGGGAGATTCACTCTGTGTCTGACCCCGGGCTTTTGTGATGGGACGGTGAGTAGGGAGATTCACTCTGTGTCTGACCCCGTGAGTTCGTGATGGGCCGGTGTGGATGGAGATTCCCTCTGTGTCTGACCCCGGGAGTGTGTGATGGGACGGTGTGTTTGGAAATTCACTCTGTGTCTGACCCCGGGAGTGTGTGATGGGTCGGTGAGGAGGGAGATTCAATCTGTGTCTGACCACGGGAACGTGTGATGGGACGGATTGAATGCAGATTCTCTCTGTGCCTGTCGCCGGGAGTGTGTGATGGGACGGTGAGGAGGGAGATTTACTCTTTGTCTGACCCCGGGAGTTTGTGATGGAAAGGTGTGGATGCAGATTCACTCTATGTCTGACCACTGGAATTTGTGATGGGATGATGTGGAAGGAGATTCAGTCTGTGTCTGACCACGGCATTGTATGATGGGACGGTTTAGATGGAGGTTCACTCAGTGTCTGACCCCAGGCTTTTGTGATGGGTTTGTGTGGAGGGAGATTCACTCTGTGTCTGACCCCGGGAGATTGTGATGGGACGGTTTGGATGGGGATTCACTCTGTGTCTGACCGCGGGGAAGTGTTAAGGGACCGTGTGGATGGAGATTCACTCTGTGTCTGACCCCGGGAAAGTGTGATGGGACGGTGTGGATGGAGATTCACTCTGTGTCTGACCCCGGGCTTTTGTGATGGGACGGTGAGGATGGAGATTCACTCTGTGTCTGACCCCGGGCTTTTGTGATGGGACGGTGAGGAGGCAGATTCAATATCTGTCTGACCCCGGGCTTTTGTGATGGGACGGTGTGGAGGGAGATTCACTCTGTGTCTGACCCCGGGCTTTTGTGATGGGACGGTGAGTAGGGAGATTCACTCTGTGTCTGACCCCGTGAGTACGTGATGGGCCGGTGTGGATGGAGATTCCCTCTGTGTCTGACCCCGAGAGTGTGTGATGGGACGGTGTGTTTCGAAATTCACTCTGTGTCTGACCCCGGGAGTGTGTGATGGGTCGGTGAGGAGGGAGATTCACTCTGTGTCTGACCACGGGAACGTGTGATGGGACGGATTGGATGCAGATTCTCTCTGTGTCTGTCGCCGGGAGTGTGTGATGGGACGGTGAGGAGGGAGGTTTACTCTGTGACTGACCACGAGAACGTGTGATGGGACGGATTGGATGCAGATTCTCTCTGTGCCTGTCGCCGGGAGTGTGTGATGGGACGGTGAGGAGGGAGATTTACTCTTTGTCTGACCCCGGGAGTTTGTGATGGAAAGGTGTGGATGCAGATTCACTCTATGTCTGACCACTGGAATTTGTGATGGGATGATGTGGAAGGAGATTCACTCTGTGTCTGACCACGGCATTGTATGATGGGACGGTTTAGATGGAGGTTCAATCAGTGTCTGACCCCAGGCTTTTGTGATGGGTTTGTGTGGAGGGAGATTCACTCTGTGTCTGACCCCGGGAGATTGTGATGGGACGGTTTGAATGGGGATTCACTCTGTGTCTGACCGCGGGGAAGTGTTAAGGGGCGTTTTGGATGTAGATTCACTCTGTGTCTGACCCCGGGCTTTTGTGATGGGACGGTGTGGATGGAGATTCACTCTGAGTCTGACCCAGGGAAAGTATGATGGGAGGGTTTGGATGGACATTCTCTTTGTGTCTGACCCCGGGTTTTTGTGATGGGAAGGTCTGGATGGAGATTCACTCTGTGTCTGACCCCGGGAGTTTGTGATGGGACGGAGTGGATGGAGATTCACTCTGTGTCTGAGCCCGGGAAAGTGTGATGGGACGGTGTGGATGGAGATTCACTCTGTGTCAGACCCCGGGAGAGTGTGATGGGACGGTGTGGAGGGAGATTCACTCTGTTTCTGACCCCGGGAGTTTGTGATGGAAATGTGTGGTTGCAGATTCACTCTCTGTCTGACCACGGAATTTGTGAATGGACGGTGTGGAGGGAGTTTCAATCTGTATCTGACATCGGCAATGTGTGATGGGACGGTTTGGATGGAGATTCACTCTGTGTCTGACCCCGGGCTTTTGTGATGGAACGGTGAGGAGGGAGATTCACTCTGTGTCTGACCCCAGGCTTTTGTGATGGGAGGGTGAGGAGGGAGATTCAATATCTGTCTGACCCCGGGCTTTTGTGATGGTACGGTGTGGAGGGAGATTCACTCTGTGTCTGACCCCTTGAGTTTGTGATGGGCCGGTGTGTATGGAGATTCACTTTGTGTCTGACCCAGGGTTTTTGTGATGGGCCGGTGTTAATGGAGATTCACCTTGTGTCTGACCCCGCCAGTGTGTGATGGGACGGTGATGAGGGAGATTCACTCTGTGTCTGACCCAGGGAATGTGTGATGGGACGGTTTGGATGCAGATTCACTCTGTGTCTGACCCCGGGCTTTTGTGATGGGACGGTGAGGAGGGAGATTCAATATCTGTCTGACCCCGGGCTTTTGTGTTGGGACGGTGTGGAGGGAGATTCACTCTGTGTCTGACCCCGGGCTTTTGTGATGGGACGGTGAGTAGGGAGATTCACTCTGTGTCTGACCCCGTGAGTTCGTGATGGGCCGGTGTGGATGGAGATTCCCTCTGTGTCTGACCCCGGGAGTGTGTGATGGGACGGTGTGTTTGGAAATTCACTCTGTGTCTGACCCCGGGAGTGTGTGATGGGTCGGTGAGGAGGGAGATTCAATCTGTGTCTGACCACGGGAACGTGTGATGGGACGGATTGAATGCAGATTCTCTCTGTGCCTGTCGCCGGGAGTGTGTGATGGGACGGTGAGGAGGGAGATTTACTCTTTGTCTGACCCCGGGAGTTTGTGATGGAAAGGTGTGGATGCAGATTCACTCTATGTCTGACCACTGGAATTTGTGATGGGATGATGTGGAAGGAGATTCAGTCTGTGTCTGACCACGGCATTGTATGATGGGACGGTTTAGATGGAGGTTCACTCAGTGTCTGACCCCAGGCTTTTGTGATGGGTTTGTGTGGAGGGAGATTCACTCTGTGTCTGACCCCGGGAGATTGTGATGGGACGGTTTGGATGGGGATTCACTCTGTGTCTGACCGCGGGGAAGTGTTAAGGGACCGTGTGGATGGAGATTCACTCTGTGTCTGACCCCGGGAAAGTGTGATGGGACGGTGTGGATGGAGATTCACTCTGTGTCTGACCCCGGGCTTTTGTGATGGGACGGTGAGGATGGAGATTCACTCTGTGTCTGACCCCGGGCTTTTGTGATGGGACGGTGAGGAGGCAGATTCAATATCTGTCTGACCCCGGGCTTTTGTGATGGGACGGTGTGGAGGGAGATTCACTCTGTGTCTGACCCCGGGCTTTTGTGATGGGACGGTGAGTAGGGAGATTCACTCTGTGTCTGACCCCGTGAGTACGTGATGGGCCGGTGTGGATGGAGATTCCCTCTGTGTCTGACCCCGGGAGTGTGTGATGGGACGGTGTGTTTCGAAATTCACTCTGTGTCTGACCCCGGGAGTGTGTGATGGGACGGTGAGGAGGGAGATTCACTCTGTGTCTGACCACGGGAACGTGTGATGGGACGGATTGGATGCAGATTCTCTCTGTGTCTGTCGCCGGGAGTGTGTGATGGGACGGTGAGGAGGGAGGTTTACTCTGTGTCTGACCACGAGAACGTGTGATGGGACGGATTGGATGCAGATTCTCTCTGTGCCTGTCGCCGGGAGTGTGTGATGGGACGGTGAGGAGGGAGATTTACTCTTTGTCTGACCCCGGGAGTTTGTGATGGAAAGGTGTGGATGCAGATTCACTCTATGTCTGACCACTGGAATTTGTGATGGGATGATGTGGAAGGAGATTCACTCTGTGTCTGACCACGGCATTGTATGATGGGACGGTTTAGATGGAGGTTCAATCAGTGTCTGACCCCAGGCTTTTGTGATGGGTTTGTGTGGAGGGAGATTCACTCTGTGTCTGACCCCGGGAGATTGTGATGGGACGGTTTGGATGGGGATTCACTCTGTGTCTGACCGCGGGGAAGTGTTAAGGGACGGTGTGGATGGAGATTCAATCTGTGTCTGACCCCGGGAAAGTGTGATGGGACGGTGTGGATGGAGATTCACTCTGTGTCTGACCCCGGGCTTTTGTGATGGGACGGTGAGGATGGAGATTCACTCTGTGTCTGACCCCGGGCTTTTGTGATGGGACGGTGAGGAGGGAGATTCAATATCTGTCTGACCCCGGGCTTTTGTGATGGGACGGTGTGGAGGGAGATTCACTCTGTGTCTGACCCCGGGCTTTTGTGATGGGACGGTGAGTAGGGAGATTCACTCTGTGTCTGACCCCGTGAGTACGTGATGGGCCGGTGTGGATGGAGATTACCTCTGTGTCTGACCCCGGGACTGTGTGATGGGACGGTTTGTTTGGAAATTCACTCTGTGTCAGACCCCGGGAGTGTGTGATGGGTCGGTGAGGAGGGAGATTCACTCTGTGTCTGTCCACGGGAACGTGTGATGGGACGGATTGGATGCAGAATCACTCTGTGCCTGACGCCTGGAATTTGTGATGGGATGATGTGGAAGGAGATTCACTCTGTGTCTGACCACGGCATTGTATGATGGGACGGTTTAGATGGAGGTTCACTCAGTGTCTGACCCCAGGCTTTTGTGATGGGTTTGTGTGGAGGGAGATTCACTCTGTGTCTGACCCCGGGAGATTGTGATGGGACGGTTTGGATGGGGATTCACTCTGTATCTGACCACGGGGAAGTGTTAAGGGACGGTGTGGATGGAGATTCACTCTGTGTCTGACCCCGGGCTTTTGTGATGGGACGGTGTGGATGGAGATTCACTCTGTGTCAGACCCCGGGAGAGTGTGATGGGACGGTGTGGAGGGAGATTCACTCTGTGTCTGACCCCTTGAGTTTGTGATGGGCCGGTGTGTATGGAGATTCACTTTGTGTCTTACCCAGGGTTTTTGTGATGGGCCGGTGTTAATGGAGATTCACCTTGTGTCTGACCCCGCCAGTGTGTGATGGGACGGTGATGAGGGTGATTCACTCTGTGTCTGACCCAGGGAATGTGTGATGGGACGGTTTGGATTCAGATTCACTCTGTGTCTGACCCCGGGCTTTTGTGTTGGGACGGTGAGGAGGGAGATTCACTCTGTGTCTGACCCCGTGAGTTCGTGATGGGCCGGTGTGGATGGAGATTCCCTCTGTGTCTGACCCCGGGAGTGTGTGATGGGACGGTGAGGAGGGAGATTTACTCTTTGTCTGACCCCGGGAGTTTGTGATGGAAAGGTGTGGATGCAGATTCACTCTATGTCTGACCACTGGAATTTGTGATGGGATGATGTGGAAGGAGATTCACTCTGTGTCTGACCACGGCATTGTATGATGGGACGGTTTAGATGGAGGTTCACTCAGTGTCTGACCCCAGGCTTTTGTGATGGGTTTGTGTGGAGGGAGATTCACTCTGTGTCTGACCCCGGGAGATTGTGATGGGACGGTTTGGATGGGGATTCACTCTGTGTCTGACCGCGGGGAAGTGTTAAGGGACGGTGTGGATGGAGATTCACTCTGTGTCTGACCCCGGGAAAGTGTGATGGGACGGTGTGGATGGAGATTCACTCTGTGTCTGACCCAGGGCTTTTGTGATGGTACGGTGAGGATGGAGATTCACTCTGTGTCTGACCCCGGGCTTTTGTGATGGGACGGTGAGGAGGGAGATTCAATATCTGTCTGACCCCGGGCTTTTGTGATGGGACGGTGTGGAGGGAGATTCACTCTGTGTCTGACCCCGGGCTTTTGTGATGGGACGGTGAGTAGGGAGATTCACTCTATGTCTGACCCCGTGAGTACGTGATGGGCCGGTGTGGATGGAGATTCCCTCTGTGTCTGACCCCGGGAGTGTGTGATGGGACGGTGTGTTTGGAAATTCACTCTGTGTCTGACCCCGGGAGTGTGTGATGGGTCGGTGAGGAGGGAGATTCACTCTGTGTCTGACCACGGGAACGTGTGATGGGACGGATTGGATGCAGATTCTCTCTGTGCCTGTCGCCGGGAGTGTGTGATGGGACGGTGAGGAGGGAGATTTACTCTGTGTCTGACCACGAGAACGTGTGATGGGACGGATTGGATGCAGATTCTCTCTGTGCCTGTCGCCGGGAGTGTGTGATGGGACGGTGAGGAGGGAGATTTACTCTTTGTCTGACCCCGGGAGATTGTGATGGAAAGGTGTGGATGCAGATTCACTCTATGTCTGACCACTGAAATTTGTGATGGGATGATGTGGAAGGAGATTCACTCTGTGTCTGACTACGGCATTGTATGATGGGACGGTTTAGATGGAGGTTCAATCAGTGTCTGACCCCAGGCTTTTGTGATGGGTTTGTGTGGAGGGAGATTCACTCTGTGTCTGACCCCGGGAGATTGTGATGGGACGGTTTGGATGGGGATTCACTCTGTGTCTGACCGCGGGGAAGTGTTAAGGGAAGGTGTGGATGGAGATTCAATCTGTGTCTGACCCCGGGAAAGTGTGATGGGACGGTGTGGATGGAGATTCACTCTGTGTCTGACCCCGGGCTTTTGTGATGGGACGGTGAGGATGGAGATTCACTCTGTGTCTGACCCCGGGCTTTTGTGATGGGACGGTGAGGATGGAGATTCACTCTGTGTCTGACCCCGGGCTTTTGAGATGGGACGGTGAGGAGGGAGATTCAATATCTGTCTGACCCCGGGCTTTTGTGATGGGACGGTGTGGATGGAGATTCACTCTGTGTCAGACCCCGGGAGAGTGTGATGGGACGGTGTGGAGGGAGATTCACTCTGTTTCTGACCCCGGGAGTTTGTGATGGAAATGTGTGGTTGCAGATTCACTCTCTGTCTGACCACGGAATTTGTGAATGGACGGTGCGGAGGGAGTTTCAATCTGTGTCTGACATCGGCAATGTGTGATGGGACGGTTTGGATGGAGATTCACTCTGTGTCTGACCCCGGGCTTTTGTGATGGAACGGTGAAGAGGGAGATTCACTCTGTGTCTGACCCCGGGCTTTTGTGATGGGACGGTGAGGAGGGAGATTCAATATCTGTCTGACCCCGGGCTTTTGTGATGGGACGGTGTGGAGGGAGATTCACTCTGTGTCTGACCCCTTGAGTTTGTGATGGGCCGGTGTGTATGGAGATTCACTTTGTGTCTGACCCAGGGTTTTTGTGATGGGCCGGTGTTAATGGAGATTCACCTTGTGTCTGACCCCGCCAGTGTGTGATGGGACGGTGATGAGGGAGATTCACTCTGTGTCTGACCCAGGGAATGTGTGATGGGACGGTTTGGATGCAGATTCACTCTGTGTCTGACCCCGGGCTTTTGTGATGGGACGGTGAGGAGGGAGATTCAATATCTGTCTGACCCCGGGCTTTTGTGTTGGGACGGTGTGGAGGGAGATTCACTCTGTGTCTGACCCCGGGCTTTTGTGATGGGACGGTGAGTAGGGAGATTCACTCTGTGTCTGACCCCGTGAGTTCGTGATGGGCCGGTGTGGATGGAGATTCCCTCTGTGTCTGACCCCGGGAGTGTGTGATGGGACGGTGTGTTTGGAAATTCACTCTGTGTCTGACCCCGGGAGTGTGTGATGGGTCGGTGAGGAGGGATATTCACTCTGTGTCTGACCTCGGGAACGTGTGATGGGACGGATTGGATGCAGATTCACTCTGTGCCTGTCGCCGGGAGTGTGTGATGGGACGGTGAGGAGGGAGATTTACTCTTTGTCTGACCCCGGGAGTTTGTGATGGAAAGGTGTGGATGCAGATTCACTCTATGTCTGACCACTGGAATTTGTGATGGGATGATGTGCAAGGAGATTCACTCTGTGTCTGACCACGGCATTGTGTGATGGGACGGTTTGGATGGAGTTTCACTCAGTGTCTGACCACAGGCTTTTGTGATGGGTTTGTGTGGAGGGAGATTCACTCTGTGTCTGACCCCGGGAGATTGTGATGGGACTGTTTGGATGGGGATTCACTCTGTGTCTGACCGCGGGGAAGTGTTAAGGGGCGTTTTGGATGTAGATTCACTCTGTGTCGAACCCGGGAGTTTGTGATGGGACGGTGTGGATGGAGATTCACTCTGTGTCTGACCCCGGGAATGTGTGATGGGACGGTGTGGATGGAGATTCACTCTGTGTTAGACCCCGGGAGAGTGTGATGGGACGGTGTGGAGGGAGATTCACTCTGTCTCTGACCCCGGGAGTTTGTGATGGAAATGTGTGGTTGCAGATTCACTCTATGTCTGACCACGGAATTTGTGAATGGACGGTGTGGAGGGAGTTTCAATCTGTGTCTTACATCGGCAATGTATGATGGGACGGTTTGGATGGAGATTCACTCTGTGTCTGACCCCGGGCTTTTGTGATGGAACGGTGAGGAGGGAGATTCACTCTTTGTCTGACCCCGGGAGTTTGTGATGGAAAGGTGTGGATGCAGATTCACTCTATGTCTGACCACTGGAATTTGTGATGGGATGATGTGCAAGGAGATTCACTCTGTGTCTGACCACGGCATTGTGTGATGGGACGGTTTGGATGGAGTTTCACTCAGTGTCTGACCACAGGCTTTTGTGATGGGTTTGTGTGGAGGGAGATTCACTCTGTGTCTGACCCCGGGAGATTGTGATGGGACTGTTTGGATGGGGATTCACTCTGTGTCTGACCGCGGGGAAGTGTTAAGGGGCGTTTTGGATGTAGATTCACTCTGTGTCGAACCCGGGAGTTTGTGATGGGACGGTGTGGATGGAGATTCACTCTGTGTCTGACCCCGGGAATGTGTGATGGGACGGTGTGGATGGAGATTCACTCTGTGTTAGACCCCGGGAGAGTGTGATGGGACGGTGTGGAGGGAGATTCACTCTGTCTCTGACCCCGGGAGTTTGTGATGGAAATGTGTGGTTGCAGATTCACTCTATGTCTGACCACGGAATTTGTGAATGGACGGTGTGGAGGGAGTTTCAATCTGTGTCTTACATCGGCAATGTATGATGGGACGGTTTGGATGGAGATTCACTCTGTGTCTGACCCCGGGCTTTTGTGATGGAACGGTGAGGAGGAAGATTCACTCTGTGTCTGACCCCGGGCTTTTGTGATGCGACGGTGAGGAGGGCGATTCAATATCTGTCTGACCCCGGGCTTTTGTGATGGGACGGTGTGGAGGGAGATTCACTCTGTGTCTGACCCCTTGAGTTTGTGATGGGCCGGTGTGTATGGAGATTCACTTTGTGTCTGACCCAGGGTTTTTGTGATGGGCCGGTGTTAATGGAGATTCACCTTGTGTCTGACCCCGCCAGTGTGTGATGGGACGGTGATGAGGGAGATTCACTCTGTGTCTGACCCAGGGAATGTGTGATGGGACGGTTTGGATGCAGATTCACTCTGTGTCTGACCCCGGGCTTTTGTGATGGGACGGTGAGGAGGGAGATTCAATATCTGTCTGACCCCGGGCTTTTGTGATGGGCCGGTGTGTATGGAGATTCACTTTGTTTCTGACCCCGGGTTTTTGTGATGGGCCGGTGAGGAGGGAGATTCACTCTGAGTCTGACCCAGGGAATGTATGATGGGACGGTTTGGATGGACATTCACTTTGTGTCTGACCCCGGGTTTTTGTGATGGGAAGGTCTGGATGGAGATTCACTCTGTGTCTGACCCCGGGAGTGTGTGATGGGACGGTGTGTTTGGAAATTCACTCTGTGTCTGACCCCGGGAGTGTGTGATGGGTCGGTGAGGAGGGAGATTCAATCTGTGTCTGACCACGGGAACGTGTGATGGGACGGATTGAATGCAGATTCTCTCTGTGCCTGTCGCCGGGAGTGTGTGATGGGACGGTGAGGAGGGAGATTTACTCTTTGTCTGACCCCGGGAGTTTGTGATGGAAAGGTGTGGATGCAGATTCACTCTATGTCTGACCACTGGAATTTGTGATGGGATGATGTGGAAGGAGATTCAGTCTGTGTCTGACCACGGCATTGTATGATGGGACGGTTTAGATGGAGGTTCACTCAGTGTCTGACCCCAGGCTTTTGTGATGGGTTTGTGTGGAGGGAGATTCACTCTGTGTCTGACCCCGGGAGATTGTGATGGGACGGTTTGGATGGGGATTCACTCTGTGTCTGACCGCGGGGAAGTGTTAAGGGACCGTGTGGATGGAGATTCACTCTGTGTCTGACCCCGGGAAAGTGTGATGGGACGGTGTGGATGGAGATTCACTCTGTGTCTGACCCCGGGCTTTTGTGATGGGACGGTGAGGATGGAGATTCACTCTGAGTCTGACCCCGGGCTTTTGTGATGGGACGGTGAGGAGGCAGATTCAATATCTGTCTGACCCCGGGCTTTTGTGATGGGACGGTGTGGAGGGAGATTCACTCTGTGTCTGACCCCGGGCTTTTGTGATGGGACGGTGAGTAGGGAGATTCACTCTGTGTCTGACCCCGTGAGTACGTGATGGGCCGGTGTGGATGGAGATTCCCTCTGTGTCTGACCCCGGGAGTGTGTGATGGGACGGTGTGTTTCGAAATTCACTCTGTGTCTGACCCCGGGAGTGTGTGATGGGTCGGTGAGGAGGGAGATTCACTCTGTGTCTGACCACGGGAACGTGTGATGGGACGGATTGGATGCAGATTCTCTCTGTGTCTGTCGCCGGGAGTGTGTGATGGGACGGTGAGGAGGGAGGTTTACTCTGTGTCTGACCACGAGAACGTGTGATGGGACGGATTGGATGCAGATTCTCTCTGTGCCTGTCGCCGGGAGTGTGTGATGGGACGGTGAGGAGGGAGATTTACTCTTTGTCTGACCCCGGGAGTTTGTGATGGAAAGGTGTGGATGCAGATTCACTCTATGTCTGACCACTGGAATTTGTGATGGGATGATGTGGAAGGAGATTCACTCTGTGTCTGACCACGGCATTGTATGATGGGACGGTTTAGATGGAGGTTCAATCAGTGTCTGACCCCAGGCTTTTGTGATGGGTTTGTGTGGAGGGAGATTCACTCTGTGTCTGACCCCGGGAGATTGTGATGGGACGGTTTGGATGGGGATTCACTCTGTGTCTGACCGCGGGGAAGTGTTAAGGGACGGTGTGGATGGAGATTCAATCTGTGTCTGACCCCGGGAAAGTGTGATGGGACGGTGTGGATGGAGATTCACTCTGTGTCTGACCCCGGGCTTTTGTGATGGGACGGTGAGGATGGAGATTCACTCTGTGTCTGACCCCGGGCTTTTGTGATGGGACGGTGAGGAGGGAGATTCAATATCTGTCTGACCCCGGGCTTTTGTGATGGGACGGTGTGGAGGGAGATTCACTCTGTGTCTGACCCCGGGCTTTTGTGATGGGACGGTGAGTAGGGAGATTCACTCTGTGTCTGACCCCGTGAGTACGTGATGGGCCGGTGTGGATGGAGATTACCTCTGTGTCTGACCCCGGGACTGTGTGATGGGACGGTTTGTTTGGAAATTCACTCTGTGTCAGACCCCGGGAGTGTGTGATGGGTCGGTGAGGAGGGAGATTCACTCTGTGTCTGTCCACCGGAACGTGTGATGGGACGGATTGGATGCAGAATCACTCTGTGCCTGACGCCTGGAATTTGTGATGGGATGATGTGGAAGGAGATTCACTCTGTGTCTGACCACGGCATTGTATGATGTGACGGTTTAGATGGAGGTTCACTCAGTGTCTGACCCCAGGCTTTTGTGATGGGTTTGTGTGGAGGGAGATTCACTCTGTGTCTGACCCCGGGAGATTGTGATGGGACGGTTTGGATGGGGATTCACTCTGTATCTGACCACGGGGAAGTGTTAAGGGACGGTGTGGATGGAGATTCACTCTGTGTCTGACCCCGGGCTTTTGTGATGGGACGGTGTGGGTGGAGATTCACTCTGTGTCAGACCCCGGGAGAGTGTGATGGGACGGTGTGGAGGGAGATTCACTCTGTGTCTGACCCCTTGAGTTTGTGATGGGCCGGTGTGTATGGAGATTCACTTTGTGTCTTACCCAGGGTTTTTGTGATGGGCCGGTGTTAATGGAGATTCACCTTGTGTCTGACCCCGCCAGTGTGTGATGGGACGGTGATGAGGGAGATTCACTCTGTGTCTGACCCAGGGAATGTGTGATGGGACGGTTTGGATGCAGATTCACTCTGTGTCTGACCCCGGGCTTTTGTGTTGGGACGGTGAGGAGGGAGATTCACTCTGTGTCTGACCCCGTGAGTTCGTGATGGGCCGGTGTGGATGGAGATTCCCTCTGTGTCTGACCCCGGGAGTGTGTGATGGGACGGTGTGTTTGGAAATTCACTCTGTGTCTGACCCCGGGAGTGTGTGATGGGTCGGTGAGGAGGGAGATTCAATCTGTGTCTGACCACGGGAACGTGTGATGGGACGGATTGGATGCAGATTCTCTCTGTGCCTGTCGCCGGAAGTGTGTGATGGGACGGTGAGGAGGGAGATTTACTCTTTGTCTGACCCCGGGAGTTTGTGATGGAAAGGTGTGGATGCAGATTCACTCTATGTCTGACCACTGGAATTTGTGATGGGATGATGTGGAAGGAGATTCACTCTGTGTCTGACCACGGCATTGTATGATGGGACGGTTTAGATGGAGGTTCACTCAGTGTCTGACCCCAGGCTTTTGTGATGGGTTTGTGTGGAGGGAGATTCACTCTGTGTCTGACCCCGGGAGATTGTGATGGGACGGTTTGGATGGGGATTCACTCTGTGTCTGACCGCGGGGAAGTGTTAAGGGACGGTGTGGATGGAGATTCAATCTGTGTCTGACCCCGGGAAAGTGTGATGGGACGGTGTGGATGGAGATTCACTCTGTGTCTGACCCCGGGCTTTTGTGATGGGACGGTGAGGATGGAGATTCACTCTGTGTCTGACCCCGGGCTTTTGTGATGGGACGGTGAGGAGGGAGATTCAATATCTGTCTGACCCCGGGCTTTTGTGATGGGACGGTGAGTAGGGAGATTCACTCTGTGTCTGACCCCGTGAGTACGTGATGGGCCGGTGTGGATGGAGATTACCTCTGTGTCTGACCCCGGGACTGTGTGATGGGACGGTTTGTTTGGAAATTCACTCTGTGTCAGACCCCGGGAGTGTGTGATGGGTCGGTGAGGAGGGAGATTCACTCTGTGTCTGTCCACGGGAACGTGTGATGGGACGGATTGGATGCAGAATCACTCTGTGCCTGACGCCTGGAATTTGTGATGGGATGATGTGGAAGGAGATTCACTCTGTGTCTGACCACGGCATTGTATGATGGGACGGTTTAGATGGAGGTTCACTCAGTGTCTGACCCCAGGCTTTTGTGATGGGTTTGTGTGGAGGGAGATTCACTCTGTGTCTGACCCCGGGAGATTGTGATGGGACGGTTTGGATGGGGATTCACTCTGTATCTGACCACGGGGAAGTGTTAAGGGACGGTGTGGATGGAGATTCACTCTGTGTCTGACCCCGGGCTTTTGTGATGGGACGGTGTGGATGGAGATTCACTCTGTGTCAGACCCCGGGAGAGTGTGATGGGACGGTGTGGAGGGAGATTCACTCTGTGTCTGACCCCTTGAGTTTGTGATGGGCCGGTGTGTATGGAGATTCACTTTGTGTCTTACCCAGGGTTTTTGTGATGGGCCGGTGTTAATGGAGATTCACCTTGTGTCTGACCCCGCCAGTGTGTGATGGGACGGTGATGAGGGTGATTCACTCTGTGTCTGACCCAGGGAATGTGTGATGGGACGGTTTGGATGCAGATTCACTCTGTGTCTGACCCCGGGCTTTTGTGTTGGGACGGTGAGGAGGGAGATTCACTCTGTGTCTGACCCCGTGAGTTCGTGATGGGCCGGTGTGGATGGAGATTCCCTCTGTGTCTGACCCCGGGAGTGTGTGATGGGACGGTGAGGAGGGAGATTTACTCTTTGTCTGACCCCGGGAGTTTGTGATGGAAAGGTGTGGATGCAGATTCACTCTATGTCTGACCACTGGAATTTGTGATGGGATGATGTGGAAGGAGATTCACTCTGTGTCTGACCACGGCATTGTATGATGGGACGGTTTAGATGGAGGTTCACTCAGTGTCTGACCCCAGGCTTTTGTGATGGGTTTGTGTGGAGGGAGATTCACTCTGTGTCTGACCCCGGGAGATTGTGATGGGACGGTTTGGATGGGGATTCACTCTGTGTCTGACCGCGGGGAAGTGTTAAGGGACGGTGTGGATGGAGATTCACTCTGTGTCTGACCCCGGGAAAGTGTGATGGGACGGTGTGGATGGAGATTCACTCTGTGTCTGACCCAGGGCTTTTGTGATGGTACGGTGAGGATGGAGATTCACTCTGTGTCTGACCCCGGGCTTTTGTGATGGGACGGTGAGGAGGGAGATTCAATATCTGTCTGACCCCGGGCTTTTGTGATGGGACGGTGTGGAGGGAGATTCACTCTGTGTCTGACCCCGGGCTTTTGTGATGGGACGGTGAGTAGGGAGATTCACTCTATGTCTGACCCCGTGAGTACGTGATGGGCCGGTGTGGATGGAGATTCCCTCTGTGTCTGACCCCGGGAGTGTGTGATGGGACGGTGTGTTTGGAAATTCACTCTGTGTCTGACCCCGGGAGTGTGTGATGGGTCGGTGAGGAGGGAGATTCACTCTGTGTCTGACCACGGGAACGTGTGATGGGACGGATTGGATGCAGATTCTCTCTGTGCCTGTCGCCGGGAGTGTGTGATGGGACGGTGAGGAGGGAGATTTACTCTGTGTCTGACCACGAGAACGTGTGATGGGACGGATTGGATGCAGATTCTCTCTGTGCCTGTCGCCGGGAGTGTGTGATGGGACGGTGAGGAGGGAGATTTACTCTTTGTCTGACCCCGGGAGATTGTGATGGAAAGGTGTGGATGCAGATTCACTCTATGTCTGACCACTGAAATTTGTGATGGGATGATGTGGAAGGAGATTCACTCTGTGTCTGACTACGGCATTGTATGATGGGACGGTTTAGATGGAGGTTCAATCAGTGTCTGACCCCAGGCTTTTGTGATGGGTTTGTGTGGAGGGAGATTCACTCTGTGTCTGACCCCGGGAGATTGTGATGGGACGGTTTGGATGGGGATTCACTCTGTGTCTGACCGCGGGGAAGTGTTAAGGGAAGGAGTGGATGGAGATTCAATCTGTGTCTGACCCCGGGAAAGTGTGATGGGACGGTGTGGATGGAGATTCACTCTGTGTCTGACCCCGGGCTTTTGTGATGGGACGGTGAGGATGGAGATTCACTCTGTGTCTGACCCCGGGCTTTTGTGATGGGACGGTGAGGATGGAGATTCACTCTGTGTCTGACCCCGGGCTTTTGAGATGGGACGGTGAGGAGGGAGATTCAATATCTGTCTGACCCCGGGCTTTTGTGATGGGACGGTGTGGATGGAGATTCACTCTGTGTCAGACCCCGGGAGAGTGTGATGGGACGGTGTGGAGGGAGATTCACTCTGTTTCTGACCCCGGGAGTTTGTGATGGAAATGTGTGGTTGCAGATTCACTCTCTGTCTGACCACGGAATTTGTGAATGGACGGTGCGGAGGGAGTTTCAATATGTGTCTGACATCGGCAATGTGTGATGGGACGGTTTGGATGGAGATTCACTCTGTGTCTGACCCCGGGCTTTTGTGATGGAACGGTGAAGAGGGAGATTCACTCTGTGTCTGACCCCGGGCTTTTGTGATGGGACGGTGAGGAGGGAGATTCAATATCTGTCTGACCCCGGGCTTTTGTGATGGGACGGTGTGGAGGGAGATTCACTCTGTGTCTGACCCCTTGAGTTTGTGATGGGCCGGTGTGTATGGAGATTCACTTTGTGTCTGACCCAGGGTTTTTGTGATGGGCCGGTGTTAATGGAGATTCACCTTGTGTCTGACCCCGCCAGTGTGTGATGGGACGGTGATGAGGGAGATTCACTCTGTGTCTGACCCAGGGAATGTGTGATGGGACGGTTTGGATGCAGATTCACTCTGTGTCTGACCCCGGGCTTTTGTGATGGGACGGTGAGGAGGGAGATTCAATATCTGTCTGACCCCGGGCTTTTGTGTTGGGACGGTGTGGAGGGAGATTCACTCTGTGTCTGACCCCGGGCTTTTGTGATGGGACGGTGAGTAGGGAGATTCACTCTGTGTCTGACCCCGTGAGTTCGTGATGGGCCGGTGTGGATGGAGATTCCCTCTGTGTCTGACCCCGGGAGTGTGTGATGGGACGGTGTGTTTGGAAATTCACTCTGTGTCTGACCCCGGGAGTGTGTGATGGGTCGGTGAGGAGGGATATTCACTCTGTGTCTGACCTCGGGAACGTGTGATGGGACGGATTGGATGCAGATTCACTCTGTGCCTGTCGCCGGGAGTGTGTGATGGGACGGTGAGGAGGGAGATTTACTCTTTGTCTGACCCCGGGAGTTTGTGATGGAAAGGTGTGGATGCAGATTCACTCTATGTCTGACCACTGGAATTTGTGATGGGATGATGTGCAAGGAGATTCACTCTGTGTCTGACCACGGCATTGTGTGATGGGACGGTTTGGATGGAGTTTCACTCAGTGTCTGACCACAGGCTTTTGTGATGGGTTTGTGTGGAGGGAGATTCACTCTGTGTCTGACCCCGGGAGATTGTGATGGGACTGTTTGGATGGGGATTCACTCTGTGTCTGACCGCGGGGAAGTGTTAAGGGGCGTTTTGGATGTAGATTCACTCTGTGTCGAACCCGGGAGTTTGTGATGGGACGGTGTGGATGGAGATTCACTCTGTGTCTGACCCCGGGAATGTGTGATGGGACGGTGTGGATGGAGATTCACTCTGTGTTAGACCCCGGGAGAGTGTGATGGGACGGTGTGGAGGGAGATTCACTCTGTCTCTGACCCCGGGAGTTTGTGATGGAAATGTGTGGTTGCAGATTCACTCTATGTCTGACCACGGAATTTGTGAATGGACGGTGTGGAGGGAGTTTCAATCTGTGTCTTACATCGGCAATGTATGATGGGACGGTTTGGATGGAGATTCACTCTGTGTCTGACCCCGGGCTTTTGTGATGGAACGGTGAGGAGGGAGATTCACTCTTTGTCTGACCCCGGGAGTTTGTGATGGAAAGGTGTGGATGCAGATTCACTCTATGTCTGACCACTGGAATTTGTGATGGGATGATGTGCAAGGAGATTCACTCTGTGTCTGACCACGGCATTGTGTGATGGGACGGTTTGGATGGAGTTTCACTCAGTGTCTGACCACAGGCTTTTGTGATGTGTTTGTGTGGAGGGAGATTCACTCTGTGTCTGACCCCGGGAGATTGTGATGGGACTGTTTGGATGGGGATTCACTCTGTGTCTGACCGCGGGGAAGTGTTAAGGGGCGTTTTGGATGTAGATTCACTCTGTGTCGAACCCGGGAGTTTGTGATGGGACGGTGTGGATGGAGATTCACTCTGTGTCTGACCCCGGGAATGTGTGATGGGACGGTGTGGATGGAGATTCACTCTGTGTTAGACCCCGGGAGAGTGTGATGGGACGGTGTGGAGGGAGATTCACTCTGTCTCTGACCCCGGGAGTTTGTGATGGAAATGTGTGGTTGCAGATTCACTCTATGTCTGACCACGGAATTTGTGAATGGACGGTGTGGAGGGAGTTTCAATCTGTGTCTTACATCGGCAATGTATGATGGGACGGTTTGGATGGAGATTCACTCTGTGTCTGACCCCGGGCTTTTGTGATGGAACGGTGAGGAGGGAGATTCACTCTGTGTCTGAACCCGGGCTTTTGTGATGCGACGGTGAGGAGGGCGATTCAATATCTGTCTGACCCCGGGCTTTTGTGATGGGACGGTGTGGAGGGAGATTCACTCTGTGTCTGACCCCTTGAGTTTGTGATGGGCCGGTGTGTATGGAGATTCACTTTGTGTCTGACCCAGGGTTTTTGTGATGGGCCGGTGTTAATGGAGATTCACCTTGTGTCTGACCCCGCCAGTGTGTGATGGGACGGTGATGAGGGAGATTCACTCTGTGTCTGACCCAGGGAATGTGTGATGGGACGGTTTGGATGCAGATTCACTCTGTGTCTGACCCCGGGCTTTTGTGATGGGACGGTGAGGAGGGAGATTCAATATCTGTCTGACCCCGGGCTTTTGTGATGGGCCGGTGTGTATGGAGATTCACTTTGTTTCTGACGCCGGGTTTTTGTGATGGGCCGGTGAGGAGGGAGATTCACTCTGAGTCTGACCCAGGGAATGTATGATGGGACGGTTTGGATGGACATTCACTTTGTGTCTGACCCCGGGTTTTTGTGATGGGAAGGTCTGGATGGAGATTCACTCTGTGTCTGACCCCGGGCTTTTGTGATGGGACGGTGAGGAGGGAGATTCAATATCTGTCTGACTCCGGGCTTTTGTGATGGGACGGTGTGGAGGGAGATTCACTCAGTGTCTGACCCCGGGCTTTTGTGATGGGACGGTGAGTAGGGAGATTCACTCTGTGTCTGACCCCGTGAGTTCGTGATGGGCCGGTGTGTATGGAGATTCACTTTGTGTCTGACCCACGGTTTTTGTGATGGGCCGGTGTTAATGGAGATTCACCTTGTGTCTGACACCGCCAGTGGGTGATGGGACGGTGATGAGGGAGATTCACTCTGTGTCTGACCCAGGGAATGTGTGATGGGACGGTTTGGATGCAGATTCACTCTGTGTCTGACCCCGGGCTTTTGTGTTGGGACGGTGAGGAGCGAGATTCACTCTGTGTCTGACCCCGGGCTTTTGTGATGGGACGGTGAGGATGGAGATTCACTCTGTGTCTGACCCCGGGCTTTTGAGATGGGACGGTGAGGAGGGAGATTCAATATCTGTCTGACCCCGGGCTTTTGTGATGGGACGGTGTGGATGGAGATTCACTCTGTGTCAGACCCCGGGAGAGTGTGATGGGACGGTGTGGAGGGAGATTCACTCTGTTTCTGACCCCGGGAGTTTGTGATGGAAATGTGTGGTTGCAGATTCACTCTCTGTCTGACCACGGAATTTGTGAATGGAGGGTGCGGAGGGAGTTTCAATCTGTGTCTGACATCGGCAATGTGTGATGGGACGGTTTGGATGGAGATTCACTCTGTGTCTGACCCCGGGCTTTTGTGATGGAACGGTGAAGAGGGAGATTCACTCTGTGTCTGACCCCGGGCTTTTGTGATGGGACGGTGTGGAGGGAGATTCACTCTGTGTCTGACCCCTTGAGTTTGTGATGGGCCGGTGTGTATGGAGATTCACTTTGTGTCTGACCCAGGGTTTTTGTGATGGGCCGGTGTTAATGGAGATTCACCTTGTGTCTGACCCCGCCAGTGTGTGATGGGACGGTGATGAGGGAGATTCACTCTGTGTCTGACCCAGGGAATGTGTGATGGGCCGGTTTGGATGCAGATTCACTCTGTGTCTGACCCCGGGTTTTGTGATGGGACGGTGAGGAGGGAGATTCAATATCTGTCTGAACCCGGGCTTTTGTGTTGGGACGGTGTGGAGGGAGATTCACTCTGTGTCTGACCCCGGGCTTTTGTGATGGGACGGTGAGTAGGGAGATTCACTCTGTGTCTGACCCCGTGAGTTCGTGATGGGCCGGTGTGGATGGAGATTCCCTCTGTGTCTGACCCCGGGAGTGTGTGATGGGACGGTGTGTTTGGAAATTCACTCTGTGTCTGACCCCGGGAGTGTGTGATGGGTCGGTGAGGAGGGAGATTCACTCTGTGTCTGACCACGGGAACGTGTGATGGGACGGATTGGATGCAGATTCACTCTGTGCCTGTCGCCGGGAGTGTGTGATGGGACGGTGAGGAGGGAGATTTACTCTTTGTCTGACCCCGGGAGTTTGTGATGGAAAGGTGTGGATGCAGATTCACTCTATGTCTGACCACTGGAATTTGTGATGGGATGATGTGCAAGGAGATTCACTCTGTGTCTGACCACGGCAATGTGTGATGGGACGGTTTGGATGGAGGTTCACTCATTGTCTGACCACAGGCTTTTGTGATGGGTTTGTGTGGAGGGAGATTCACTCTGTGTCTGACCCCGGGAGATTGTGATGGGACGGTTTGGATGGGGATTCACTCTGTGTCTGACCGCGGGGAAGTGTTAAGGGGCGTTTTGGATGTAGCTTCACTCTGTGTCTGACCCCGGGCTTTTGTGATGGGAAGGTCTGAATGTAGATTCACTCTGTGTCTGACCCCGGGCTTTTGTGATGGGAAGGTCGGAATGGAGATTCACTCTGTGTCTGACCCCGGGAGTTTGTGATGGGACGGGGTGGATGGAGATTCACTCTGTGTCTGACCCCTGGAATGTGTGATGGGACGGTGTGGATGGAGATTCACTCTGTGTCAGACCCCGGGAGTTTGTGATGGAAATGTGTGGTTGCAGATTCACTCTATGTCTGACCACGGAATTTGTGAATGGACGGTGTGGAGGGAGTTTCAATCTGTGTCTTACATCGGCAATGTGTGATGGGACGGTTTGGATGGAGATTCACTCTGTGTCTGACCCCGGGCTTTTGTGATGGAACGGTGAGGAGGGAGATTCACTCTGTGTCTGACCCCGGGCTTTTGTGATGCGACGGTGAGGAGGGCGATTCAATATCTGTCTGACCCCGGGCTTTTGTGATGGGACGGTGTGGAGGGAGATTCACTCTGTGCCTGACCCCTTGAGTTTGTGATGGGCCGGTGTGTATGGAGATTCACTTTGTGTCTGACCCAGGGTTTTTGTGATGGGCCGGTGTTAATGGAGATTCACTCTGTGTCTGACCCCGGGAGATTGTGATGGGACGGTTTGGATGGGGATTCACTCTGTGTCTGACCGCGGGGAAGTGTTAAGGGGCGTTTTGGATGTAGCTTCACTCTGTGTCTGACCCCGGGCTTTTGTGATGGGAAGGTCTGAATGTAGATTCACTCTGTGTCTGACCCCGGGCTTTTGTGATGGGAAGGTCGGAATGGAGATTCACTCTGTGTCTGACCCCGGGAGTTTGTGATGGGACGGGGTGGATGGAGATTCACTCTGTGTCTGACCCCTGGAATGTGTGATGGGACGGTGTGGATGGAGATTCACTCTGTGTCAGACCCCGGGAGTTTGTGATGGAAATGTGTGGTTGCAGATTCACTCTATGTCTGACCACGGAATTTGTGAATGGACGGTGTGGAGGGAGTTTCAATCTGTGTCTTACATCGGCAATGTGTGATGGGACGGTTTGGATGGAGATTCACTCTGTGTCTGACCCCGGGCTTTTGTGATGGAACGGTGAGGAGGGAGATTCACTCTGTGTCTGACCCCGGGCTTTTGTGATGCGACGGTGAGGAGGGCGATTCAATATCTGTCTGACCCCGGGCTTTTGTGATGGGACGGTGTGGAGGGAGATTCACTCTGTGCCTGACCCCTTGAGTTTGTGATGGGCCGGTGTGTATGGAGATTCACTTTGTGTCTGACCCAGGGTTTTTGTGATGGGCCGGTGTTAATGGAGATTCACCTTGTGTCTGACCCCGCCAGTGTGTGATGGGACGGTGATGAGGGAGATTCACTCTGTGTCTGACCCAGGGAATGTGTGATGGGCCGGTTTGGATGCAGATTCACTCTGTGTCTGACCCCGGGTTTTGTGATGGGACGGTGAGGAGGGAGATTCAATATCTGTCTGAACCCGGGCTTTTGTGTTGGGACGGTGTGGAGGGAGATTCACTCTGTGTCTGACCCCGGGCTTTTGTGATGGGACGGTGAGTAGGGAGATTCACTCTGTGTCTGACCCCGTGAGTTCGTGATGGGCCGGTGTGGATGGAGATTCCCTCTGTGTCTGACCCCGGGAGTGTGTGATGGGACGGTGTGTTTGGAAATTCACTCTGTGTCTGACCCCGGGAGTGTGTGATGGGTCGGTGAGGAGGGAGATTCACTCTGTGTCTGACCACGGGAACGTGTGATGGGACGGATTGGATGCAGATTCACTCTGTGCCTGTCGCCGGGAGTGTGTGATGGGACGGTGAGGAGGGAGATTTACTCTTTGTCTGACCCCGGGAGTTTGTGATGGAAAGGTGTGGATGCAGATTCACTCTATGTCTGACCACTGGAATTTGTGATGGGATGATGTGCAAGGAGATTCACTCTGTGTCTGACCACGGCAATGTGTGATGGGACGGTTTGGATGGAGGTTCACTCATTGTCTGACCACAGGCTTTTGTGATGGGTTTGTGTGGAGGGAGATTCACTCTGTGTCTGACCCCGGGAGATTGTGATGGGACGGTTTGGATGGGGATTCACTCTGTGTCTGACCGCGGGGAAGTGTTAAGGGGCGTTTTGGATGTAGCTTCACTCTGTGTCTGACCCCGGGCTTTTGTGATGGGAAGGTCTGAATGTAGATTCACTCTGTGTCTGACCCCGGGCTTTTGTGATGGGAAGGTCGGAATGGAGATTCACTCTGTGTCTGACCCCGGGAGTTTGTGATGGGACGGGGTGGATGGAGATTCACTCTGTGTCTGACCCCTGGAATGTGTGATGGGACGGTGTGGATGGAGATTCACTCTGTGTCAGACCCCGGGAGTTTGTGATGGAAATGTGTGGTTGCAGATTCACTCTATGTCTGACCACGGAATTTGTGAATGGACGGTGTGGAGGGAGTTTCAATCTGTGTCTTACATCGGCAATGTGTGATGGGACGGTTTGGATGGAGATTCACTCTGTGTCTGACCCCGGGCTTTTGTGATGGAACGGTGAGGAGGGAGATTCACTCTGTGTCTGACCCCGGGCTTTTGTGATGCGACGGTGAGGAGGGCGATTCAATATCTGTCTGACCCCGGGCTTTTGTGATGGGACGGTGTGGAGGGAGATTCACTCTGTGCCTGACCCCTTGAGTTTGTGATGGGCCGGTGTGTATGGAGATTCACTTTGTGTCTGACCCAGGGTTTTTGTGATGGGCCGGTGTTAATGGAGATTCACTCTGTGTCTGACCCCGGGAGATTGTGATGGGACGGTTTGGATGGGGATTCACTCTGTGTCTGACCGCGGGGAAGTGTTAAGGGGCGTTTTGGATGTAGCTTCACTCTGTGTCTGACCCCGGGCTTTTGTGATGGGAAGGTCTGAATGTAGATTCACTCTGTGTCTGACCCCGGGCTTTTGTGATGGGAAGGTCGGAATGGAGATTCACTCTGTGTCTGACCCCGGGAGTTTGTGATGGGACGGGGTGGATGGAGATTCACTCTGTGTCTGACCCCTGGAATGTGTGATGGGACGGTGTGGATGGAGATTCACTCTGTGTCAGACCCCGGGAGTTTGTGATGGAAATGTGTGGTTGCAGATTCACTCTATGTCTGACCACGGAATTTGTGAATGGACGGTGTGGAGGGAGTTTCAATCTGTGTCTTACATCGGCAATGTGTGATGGGACGGTTTGGATGGAGATTCACTCTGTGTCTGACCCCGGGCTTTTGTGATGGAACGGTGAGGAGGGAGATTCACTCTGTGTCTGACCCCGGGCTTTTGTGATGCGACGGTGAGGAGGGCGATTCAATATCTGTCTGACCCCGGGCTTTTGTGATGGGACGGTGTGGAGGGAGATTCACTCTGTGCCTGACCCCTTGAGTTTGTGATGGGCCGGTGTGTATGGAGATTCACTTTGTGTCTGACCCAGGGTTTTTGTGATGGGCCGGTGTTAATGGAGATTCACTCTGTGTCTGACCCCGGGAGATTGTGATGGGACGGTTTGGATGGGGATTCACTCTGTGTCTGACCGCGGGGAAGTGTTAAGGGGCGTTTTGGATGTAGCTTCACTCTGTGTCTGACCCCGGGCTTTTGTGATGGGAAGGTCTGAATGTAGATTCACTCTGTGTCTGACCCCGGGCTTTTGTGATGGGAAGGTCGGAATGGAGATTCACTCTGTGTCTGACCCCGGGAGTTTGTGATGGGACGGGGTGGATGGAGATTCACTCTGTGTCTGACCCCTGGAATGTGTGATGGGACGGTGTGGATGGAGATTCACTCTGTGTCAGACCCCGGGAGTTTGTGATGGAAATGTGTGGTTGCAGATTCACTCTATGTCTGACCACGGAATTTGTGAATGGACGGTGTGGAGGGAGTTTCAATCTGTGTCTTACATCGGCAATGTGTGATGGGACGGTTTGGATGGAGATTCACTCTGTGTCTGACCCCGGGCTTTTGTGATGGAACGGTGAGGAGGGAGATTCACTCTGTGTCTGACCCCGGGCTTTTGTGATGCGACGGTGAGGAGGGCGATTCAATATCTGTCTGACCCCGGGCTTTTGTGATGGGACGGTGTGGAGGGAGATTCACTCTGTGCCTGACCCCTTGAGTTTGTGATGGGCCGGTGTGTATGGAGATTCACTTTGTGTCTGACCCAGGGTTTTTGTGATGGGCCGGTGTTAATGGAGATTCACCTTGTGTCTGACCCCGCCAGTGTGTGATGGGACGGTGATGAGGGAGATTCACTCTGTGTCTGACCCAGGGAATGTGTGATGGGACGGTTTGGATGCAGATTCACACTGTGTCTGACCCCGGGCTTTTGTGATGGGACGGTGAGGAGGGAGATTCAATATCTGTCTGACCCCGGGCTTTTGTGATGGGCCGGTGTGTATGGAGATTCACTTTGTTTCTGACCCCGGGTTTTTGTGATGGGCCGGTGAGGAGGGAGATTCACTCTGAGTCTGACCCAGGGAATGTATGATGGGACGGTTTGGATGGACATTCACTTTGTGTCTGACCCCGGGTTTTTGTGATGGGAAGGTCTGGATGGAGATTCACTCTGTGTCTGACCCCGGGAGTGTGTGATGGGACGGTGTGTTTGGAAATTCACTCTGTGTCTGACCCCGGGAGTGTGTGATGGGTCGGTGAGGAGGGAGATTCAATCTCTGTCTGACCACGGGAACGTGTGATGGGACGGATTGAATGCAGATTCTCTCTGTGCCTGTCGCCGGGAGTGTGTGATGGGACGGTGAGGAGGGAGATTTACTCTTTGTCTGACCCCGGGAGTTTGTGATGGAAAGGTGTGGATGCAGATTCACTCTATGTCTGACCACTGGAATTTGTGATGGGATGATGTGGAAGGAGATTCAGTCTGTGTCTGACCACGGCATTGTATGATGGGACGGTTTAGATGGAGGTTCACTCAGTGTCTGACCCCAGGCTTTTGTGATGGGTTTGTGTGGAGGGAGATTCACTCTGTGTCTGACCCCGGGAGATTGTGATGGGACGGTTTGGATGGGGATTCACTCTGTGTCTGACCGCGGGGAAGTGTTAAGGGACCGTGTGGATGGAGATTCACTCTGTGTCTGACCCCGGGAAAGTGTGATGGGACGGTGTGGATGGAGATTCACTCTGTGTCTGACCCCGGGCTTTTGTGATGGGACGGTGAGGATGGAGATTCACTCTGAGTCTGACCCCGGGCTTTTGTGATGGGACGGTGAGGAGGCAGATTCAATATCTGTCTGACCCCGGGCTTTTGTGATGGGACGGTGTGGAGGGAGATTCACTCTGTGTCTGACCCCGGGCTTTTGTGATGGGACGGTGAGTAGGGAGATTCACTCTGTGTCTGACCCCGTGAGTACGTGATGGGCCGGTGTGGATGGAGATTCCCTCTGTGTCTGACCCCGGGAGTGTGTGATGGGACGGTGTGTTTCGAAATTCACTCTGTGTCTGACCCCGGGAGTGTGTGATGGGTCGGTGAGGAGGGAGATTCACTCTGTGTCTGACCACGGGAACGTGTGATGGGACGGATTGGATGCAGATTCTCTCTGTGTCTGTCGCCGGGAGTGTGTGATGGGACGGTGAGGAGGGAGGTTTACTCTGTGTCTGACCACGAGAACGTGTGATGGGACGGATTGGATGCAGATTCTCTCTGTGCCTGTCGCCGGGAGTGTGTGATGGGACGGTGAGGAGGGAGATTTACTCTTTGTCTGACCCCGGGAGTTTGTGATGGAAAGGTGTGGATGCAGATTCACTCTATGTCTGACCACTGGAATTTGTGATGGGATGATGTGGAAGGAGATTCACTCTGTGTCTGACCACGGCATTGTATGATGGGACGGTTTAGATGGAGGTTCAATCAGTGTCTGACCCCAGGCTTTTGTGATGGGTTTGTGTGGAGGGAGATTCACTCTGTGTCTGACCCCGGGAGATTGTGATGGGACGGTTTGGATGGGGATTCACTCTGTGTCTGACCGCGGGGAAGTGTTAAGGGACGGTGTGGATGGAGATTCAATCTGTGTCTGACCCCGGGAAAGTGTGATGGGACGGTGTGGATGGAGATTCACTCTGTGTCTGACCCCGGGCTTTTGTGATGGGACGGTGAGGATGGAGATTCACTCTGTGTCTGACCCCGGGCTTTTGTGATGGGACGGTGAGGAGGGAGATTCACTCTGTGTCTGACCCCGTGAGTACGTGATGGGCCGGTGTGGATGGAGATTACCTCTGTGTCTGACCCCGGGACTGTGTGATGGGACGGTTTGTTTGGAAATTCACTCTGTGTCAGACCCCGGGAGTGTGTGATGGGTCGGTGAGGAGGGAGATTCACTCTGTGTCTGTCCACGGGAACGTGTGATGGGACGGATTGGATGCAGAATCACTCTGTGCCTGACGCCTGGAATTTGTGATGGGATGATGTGGAAGGAGATTCACTCTGTGTCTGACCACGGCATTGTATGATGGGACGGTTTAGATGGAGGTTCACTCAGTGTCTGACCCCAGGCTTTTGTGATGGGTTTGTGTGGAGGGAGATTCACTCTGTGTCTGACCCCGGGAGATTGTGATGGGACGGTTTGGATGGGGATTCACTCTGTATCTGACCACGGGGAAGTGTTAAGGGACGGTGTGGATGGAGATTCACTCTGTGTCTGACCCCGGGCTTTTGTGATGGGACGGTGTGGATGGAGATTCACTCTGTGTCAGACCCCGGGAGAGTGTGATGGGACGGTGTGGAGGGAGATTCACTCTGTGTCTGACCCCTTGAGTTTGTGATGGGCCGGTGTGTATGGAGATTCACTTTGTGTCTTACCCAGGGTTTTTGTGATGGGCCGGTGTTAATGGAGATTCACCTTGTGTCTGACCCCGCCAGTGTGTGATGGGACGGTGATGAGGGTGATTCACTCTGTGTCTGACCCAGGGAATGTGTGATGGGACGGTTTGGATGCAGATTCACTCTGTGTCTGACCCCGGGCTTTTGTGTTGGGACGGTGAGGAGGGAGATTCACTCTGTGTCTGACCCCGTGAGTTCGTGATGGGCCGGTGTGGATGGAGATTCCCTCTGTGTCTGACCCCGGGAGTGTGTGATGGGACGGTGAGGAGGGAGATTTACTCTTTGTCTGACCCCGGGAGTTTGTGATGGAAAGGTGTGGATGCAGATTCACTCTATGTCTGACCACTGGAATTTGTGATGGGATGATGTGGAAGGAGATTCACTCTGTGTCTGACCACGGCATTGTATGATGGGACGGTTTAGATGGAGGTTCACTCAGTGTCTGACCCCAGGCTTTTGTGATGGGTTTGTGTGGAGGGAGATTCACTCTGTGTCTGACCCCGGGAGATTGTGATGGGACGGTTTGGATGGGGATTCACTCTGTGTCTGACCGCGGGGAAGTGTTAAGGGACGGTGTGGATGGAGATTCACTCTGTGTCTGACCCCGGGAAAGTGTGATGGGACGGTGTGGATGGAGATTCACTCTGTGTCTGACCCAGGGCTTTTGTGATGGTACGGTGAGGATGGAGATTCACTCTGTGTCTGACCCCGGGCTTTTGTGATTGGACGGTGAGGAGGGAGATTCAATATCTGTCTGACCCCGGGCTTTTGTGATGGGACGGTGTGGAGGGAGATTCACTCTGTGTCTGACCCCGGGCTTTTGTGATGGGACGGTGAGTAGGGAGATTCACTCTATGTCTGACCCCGTGAGTACGTGATGGGCCGGTGTGGATGGAGATTCCCTCTGTGTCTGACCCCGGGAGTGTGTGATGGGACGGTGTGTTTGGAAATTCACTCTGTGTCTGACCCCGGGAGTGTGTGATGGGTCGGTGAGGAGGGAGATTCACTCTGTGTCTGACCACGGGAACGTGTGATGGGACGGATTGGATGCAGATTCTCTCTGTGCCTGTCGCCGGGAGTGTGTGATGGGACGGTGAGGAGGGAGATTTACTCTGTGTCTGACCACGAGAACGTGTGATGGGACGGATTGGATGCAGATTCTCTCTGTGCCTGTCGCCGGGAGTGTGTGATGGGACGGTGAGGAGGGAGATTTACTCTTTGTCTGACCCCGGGAGATTGTGATGGAAAGGTGTGGATGCAGATTCACTCTATGTCTGACCACTGAAATTTGTGATGGGATGATGTGGAAGGAGATTCACTCTGTGTCTGACTACGGCATTGTATGATGGGACGGTTTAGATGGAGGTTCAATCAGTGTCTGACCCCAGGCTTTTGTGATGGGTTTGTGTGGAGGGAGATTCACTCTGTGTCTGACCCCGGGAGATTGTGATGGGACGGTTTGGATGGGGATTCACTCTGTGTCTGACCGCGGGGAAGTGTTAAGGGAAGGTGTGGATGGAGATTCAATCTGTGTCTGACCCCAGGAAAGTGTGATGGGACGGTGTGGATGGAGATTCACTCTGTGTCTGACCCCGGGCTTTTGTGATGGGACGGTGAGGATGGAGATTCACTCTGTGTCTGACCCCGGGCTTTTGTGATGGGACGGTGAGGATGGAGATTCACTCTGTGTCTGACCCCGGGCTTTTGAGATGGGACGGTGAGGAGGGAGATTCAATATCTGTCTGACCCCGGGCTTTTGTGATGGGACGGTGTGGATGGAGATTCACTCTGTGTCAGACCCCGGGAGAGTGTGATGGGACGGTGTGGAGGGAGATTCACTCTGTTTCTGACCCCGGGAGTTTGTGATGGAAATGTGTGGTTGCAGATTCACTCTCTGTCTGACCACGGAATTTGTGAATGGACGGTGCGGAGGGAGTTTCAATCTGTGTCTGACATCGGCAATGTGTGATGGGACGGTTTGGATGGAGATTCACTCTGTGTCTGACCCCGGGCTTTTGTGATGGGACGGTGAGGAGGGAGATTCAATATCTGTCTGACCCCGGGCTTTTGTGTTGGGACGGTGTGGAGGGAGATTCACTCTGTGTCTGACCCCGGGCTTTTGTGATGGGACGGTGAGTAGGGAGATTCACTCTGTGTCTGACCCCGTGAGTTCGTGATGGGCCGGTGTGGATGGAGATTCCCTCTGTGTCTGACCCCGGGAGTGTGTGATGGGACGGTGTGTTTGGAAATTCACTCTGTGTCTGACCCCGGGAGTGTGTGATGGGTCGGTGAGGAGGGATATTCACTCTGTGTCTGACCTCGGGAACGTGTGATGGGACGGATTGGATGCAGATTCACTCTGTGCCTGTCGCCGGGAGTGTGTGATGGGACGGTGAGGAGGGAGATTTACTCTTTGTCTGACCCCGGGAGTTTGTGATGGAAAGGTGTGGATGCAGATTCACTCTATGTCTGACCACTGGAATTTGTGATGGGATGATGTGCAAGGAGATTCACTCTGTGTCTGACCACGGCATTGTGTGATGGGACGGTTTGGATGGAGTTTCACTCAGTGTCTGACCACAGGCTTTTGTGATGGGTTTGTGTGGAGGGAGATTCACTCTGTGTCTGACCCCGGGAGATTGTGATGGGACTGTTTGGATGGGGATTCACTCTGTGTCTGACCGCGGGGAAGTGTTAAGGGGCGTTTTGGATGTAGATTCACTCTGTGTCGAACCCGGGAGTTTGTGATGGGACGGTGTGGATGGAGATTCACTCTGTGTCTGACCCCGGGAATGTGTGATGGGACGGTGTGGATGGAGATTCACTCT
Source organism: Hemitrygon akajei (assembly GCF_048418815.1). Taxonomy (NCBI): domain Eukaryota; kingdom Metazoa; phylum Chordata; class Chondrichthyes; order Myliobatiformes; family Dasyatidae; genus Hemitrygon; species Hemitrygon akajei. The sequence goes on along the minus strand of NW_027331992.1, from coordinate 1,824,186 downwards.
GTGTTAGACCCCGGGAGAGTGTGATGGGACGGTGTGGAGGGAGATTCACTCTGTCTCTGACCCCGGGAGTTTGTGATGGAAATGTGTGGTTGCAGATTCACTCTATGTCTGACCACGGAATTTGTGAATGGACGGTGTGGAGGGAGTTTCAATCTGTGTCTTACATCGGCAATGTATGATGGGACGGTTTGGATGGAGATTCACTCTGTGTCTGACCCCGGGCTTTTGTGATGGAACGGTGAGGAGGGAGATTCACTCTTTGTCTGACCCCGGGAGTTTGTGATGGAAAGGTGTGGATGCAGATTCACTCTATGTCTGACCACTGGAATTTGTGATGGGATGATGTGCAAGGAGATTCACTCTGTGTCTGACCACGGCATTGTGTGATGGGACGGTTTGGATGGAGTTTCACTCAGTGTCTGACCACAGGCTTTTGTGATGGGTTTGTGTGGAGGGAGATTCACTCTGTGTCTGACCCCGGGAGATTGTGATGGGACTGTTTGGATGGGGATTCACTCTGTGTCTGACCGCGGGGAAGTGTTAAGGGGCGTTTTGGATGTAGATTCACTCTGTGTCGAACCCGGGAGTTTGTGATGGGACGGTGTGGATGGAGATTCACTCTGTGTCTGACCCCGGGAATGTGTGATGGGACGGTGTGGATGGAGATTCACTCTGTGTTAGACCCCGGGAGAGTGTGATGGGACGGTGTGGAGGGAGATTCACTCTGTCTCTGACCCCGGGAGTTTGTGATGGAAATGTGTGGTTGCAGATTCACTCTATGTCTGACCACGGAATTTGTGAATGGACGGTGTGGAGGGAGTTTCAATCTGTGTCTTACATCGGCAATGTATGATGGGACGGTTTGGATGGAGATTCACTCTGTGTCTGACCCCGGGCTTTTGTGATGGAACGGTGAGGAGGGAGATTCACTCTGTGTCTGACCCCGGGCTTTTGTGATGCGACGGTGAGGAGGGCGATTCAATATCTGTCTGACCCCGGGCTTTTGTGATGGGACGGTGTGGAGGGAGATTCACTCTGTGTCTGACCCCTTGAGTTTGTGATGGGCCGGTGTGTATGGAGATTCACTTTGTGTCTGACCCAGGGTTTTTGTGATGGGCCGGTGTTAATGGAGATTCACCTTGTGTCTGACCCCGCCAGTGTGTGATGGGACGGTGATGAGGGAGATTCACTCTGTGTCTGACCCAGGGAATGTGTGATGGGACGGTTTGGATGCAGATTCACTCTGTGTCTGACCCCGGGCTTTTGTGATGGGACGGTGAGGAGGGAGATTCAATATCTGTCTGACCCCGGGCTTTTGTGATGGGCCGGTGTGTATGGAGATTCACTTTGTTTCTGACCCCGGGTTTTTGTGATGGGCCGGTGAGGAGGGAGATTCACTCTGAGTCTGACCCAGGGAATGTATGATGGGACGGTTTGGATGGACATTCACTTTGTGTCTGACCCCGGGTTTTTGTGATGGGAAGGTCTGGATGGAGATTCACTCTGTGTCTGACCCCGGGCTTTTGTGATGGGACGGTGAGGAGGGAGATTCAATATCTGTCTGACCCCGGGCTTTTGTGATGGGACGGTGTGGAGGGAGATTCACTCAGTGTCTGACCCCGGGCTTTTGTGATGGGACGGTGAGTAGGGAGATTCACTCTGTGTCTGACCCCGTGAGTTCGTGATGGGCCGGTGTGTATGGAGATTCACTTTGTGTCTGACCCACGGTTTTTGTGATGGGCCGGTGTTAATGGAGATTCACCTTGTGTCTGACACCGCCAGTGGGTGATGGGACGGTGATGAGGGAGATTCACTCTGTGTCTGACCCAGGGAATGTGTGATGGGACGGTTTGGATGCAGATTCACTCTGTGTCTGACCCCGGGCTTTTGTGTTGGGACGGTGAGGAGGGAGATTCACTCTGTGTCTGACCCCGGGCTTTTGTGATGGGACGGTGAGGATGGAGATTCACTCTGTGTCTGACCCCGGGCTTTTGAGATGGGACGGTGAGGAGGGAGATTCAATATCTGTCTGACCCCGGGCTTTTGTGATGGGACGGTGTGGATGGAGATTCACTCTGTGTCAGACCCCGGGAGAGTGTGATGGGACGGTGTGGAGGGAGATTCACTCTGTTTCTGACCCCGGGAGTTTGTGATGGAAATGTGTGGTTGCAGATTCACTCTCTGTCTGACCACGGAATTTGTGAATGGAGGGTGCGGAGGGAGTTTCAATCTGTGTCTGACATCGGCAATGTGTGATGGGACGGTTTGGATGGAGATTCACTCTGTGTCTGACCCCGGGCTTTTGTGATGGAACGGTGAAGAGGGAGATTCACTCTGTGTCTGACCCCGGGCTTTTGTGATGGGACGGTGTGGAGGGAGATTCACTCTGTGTCTGACCCCTTGAGTTTGTGATGGGCCGGTGTGTATGGAGATTCACTTTGTGTCTGACCCAGGGTTTTTGTGATGGGCCGGTGTTAATGGAGATTCACCTTGTGTCTGACCCCGCCAGTGTGTGATGGGACGGTGATGAGGGAGATTCACTCTGTGTCTGACCCAGGGAATGTGTGATGGGCCGGTTTGGATGCAGATTCACTCTGTGTCTGACCCCGGGTTTTGTGATGGGACGGTGAGGAGGGAGATTCAATATCTGTCTGAACCCGGGCTTTTGTGTTGGGACGGTGTGGAGGGAGATTCACTCTGTGTCTGACCCCGGGCTTTTGTGATGGGACGGTGAGTAGGGAGATTCACTCTGTGTCTGACCCCGTGAGTTCGTGATGGGCCGGTGTGGATGGAGATTCCCTCTGTGTCTGACCCCGGGAGTGTGTGATGGGACGGTGTGTTTGGAAATTCACTCTGTGTCTGACCCCGGGAGTGTGTGATGGGTCGGTGAGGAGGGAGATTCACTCTGTGTCTGACCACGGGAACGTGTGATGGGACGGATTGGATGCAGATTCACTCTGTGCCTGTCGCCGGGAGTGTGTGATGGGACGGTGAGGAGGGAGATTTACTCTTTGTCTGACCCCGGGAGTTTGTGATGGAAAGGTGTGGATGCAGATTCACTCTATGTCTGACCACTGGAATTTGTGATGGGATGATGTGCAAGGAGATTCACTCTGTGTCTGACCACGGCAATGTGTGATGGGACGGTTTGGATGGAGGTTCACTCATTGTCTGACCACAGGCTTTTGTGATGGGTTTGTGTGGAGGGAGATTCACTCTGTGTCTGACCCCGGGAGATTGTGATGGGACGGTTTGGATGGGGATTCACTCTGTGTCTGACCGCGGGGAAGTGTTAAGGGGCGTTTTGGATGTAGCTTCACTCTGTGTCTGACCCCGGGCTTTTGTGATGGGAAGGTCTGAATGTAGATTCACTCTGTGTCTGACCCCGGGCTTTTGTGATGGGAAGGTCGGAATGGAGATTCACTCTGTGTCTGACCCCGGGAGTTTGTGATGGGACGGGGTGGATGGAGATTCACTCTGTGTCTGACCCCTGGAATGTGTGATGGGACGGTGTGGATGGAGATTCACTCTGTGTCAGACCCCGGGAGTTTGTGATGGAAATGTGTGGTTGCAGATTCACTCTATGTCTGACCACGGAATTTGTGAATGGACGGTGTGGAGGGAGTTTCAATCTGTGTCTTACATCGGCAATGTGTGATGGGACGGTTTGGATGGAGATTCACTCTGTGTCTGACCCCGGGCTTTTGTGATGGAACGGTGAGGAGGGAGATTCACTCTGTGTCTGACCCCGGGCTTTTGTGATGCGACGGTGAGGAGGGCGATTCAATATCTGTCTGACCCCGGGCTTTTGTGATGGGACGGTGTGGAGGGAGATTCACTCTGTGCCTGACCCCTTGAGTTTGTGATGGGCCGGTGTGTATGGAGATTCACTTTGTGTCTGACCCAGGGTTTTTGTGATGGGCCGGTGTTAATGGAGATTCACCTTGTGTCTGACCCCGCCAGTGTGTGATGGGACGGTGATGAGGGAGATTCACTCTGTGTCTGACCCAGGGAATGTGTGATGGGACGGTTTGGATGCAGATTCACACTGTGTCTGACCCCGGGCTTTTGTGATGGGACGGTGAGGAGGGAGATTCAATATCTGTCTGACCCCGGGCTTTTGTGATGGGCCGGTGTGTATGGAGATTCACTTTGTTTCTGACCCCGGGTTTTTGTGATGGGCCGGTGAGGAGGGAGATTCACTCTGAGTCTGACCCAGGGAATGTATGATGGGACGGTTTGGATGGACATTCACTTTGTGTCTGACCCCGGGTTTTTGTGATGGGAAGGTCTGGATGGAGATTCACTCTGTGTCTGACCCCGGGAGTGTGTGATGGGACGGTGTGTTTGGAAATTCACTCTGTGTCTGACCCCGGGAGTGTGTGATGGGTCGGTGAGGAGGGAGATTCAATCTGTGTCTGACCACGGGAACGTGTGATGGGACGGATTGAATGCAGATTCTCTCTGTGCCTGTCGCCGGGAGTGTGTGATGGGACGGTGAGGAGGGAGATTTACTCTTTGTCTGACCCCGGGAGTTTGTGATGGAAAGGTGTGGATGCAGATTCACTCTATGTCTGACCACTGGAATTTGTGATGGGATGATGTGGAAGGAGATTCAGTCTGTGTCTGACCACGGCATTGTATGATGGGACGGTTTAGATGGAGGTTCACTCAGTGTCTGACCCCAGGCTTTTGTGATGGGTTTGTGTGGAGGGAGATTCACTCTGTGTCTGACCCCGGGAGATTGTGATGGGACGGTTTGGATGGGGATTCACTCTGTGTCTGACCGCGGGGAAGTGTTAAGGGACCGTGTGGATGGAGATTCACTCTGTGTCTGACCCCGGGAAAGTGTGATGGGACGGTGTGGATGGAGATTCACTCTGTGTCTGACCCCGGGCTTTTGTGATGGGACGGTGAGGATGGAGATTCACTCTGAGTCTGACCCCGGGCTTTTGTGATGGGACGGTGAGGAGGCAGATTCAATATCTGTCTGACCCCGGGCTTTTGTGATGGGACGGTGTGGAGGGAGATTCACTCTGTGTCTGACCCCGGGCTTTTGTGATGGGACGGTGAGTAGGGAGATTCACTCTGTGTCTGACCCCGTGAGTACGTGATGGGCCGGTGTGGATGGAGATTCCCTCTGTGTCTGACCCCGGGAGTGTGTGATGGGACGGTGTGTTTCGAAATTCACTCTGTGTCTGACCCCGGGAGTGTGTGATGGGTCGGTGAGGAGGGAGATTCACTCTGTGTCTGACCACGGGAACGTGTGATGGGACGGATTGGATGCAGATTCTCTCTGTGTCTGTCGCCGGGAGTGTGTGATGGGACGGTGAGGAGGGAGGTTTACTCTGTGTCTGACCACGAGAACGTGTGATGGGACGGATTGGATGCAGATTCTCTCTGTGCCTGTCGCCGGGAGTGTGTGATGGGACGGTGAGGAGGGAGATTTACTCTTTGTCTGACCCCGGGAGTTTGTGATGGAAAGGTGTGGATGCAGATTCACTCTATGTCTGACCACTGGAATTTGTGATGGGATGATGTGGAAGGAGATTCACTCTGTGTCTGACCACGGCATTGTATGATGGGACGGTTTAGATGGAGGTTCAATCAGTGTCTGACCCCAGGCTTTTGTGATGGGTTTGTGTGGAGGGAGATTCACTCTGTGTCTGACCCCGGGAGATTGTGATGGGACGGTTTGGATGGGGATTCACTCTGTGTCTGACCGCGGGGAAGTGTTAAGGGACGGTGTGGATGGAGATTCAATCTGTGTCTGACCCCGGGAAAGTGTGATGGGACGGTGTGGATGGAGATTCACTCTGTGTCTGACCCCGGGCTTTTGTGATGGGACGGTGAGGATGGAGATTCACTCTGTGTCTGACCCCGGGCTTTTGTGATGGGACGGTGAGGAGGGAGATTCAATATCTGTCTGACCCCGGGCTTTTGTGATGGGACGGTGTGGAGGGAGATTCACTCTGTGTCTGACCCCGGGCTTTTGTGATGGGACGGTGAGTAGGGAGATTCACTCTGTGTCTGACCCCGTGAGTACGTGATGGGCCGGTGTGGATGGAGATTACCTCTGTGTCTGACCCCGGGACTGTGTGATGGGACGGTTTGTTTGGAAATTCACTCTGTGTCAGACCCCGGGAGTGTGTGATGGGTCGGTGAGGAGGGAGATTCACTCTGTGTCTGTCCACGGGAACGTGTGATGGGACGGATTGGATGCAGAATCACTCTGTGCCTGACGCCTGGAATTTGTGATGGGATGATGTGGAAGGAGATTCACTCTGTGTCTGACCACGGCATTGTATGATGGGACGGTTTAGATGGAGGTTCACTCAGTGTCTGACCCCAGGCTTTTGTGATGGGTTTGTGTGGAGGGAGATTCACTCTGTGTCTGACCCCGGGAGATTGTGATGGGACGGTTTGGATGGGGATTCACTCTGTATCTGACCACGGGGAAGTGTTAAGGGACGGTGTGGATGGAGATTCACTCTGTGTCTGACCCCGGGCTTTTGTGATGGGACGGTGTGGGTGGAGATTCACTCTGTGTCAGACCCCGGGAGAGTGTGATGGGACGGTGTGGAGGGAGATTCACTCTGTGTCTGACCCCTTGAGTTTGTGATGGGCCGGTGTGTATGGAGATTCACTTTGTGTCTTACCCAGGGTTTTTGTGATGGGCCGGTGTTAATGGAGATTCACCTTGTGTCTGACCCCGCCAGTGTGTGATGGGACGGTGATGAGGGAGATTCACTCTGTGTCTGACCCAGGGAATGTGTGATGGGACGGTTTGGATGCAGATTCACTCTGTGTCTGACCCCGGGCTTTTGTGTTGGGACGGTGAGGAGGGAGATTCACTCTGTGTCTGACCCCGTGAGTTCGTGATGGGCCGGTGTGGATGGAGATTCCCTCTGTGTCTGACCCCGGGAGTGTGTGATGGGACGGTGTGTTTGGAAATTCACTCTGTGTCTGACCCCGGGAGTGTGTGATGGGTCGGTGAGGAGGGAGATTCAATCTGTGTCTGACCACGGGAACGTGTGATGGGACGGATTGGATGCAGATTCTCTCTGTGTCTGTCGCCGGGAGTGTGTGATGGGACGGTGAGGAGGGAGGTTTACTCTGTGTCTGACCACGAGAACGTGTGATGGGACGGATTGGATGCAGATTCTCTCTGTGCCTGTCGCCGGGAGTGTGTGATGGGACGGTGAGGAGGGAGATTTACTCTTTGTCTGACCCCGGGAGTTTGTGATGGAAAGGTGTGGATGCAGATTCACTCTATGTCTGACCACTGGAATTTGTGATGGGATGATGTGGAAGGAGATTCACTCTGTGTCTGACCACGGCATTGTATGATGGGACGGTTTAGATGGAGGTTCAATCAGTGTCTGACCCCAGGCTTTTGTGATGGGTTTGTGTGGAGGGAGATTCACTCTGTGTCTGACCCCGGGAGATTGTGATGGGACGGTTTGGATGGGGATTCACTCTGTGTCTGACCGCGGGGAAGTGTTAAGGGACGGTGTGGATGGAGATTCAATCTGTGTCTGACCCCGGGAAAGTGTGATGGGACGGTGTGGATGGAGATTCACTCTGTGTCTGACCCCGGGCTTTTGTGATGGGACGGTGAGGATGGAGATTCACTCTGTGTCTGACCCCGGGCTTTTGTGATGGGACGGTGAGGAGGGAGATTCAATATCTGTCTGACCCCGGGCTTTTGTGATGGGACGGTGTGGAGGGAGATTCACTCTGTGTCTGACCCCGGGCTTTTGTGATGGGACGGTGAGTAGGGAGATTCACTCTGTGTCTGACCCCGTGAGTACGTGATGGGCCGGTGTGGATGGAGATTACCTCTGTGTCTGACCCCGGGACTGTGTGATGGGACGGTTTGTTTGGAAATTCACTCTGTGTCAGACCCCGGGAGTGTGTGATGGGTCGGTGAGGAGGGAGATTCACTCTGTGTCTGTCCACGGGAACGTGTGATGGGACGGATTGGATGCAGAATCACTCTGTGCCTGACGCCTGGAATTTGTGATGGGATGATGTGGAAGGAGATTCACTCTGTGTCTGACCACGGCATTGTATGATGGGACGGTTTAGATGGAGGTTCACTCAGTGTCTGACCCCAGGCTTTTGTGATGGGTTTGTGTGGAGGGAGATTCACTCTGTGTCTGACCCCGGGAGATTGTGATGGGACGGTTTGGATGGGGATTCACTCTGTATCTGACCACGGGGAAGTGTTAAGGGACGGTGTGGATGGAGATTCACTCTGTGTCTGACCCCGGGCTTTTGTGATGGGACGGTGTGGGTGGAGATTCACTCTGTGTCAGACCCCGGGAGAGTGTGATGGGACGGTGTGGAGGGAGATTCACTCTGTGTCTGACCCCTTGAGTTTGTGATGGGCCGGTGTGTATGGAGATTCACTTTGTGTCTTACCCAGGGTTTTTGTGATGGGCCGGTGTTAATGGAGATTCACCTTGTGTCTGACCCCGCCAGTGTGTGATGGGACGGTGATGAGGGAGATTCACTCTGTGTCTGACCCAGGGAATGTGTGATGGGACGGTTTGGATGCAGATTCACTCTGTGTCTGACCCCGGGCTTTTGTGTTGGGACGGTGAGGAGGGAGATTCACTCTGTGTCTGACCCCGTGAGTTCGTGATGGGCCGGTGTGGATGGAGATTCCCTCTGTGTCTGACCCCGGGAGTGTGTGATGGGACGGTGTGTTTGGAAATTCACTCTGTGTCTGACCCCGGGAGTGTGTGATGGGTCGGTGAGGAGGGAGATTCAATCTGTGTCTGACCACGGGAACGTGTGATGGGACGGATTGGATGCAGATTCTCTCTGTGCCTGTCGCCGGAAGTGTGTGATGGGACGGTGAGGAGGGAGATTTACTCTTTGTCTGACCCCGGGAGTTTGTGATGGAAAGGTGTGGATGCAGATTCACTCTATGTCTGACCACTGGAATTTGTGATGGGATGATGTGGAAGGAGATTCACTCTGTGTCTGACCACGGCATTGTATGATGGGACGGTTTAGATGGAGGTTCACTCAGTGTCTGACCCCAGGCTTTTGTGATGGGTTTGTGTGGAGGGAGATTCACTCTGTGTCTGACCCCGGGAGATTGTGATGGGACGGTTTGGATGGGGATTCACTCTGTGTCTGACCGCGGGGAAGTGTTAAGGGACGGTGTGGATGGAGATTCACTCTGTGTCTGACCCCGGGAAAGTGTGATGGGACGGTGTGGATGGAGATTCACTCTGTGTCTGACCCAGGGCTTTTGTGATGGGACGGTGAGGATGGAGATTCACTCTGTGTCTGAACCCGGGCTTTTGTGATGGGACGGTGAGGAGGGAGATTCAATATCTGTCTGACCCCGGGCTTTTGTGATGGGACGGTGTGGAGGGAGATTCACTCTGTGTCTGACCCCGGGCTTTTGTGATGGGACGGTGAGTAGGGAGATTCACTCTGTGTCTGACCCCGTGAGTACGTGATGGGCCGGTGTGGATGGAGATTCCCTCTGTGTCTGACCCCGGGAGTGTGTGATGGGACGGTGTGTTTGGAAATTCACTCTGTGTCTGACCCCGGGAGTGTGTGATGGGTCGGTGAGGAGGGAGATTCACTCTGTGTCTGACCACGGGAACGTGTGATGGGACGGATTGGATGCAGATTCTCTCTGTGCCTGTCGCCGGGAGTGTGTGATGGGACGGTGAGGAGGGAGATTTACTCTGTGTCTGACCACGAGAACGTGTGATGGGACGGATTGGATGCAGATTCTCTCTGTGCCTGTCGCCGGGAGTGTGTGATGGGACGGTGAGGAGGGAGATTTACTCTTTGTCTGACCCCGGGAGATTGTGATGGAAAGGTGTGGATGCAGATTCACTCTATGTCTGACCACTGGAATTTGTGATGGGATGATGTGGAAGGAGATTCACTCTGTGTCTGACTACGGCATTGTATGATGGGACGGATTAGATGGAGGTTCAATCAGTGTCTGACCCCAGGCTTTTGTGATGGGTTTGTGTGGAGGGAGATTCACTCTGTGTCTGACCCCGGGAGATTGTGATGGGACGGTTTGGATGGGGATTCACTCTGTGTCTGACCGCGGGGAAGTGTTAAGGGAAGGTGTGGATGGAGATTCAATCTGTGTCTGACCCCGGGAAAGTGTGATGGGACGGTGTGGATGGAGATTCACTCTGTGTCTGACCCCGGGCTTTTGTGATGGGACGGTGAGGATGGAGATTCACTCTGTGTCTGACCCCGGGCTTTTGAGATGGGACGGTGAGGAGGGAGATTCAATATCTGTCTGACCCCGGGCTTTTGTGATGGGACGGTGTGGAGGGAGATTCACTCTGTGTCTGACCCCGGGCTTTTGTGATGGGACGGTGAGGATGGAGATTCACTCTGTGTCTGACCCCGGGCTTTTGAGATGGGACGGTGAGGAGGGAGATTCAATATCTGTCTGACCCCGGGCTTTTGTGATGGGACGGTGTGGATGGAGATTCACTCTGTGTCAGACCCCGGGAGAGTGTGATGGGACGGTGTGGAGGGAGATTCACTCTGTTTCTGACCCCGGGAGTTTGTGATGGAAATGTGTGGTTGCAGATTCACTCTCTGTCTGACCACGGAATTTGTGAATGGACGGTGCGGAGGGAGTTTCAATCTGTGTCTGACATCGGCAATGTGTGATGGGACGGTTTGGATGGAGATTCACTCTGTGTCTGACCCCGGGCTTTTGTGATGGAACGGTGAAGAGGGAGATTCACTCTGTGTCTGACCCCGGGCTTTTGTGATGGGACGGTGAGGAGGGAGATTCAATATCTGTCTGACCCCGGGCTTTTGTGATGGGACGGTGTGGAGGGAGATTCACTCTGTGTCTGACCCCTTGAGTTTGTGATGGGCCGGTGTGTATGGAGATTCACTTTGTGTCTGACCCAGGGTTTTTGTGATGGGCCGGTGTTAATGGAGATTCACCTTGTGTCTGACCCCGCCAGTGTGTGATGGGACGGTGATGAGGGAGATTCACTCTGTGTCTGACCCAGGGAATGTGTGATGGGACGGTTTGGATGCAGATTCACTCTGTGTCTGACCCCGGGCTTTTGTGATGGGACGGTGAGGAGGGAGATTCAATATCTGTCTGACCCCGGGCTTTTGTGTTGGGACGGTGTGGAGGGAGATTCACTCTGTGTCTGACCCCGGGCTTTTGTGATGGGACGGTGAGTAGGGAGATTCACTCTGTGTCTGACCCCGTGAGTTCGTGATGGGCCGGTGTGGATGGAGATTCCCTCTGTGTCTGACCCCGGGAGTGTGTGATGGGACGGTGTGTTTGGAAATTCACTCTGTGTCTGACCCCGGGAGTGTGTGATGGGTCGGTGAGGAGGGATATTCACTCTGTGTCTGACCTCGGGAACGTGTGATGGGACGGATTGGATGCAGATTCACTCTGTGCCTGTCGCCGGGAGTGTGTGATGGGACGGTGAGGAGGGAGATTTACTCTTTGTCTGACCCCGGGAGTTTGTGATGGAAAGGTGTGGATGCAGATTCACTCTATGTCTGACCACTGGAATTTGTGATGGGATGATGTGCAAGGAGATTCACTCTGTGTCTGACCACGGCATTGTGTGATGGGACGGTTTGGATGGAGTTTCACTCAGTGTCTGACCACAGGCTTTTGTGATGGGTTTGTGTGGAGGGAGATTCACTCTGTGTCTGACCCCGGGAGATTGTGATGGGACTGTTGGATGGGGATTCACTCTGTGTCTGACCGCGGGGAAGTGTTAAGGGGCGTTTTGGATGTAGATTCACTCTGTGTCTGACCCCGGGCTTTTGTGATGGGAAGGTCTGAATGGAGATTCACTCTGTGTCGAACCCGGGAGTTTGTGATGGGACGGTGTGGATGGAGATTCACTCTGTGTCTGACCCCGGGAATGTGTGATGGGACGGTGTGGATGGAGATTCACTCTGTGTTAGACCCCGGGAGAGTGTGATGGGACGGTGTGGAGGGAGATTCACTCTGTCTCTGACCCCGGGAGTTTGTGATGGAAATGTGTGGTTGCAGATTCACTCTATGTCTGACCACGGAATTTGTGAATGGACGGTGTGGAGGGAGTTTCAATCTGTGTCTTACATCGGCAATGTGTGATGGGACGGTTTGGATGGAGATTCACTCTGTGTCTGACCCCGGGCTTTTGTGATGGAACGGTGAGGAGGGAGATTCACTCTGTGTCTGACCCCGGGCTTTTGTGATGCGACGGTGAGGAGGGCGATTCAATATCTGTCTGACCCCGGGCTTTTGTGATGGGACGGTGTGGAGGGAGATTCACTCTGTGTCTGACCCCTTGAGTTTGTGATGGGCCGGTGTGTATGGAGATTCACTTTGTGTCTGACCCAGGGTTTTTGTGATGGGCCGGTGTTAATGGAGATTCACCTTGTGTCTGACCCCGGCAGTGTGTGATGGGACGGTGATGAGGGAGATTCACTCTGTGTCTGACCCAGGGAATGTGTGATGGGACGGTTTGGATGCAGATTCACTCTGTGTCTGACCCCGGGCTTTTGTGATGGGACGGTGAGGAGGGAGATTCAATATCTGTCTGACCCCGGGCTTTTGTGATGGGCCGGTGTGTATGGAGATTCACTTTGTTTCTGACCCCGGGTTTTTGTGATGGGCCGGTGAGGAGGGAGATTCACTCTGAGTCTGACCCAGGGAATGTATGATGGGACGGTTTGGATGGACATTCACTTTGTGTCTGACCCCGGGTTTTTGTGATGGGAAGGTCTGGATGGAGATTCACTCTGTGTCTGACCCCGGGCTTTTGTGATGGGACGGTGAGGAGGGAGATTCAATATCTGTCTGACCCCGGGCTTTTGTGATGGGACGGTGTGGAGGGAGATTCACTCAGTGTCTGACCCCGGGCTTTTGTGATGGGACGGTGAGTAGGGAGATTCACTCTGTGTCTGACCCCGTGAGTTCGTGATGGGCCGGTGTGTATGGAGATTCACTTTGTGTCTGACCCACGGTTTTTGTGATGGGCCGGTGTTAATGGAGATTCACCTTGTGTCTGACCCCGCCAGTGTGTGATGGGACGGTGATGAGGGAGATTCACTCTGTGTCTGACCCAGGGAATGTGTGATGGGACGGTTTGGATGCAGATTCACTCTGTGTCTGACCCCGGGCTTTTGTGTTGGGACGGTGAGGAGGGAGATTCACTCTGTGTCTGACCCCGGGCTTTTGTGATGGGACGGTGAGGATGGAGATTCACTCTGTGTCTGACCCCGGGCTTTTGAGATGGGACGGTGAGGAGGGAGATTCAATATCTGTCTGACCCCGGGCTTTTGTGATGGGACGGTGTGGATGGAGATTCACTCTGTGTCAGACCCCGGGAGAGTGTGATGGGACGGTGTGGAGGGAGATTCACTCTGTTTCTGACCCCGGGAGTTTGTGATGGAAATGTGTGGTTGCAGATTCACTCTCTGTCTGACCACGGAATTTGTGAATGGAGGGTGCGGAGGGAGTTTCAATCTGTGTCTGACATCGGCAATGTGTGATAGGACGGTTTGGATGGAGATTCACTCTGTGTCTGACCCCGGGCTTTTGTGATGGAACGGTGAAGAGGGAGATTCACTCTGTGTCTGACCCCGGGCTTTTGTGATGGGACGGTGTGGAGGGAGATTCACTCTGTGTCTGACCCCTTGAGTTTGTGATGGGCCGGTGTGTATGGAGATTCACTTTGTGTCTGACCCAGGGTTTTTGTGATGGGCCGGTGTTAATGGAGATTCAGCTTGTGTCTGACCCCGCCAGTGTGTGATGGGACGGTGATGAGGGAGATTCACTCTGTGTCTGACCCAGGGAATGTGTGATGGGCCGGTTTGGATGCAGATTCACTCTGTGTCTGACCCCGGGTTTTGTGATGGGACGGTGAGGAGGGAGATTCAATATCTGTCTGAACCCGGGCTTTTGTGTTGGGACGGTGTGGAGGGAGATTCACTCTGTGTCTGACACCGGGCTTTTGTGATGGGACGGTGAGTAGGGAGATTCACTCTGTGTCTGACCCCGTGAGTTCGTGATGGGCCGGTGTGGATGGAGATTCCCTCTGTGTCTGACCCCGGGAGTGTGTGATGGGACGGTGTGTTTGGAAATTCACTCTGTGTCTGACCCCGGGAGTGTGTGATGGGTCGGTGAGGAGGGAGATTCACTCTGTGTCTGACCACGGGAACGTGTGATGGGACGGATTGGATGCAGATTCACTCTGTGCCTGTCGCCGGGAGTGTGTGATGGGACGGTGAGGAGGGAGATTTACTCTTTGTCTGACCCCGGGAGTTTGTGATGGAAAGGTGTGGATGCAGATTCACTCTATGTCTGACCACTGGAATTTGTGATGGGATGATGTGCAAGGAGATTCACTCTGTGTCTGACCACGGCAATGTGTGATGGGACGGTTTGGATGGAGGTTCACTCATTGTCTGACCACAGGCTTTTGTGATGGGTTTGTGTGGAGGGAGATTCACTCTGTGTCTGACCCCGGGAGATTGTGATGGGACGGTTTGGATGGGGATTCACTCTGTGTCTGACCGCGGGGAAGTGTTAAGGGGCGTTTTGGATGTAGCTTCACTCTGTGTCTGACCCCGGGCTTTTGTGATGGGAAGGTCTGAATGTAGATTCACTCTGTGTCTGACCCCGGGCTTTTGTGATGGGAAGGTCGGAATGGAGATTCACTCTGTGTCTGACCCCGGGAGTTTGTGATGGGACGGGGTGGATGGAGATTCACTCTGTGTCTGACCCCTGGAATGTGTGATGGGACGGTGTGGATGGAGATTCACTCTGTGTCAGACCCCGGGAGTTTGTGATGGAAATGTGTGGTTGCAGATTCACTCTATGTCTGACCACGGAATTTGTGAATGGACGGTGTGGAGGGAGTTTCAATCTGTGTCTTACATCGGCAATGTGTGATGGGACGGTTTGGATGGAGATTCACTCTGTGTCTGACCCCGGGCTTTTGTGATGGAACGGTGAGGAGGGAGATTCACTCTGTTTCTGACCCCGGGCTTTTGTGATGCGACGGTGAGGAGGGCGATTCAATATCTGTCTGACCCCGGGCTTTTGTGATGGGACGGTGTGGAGGGAGATTCACTCTGTGCCTGACCCCTTGAGTTTGTGATGGGCCGGTGTGTATGGAGATTCACTTTGTGTCTGACCCCGCCAGTGTGTGATGGGACGGTGATGAGGGAGATTCACTCTGTGTCTGACCCAGGGAATGTGTGATGGGACGGTTTGGATGCAGATTCACACTGTGTCTGACCCCGGGCTTTTGTGATGGGACGGTGAGGAGGGAGATTCAATATCTGTCTGACCCCGGGCTTTTGTGATGGGCCGGTGTGTATGGAGATTCACTTTGTTTCTGACCCCGGGTTTTTGTGATGGGCCGGTGAGGAGGGAGATTCACTCTGAGTCTGACCCAGGGAATGTATGATGGGACGGTTTGGATGGACATTCACTTTGTGTCTGACCCCGGGTTTTTGTGATGGGAAGGTCTGGATGGAGATTCACTCTGTGTCTGACCCCGGGCTTTTGTGATGGGACGGTGAGGAGGGAGATTCAATATCTGTCTGACCCCGGGCTTTTGTGATGGGACGGTGTGGAGGGAGATTCACTCAGTGTCTGACCCCGGGCTTTTGTGATGGGACGGTGAGTAGGTAGATTCACTCTGTGTCTGACCCCGTGAGTTCGTGATGGGCCGGTGTGTATGGAGATTCACTTTGTGTCTGACCCAGGGTTTTTGTGATGGGCCGATGTTAATGGAGATTCACCTTGTGTCTGACCCCGCCAGTGTGTGATGGGACGGTGATGAGGGAGATTCACTCTGTGTCTGACCCAGGGAATGTGTGATGGGACGGTTTGGATGCAGATTCACTCTGTGTCTGACCCCGGGCTTTTGTGTTGGGACGGTGAGGAGGGAGATTCACTCTGTGTCTGACCCCGGGCTTTTGTGATGGGACGGTGAGGATGGAGATTCACTCTGTGTCTGACCCCGGGCTTTTGAGATGGGACGGTGAGGAGGGAGATTCAATATCTGTCTGACCCCGGGCTTTTGTGATGGGACGGTGTGGATGGAGATTCACTCTGTGTCCGACCCCGGGAGAGTGTGATGGGACGGTGTGGAGGGAGATTCACTCTGTTTCTGACCCCGGGAGTTTGTGATGGAAATGTGTGGTTGCAGATTCACTCTCTGTCTGACCACGGAATTTGTGAATGGACGGTGCGGAGGGAGTTTCAATCTGTGTCTGACATCGGCAATGTGTGATGGGACAGTTTGGATGGAGATTCACTCTGTGTCTGACCCCGGGCTTTTGTGATGGAACGGTGAAGAGGGAGATTCACTCTGTGTCTGACCCCGGGCTTTTGTGATGGGAGGGTGAGGAGGGAGATTCAATATCTGTCTGACCCCGGGCTTTTGTGATGGTACGGTGTGGAGGGAGATTCACTCTGTGTCTGACCCCTTGAGTTCGTGATGGGCCGGTGTGTATGGAGATTCACTTTGTGTCTGACCCAGGGTTTTTGTGATGGGCCGGTGTTAATGGAGATTCACCTTGTGTCTGACCCCGCCAGTGTGTGATGGGACGGTGATGAGGGAGATTCACTCTGTGTCTGACCCAGGGAATGTGTGATGGGACGGTTTGGATGCAGATTCACTCTGTGTCTGACCCCGGGTTTTGTGATGGGACAGTGAGGAGGGAGATTCAATATCTGTCTGAACCCGGGCTTTTGTGTTGGGACGGTGTGGAGGGAGATTCACTCTGTGTCTGACCCCGGGAGATTGTGATGGGACGGTTTGGATGGGGATTCACTCTGTGTCTGACCGCGGGGAAGTGTTAAGGGGCGTTTTGGATGTAGATTCACTCTGTGTCTGACCCCGGGCTTTTGTGATGGGAAGGTCTGAATGGAGATTCACTCTGTGTCGAACCCGGGAGTTTGTGATGGGACGGTGTGGATGGAGATTCACTCTGTGTCTGACCCCGGGAATGTGTGATGGGACGGTGTGGATGGAGATTCACTCTGTGTTAGACCCCGGGAGAGTGTGATGGGACGGTGTGGAGGGAGATTCACTCTGTCTCTGACCCCGGGAGTTTGTGATGGAAATGTGTGGTTGCAGATTCACTCTATGTCTGACCACGGAATTTGTGAATGGACGGTGTGGAGGGAGTTTCAATCTGTGTCTTACATCGGCAATGTGTGATGGGACGGTTTGGATGGAGATTCACTCTGTGTCTGACCCCGGGCTTTTGTGATGGAACGGTGAGGAGGGAGATTCACTCTGTGTCTGACCCCGGGCTTTTGTGATGCGACGGTGAGGAGGGCGATTCAATATCTGTCTGACCCCGGGCTTTTGTGATGGGACGGTGTGGAGGGAGATTCACTCTGTGTCTGACCCCTTGAGTTTGTGATGGGCCGGTGTGTATGGAGATTCACTTTGTGTCTGACCCAGGGTTTTAGTGATGGGCCGGTGTTAATGGAGATTCACCTTGTGTCTGACACCGCCAGTGTGTGATGGGACGGTGATGAGGGAGATTCACTCTGTGTCTGACCCAGGGAATGTGTGATGGGACGGTTTGGATGCAGATTCACTCTGTGTCTGACCCCGGGCTTTTGTGATGGGACGGTGAGGAGGGAGATTCAATATCTGTCTGACCCCGGGCTTTTGTGATGGGCCGGTGTGTATGGAGATTCACTTTGTTTCTGACCCCGGGTTTTTGTGATGGGCCTGTGAGGAGGGAGATTCACTCTGAGTCTGACCCAGGGAATGTATGATGGGACGGTTTGGATGGACATTCACTTTGTGTCTGACCCCGGGTTTTTGTGATGGGAAGGTCTGGATGGAGATTCACTCTGTGTCTGACCCCGGGCTTTTGTGATGGGACGGTGAGGAGGGAGATTCAATATCTGTCTGACCCCGGGCTTTTGTGATGGGACGGTGTGGAGGGAGATTCACTCAGTGTCTGATCCCGGGCTTTTGTGATGGGACGGTGAGTAGGGAGATTCACTCTGTGTCTGACCCCGTGAGTTCGTGATGGGCCGGTGTGTATGGAGATTCACTTTGTGTCTGACCCAGGGTTTTTGTGATGGGCCGGTGTTAATGGAGATTCACCTTGTGTCTGACCCCGCCAGTGTGTGATGGGACGGTGATGAGGGAGATTCACTCTGTGTCTGACCCAGGGAATGTGTGATGGGACGGTTTGGATGCAGATTCACTCTGTGTCTGACCCCGGGCTTTTGTGTTGGGACGGTGAGGAGGGAGATTCACTCTGTGTCTGACCCCGTGAGTTCGTGATGGGCCGGTGTGGATGGAGATTCCCTCTGTGTCTGACCCCGGGAGATTGTGATGGGACGGTTTGGATGGGGATTCACTCTGTGTCTGACCGCGGGGAAGTGTTAAGGGGCGTTTTGGATGTAGATTCACTCTGTGTCTGACCCCGGGCTTTTGTGATGGGAAGGTCTGAATGGAGATTCACTCTGTGTCGAACCCGGGAGTTTGTGATGGGACGGTGTGGATGGAGATTCACCCTGTGTCTGACCCCGGTCTATTGTGATGGGACGGTGAGGAGGGAGATTCACTCTGTTTCTGACCCCAGGAACGTGTGATGGGACGGTTTGGATGCAGATTCCCTCTGTTCCTGACGCCGGGAGTGTGTGATGGGACCGTTTGGATGGAGATTCAATCTCTATCTGACCCCGGGCTTTTCTGATGGGACGGTGTGGAGGGAGATTCACTGTGTGTCTGACCCCGTGAGTTTGTGATGGTCCGGTGTGTATGGAGATTCACTTTATGTCTGACCCCGGTCTATTGTGATGGGACGGTGTGCAGGGAGATTCATACTGTGTCTGACCCCGGGATTTTGTGATGGGACGGTGTGTTTGGAAATTCACTCTATGTCTGAACCCGGGAGTGTGTGATGGGACGGTTTGGATGCAGATTCCCTCTTTTCCTGACTCCGGGAGTGTGTGATGGGACGGTGAGGAGGGAGATTTACTCTTTGTCTGACTTCGGGAGTTTGTGATGCAAAGGTGTGGATGCAGATTCACTGTATGTCTGACCCCTGGAATTTGTGATGGGATGGTGTGGAAGGAGATTCACTCTGTGTCTGACCCCCGGAATTTGTGATGGGATGGTGTGGAAGGAGATTCACTCTATGTCTCACCCCGGGAAATTTTTATGGGACGTTTTGGATGGAGATTCACTCTGTGTCTGACCCCGGGCTTATGTGATGGGACGGTGTGGATGGAGATTCACCCTGTGTCTGACCCCGGGAAAGTATGTTGGGACGATTTGGATGGAGATTCACTCTGTGTCTGACCCCGGGCTTTTGTGATGGGAAGGTGTGGATGGAGATTCACTCTGTGTCTGACCCCGGGAAAGTATGATGGGCCGGTGTGTATGGAGATTCACTTCCTCTCTGACCCCGGGTTTTTGTGATGGTCCGGTGTGGATCGTGATTCACTCTGTGTCTGACCCCGGGAGTTTGTGCTGGGACGGTGTGGATGGAGATTCACTCTGTGTCTGACCCCGGGAAATTGTGATGGGAAGGTTTGGATGGAGATTCACTCTGTGTCTGACCCCGGGCTTTTGTGATGGGACGGTGTGGATGGAGATTCACTCTGAGTCTGACTTTGAGATTCACCACAACCCCAAATCGACCGACACCAACAAATTAATATGCACCCATTTGCGCCGACCCCTACCTAATCCTGATCTCATCCCCAATCGTCAGGCACCCGTGTGCACCCCAGATTCATACTGACATCCTGTGCACCCATATTGGTTGAAACATTCCTAAGCTTGTGCAACCTCCCAATCAGAAAGCACCATCAAATACGGATGTGGTTCCAAATCCACCGATCAATGTGCTCACGTCCTCGCGGAAACTCTCCTAAAGAGTCCAGATCTTTATGTACCCCCAAATCCGCTATTTCCACAAAATCTGTTCGTATCTCAAATCAGTTGCCACCCATATATGCCGAAGCAGCCCTAAATCTGCGCAAACCCAAAATCGGTGCGCTCCCCAAACCCGCTGACACCCGAGATGCATAATGGATTATCCCAGACAAGCAAACATTTCAATCAATTCAGAAAATGACCATCTCCAGGTTAGAAAGCCAAAATCCTTTTGCAGATCGGCGAAACACCCAAATCTGCGTGTCAACCCAAATCCGTGTGCAGCCCATATTGAAGACTACACTCTTAATATCTGATGACTAAAATCCGTCCGCACCCCCAAATCTGCGCACATCCTCAAATACGAGAGCACCCCACAGGCATATTAGATGACCCAAACACAAAATGGCTGTCTTAACAGAAAAAACCACTACGTATCCCAAAATCCCAACGTCCGTCACCAAATCGATATGCACTCACAAAAACGTGGAGACTCACATATTCGCTAACTACCCTAAATTTGCTATCCCCAAAAAGTTGCGCACCCCGATATCGGAGCACTCCCCTAAAACAGTTTGCAACCCTTTATTAGAAAACGCTCCTAAATCCATTCATAACCCCAGATCCTTATGAACCACAAGACCGTGTACAACCCATATTTGACGACAAAAAATAAAATTGCGCAATCGCCAATTCAGTGCGAACCCGAAACCCACGGACTCCGCCACTTGTACATCAGATTTTCCCTGAGTAACAATCAATAAAAGCAATTGAGAAAATGGCAGCCTCGACATTAATAATCCGCACGCAAATTTTGATCCGTCAACTCACCAAATCTATGTGTATCCCATGATCGAAAAGGCAGCCCAGATCAGCGAATATCACCAAATCCATGTGCATCGTTAAATTGGTGCGCATCACCAAATCCATGTGCATCGTCAAATTGGTGCGCATCACCAAATCCATGCGCAGCCCAAACACGCTGAAACCCCCACATTCATTTGTGGGGCTCGTTCTACACAGATTTTGTCATCTTGTGAAAGTCTGAAATTATTATGTTGAGATAATCGAATTAGCGGGTGTGTGTCCACGGTTTTGAAGTTGTGGGGATCTATTTGCATTTGGAGTTGCACACGGATTTCTCACGTATTTGGGGTGTCTGCGGTTTGGAGCTGTGCCGAAGCTCAAAGTTGTTTCATTTAGATCACGTGAATAATAAATTTAATTAGAAATTTGACATGAAGTATTTTAAATGTATCTCCTCTGCGATAATCTAATGTGCAAGTGTCTTTCTCCGCGGGTATGATATTCACATGAATTTTAGGGTAGGCTCCTAGTGGTGGTGCACATATTTGAGGTGTACATGGATTTGGGATTGTGTACATGTAAACACGGATATGGGCTGAGATAAAGATTTGGGCGTGTTGGTGGATCAGAAGTTGCACATGAATTTTGGGCTGTGTGCGGGTTTTAATATCGAGGCATCTATTTTCTGAATTCTTGAAAGGATTTTAAACTGCATGTCAGGATGTTAGCGTTTTTGGGGTGCGCACTGAATTGAGTCGTGCAGATATTGGGCAGTGTCTGCGAATAAGGGCTGCACACTGCTATGGTGAGAGTTTGGATTTTGGGATTGCGCACGGATTTAAAGTTGAATCCTCAAATGAAGGGGTGAGCATTGACTTCGGGTGTTCGTAGATTTCAGGGTTGACGGCAAATATGCACAAGTATTTGGGGATACACGCAAATTTTGGGTTTTGTAGTCAATTACCGGGGCGTAATTAGATTTTGTGATGTTCGTATATTCCGGGGGTTATTTGTTGACCGATCAACAGTTGCGATCGTATTTTGGGGAGCGTGCGGATTTTAAATATCGAAACAGCCATTTTCTGAACTGTTGGACATGAATTCTGCTTTGGAATAATCTATTTTGTATGTGGTGTTTCACCGTATTTGGAGTGCGCACTGATTTGCTGATGTGCAAGGTTTTGTGAATTCATGGCTGCAGTTTTGATTTATCAATGCAAAGACTCTGCTAAAATACATTCGAATAATCTGGAGCGCTGGACAACTTTACAGAGTATTGGTCTAATTCTTTATCAAAATTGTAAAATACTTTAAATTCACATTTAAAGGTACTGAACTGTGCTTTTAGAAATTGCTGCAAGTTTGAAGGGAATGCGAGAAAAGAACCGCTGGTGAAATTTAAGAAAGAAACTCAGACATCACTCGAAATTTAATCTGAAACATGGCCGTGCACACGTATTTGGGGATACACGTAAGATCTGGCTTCCCATAATGGAAATTATTCAGTCAAACTATCACAGACACACATACTATCCGTGTGCAATGTCGTCCCTGAAGGATTTTCGTCTGGGTAGTTAACAATAAAAGCCATTAAAGCAAGTTCTAGCACTTGTGTACACATTAATCTAGGCAGATTGTTCATAATACTTTCTATCTGTACTCATACTCCATCCATATCGATATTACAGATTCGACAAACCACTCTTCTTCCTGAACTAATCGCCATCCGTCAGTAAATATCCATAAATATGAACATTGCATTCGCATGACCCTATTGCCCTCTCTTGATTTTAATTTAAGATGAGAATGAATGGTTCTTTCCTTTGTTGTACTACTGTCACCGGGCAGTCATGAGTTTCACCCCAATAAGTTCAATTCTCAACGAGCGTGACAGCACTGTTAACTCTTTCAATCACGACGTTACAGCCCTGTAATAACAATTTCAAACTGACTAGTGGAATTTGACTGACAGTTGCATCTTTCTTACTGTCATCCAGATGAATTGGAGTATGCTTAGGTAAAGGATCATTGGATTAAAAGCCAGAACATAAGTAAAATATTTAACTGTCCAAATAATCGATAATGACCTTGGGATGTTAGATATCTCGTTTCGTCGGGGTAAATATTCGATTTGCAAATGTCACTGGCGTCAGTCTGTCATCTTTGGAGTTACAAAGCTGATACGGTTTTACTGGTGGCAGCGACCTCGAAAGAGAATGACTCGGAGAGGCCTGGGTCTCAATCGAAGGTGCAGTTGCAAGATCTGTTTTAAGATCTGATTCTGCCTTGTTCTGGTTTCTCTTCCCATGGGACGCCTACCCTCACGAGTTCCATAAGTGGGTACGCATTGGTGTCACTGCCAGCGATGTGATCTCTGCAAGAAGCTGATAGGTGAAGCCTGGTGGCTGGGAATGGTAAAGGTCTGCAGAGGGAGGAATCTAATACGCGAAGGGAACGGACGTTAGGAAAAAGCGAAGGAGGAAGGGGCCAAGTAGCAAGTGATGAATGTGAGAACAGAAAATAGGTGAGAGTATGGAACAGACAAAAAGGTGTTTTTTTATTATTTAAGAAGATTTAAACTTTTTTCAGTGTGGTCATCCCTCGAAGTTCGATTGCATTGAAGTAGCAAATGAAGAACACAAGGAATGCTGGAGATGCTGGAAATGAAAGCGGCACAGACAAAATGGTAGATGGACACAGCAGATTAGGCAGCATCTATGGAAATAAATGAACAGTTAAAGTTTAGGATGAAGTCCCTTATTTAAGGGCGTGCCTGCCAGCCTATGACTGAGGTTCGGTAATATTCACAAGGAGTCCAGTATGCCGAATCTACTGATATGTTACAAACATAAATATCTTCCTTTGTAGAGGTATTGGGACAGTCACAAATACCCAGTGACGTCCATCATGTTCATTTTCACGAGTAGACTTAGACCCAAGCAAGAAAATCTGATGAAGAACAGACTCACATTTCTTAGGCCGCCATCACTCAACTGTTCTGTCCATATTTAGGCCAGGAATGGGGGTCTAGTTATATGAATACTTGAATACCATGCATACTCGACTCTAGAATTGATAAACAGTTCATCCACAGATTCCGGTGTCTAAAGTGAGCTTGTAAATGATCGGAAGATTTTTAAAAAAATCCAGCAATATGAGAAACTGGGATGACCTGTTGGCATTTGAAAAGGTATCGCATTTACTGCAAACGAGATGCTGCAGTTTAAGCAATTGGTCTGATCGGATTAAATGTTTTGGGTCTGCTCATTCGATCTCAGAGATTTTCAAAATCTGCGACGTCGGGAATGTAACTGAGATGGCGTCATCTGTTTGCTCCCATTTATAGAATCCAATGGTAGTAGTTGTGAACCATTGTCCCAGGAGAGATCATAAAGGATATAAACTGCATGGACGAAAACATTCAATCAAAAAGAATGCCTGTAACGCAAACGGACCGGCTAATTGCGTGAAAAGAAAATGCTTGAAGCGTATTACCGTGTCGAGAAAATATTTTATGTCTTCATTGCCCTGATTGGCGTTCCAGGTAAGCGAATCCAAGAACACAACAACTCTGTAAGTGAGACCGTGTTTTTATTTTTTTTGCTTACTATATCGGCGACCTGCATCCAAAGCCTCGTGTGGTGATAATCCTTTGCTCATTTACACAGTTTTCCTCCCGTAGTTTGCCTATTACTTGCAGCAACGTGACTGAGAAAACTCTATGAAACGTACGGTAAAGCCGTAAATGTAAGCAGCCTTCACGGACACTGTCTAGGTTGGTGTGCCAGCGCTGAGCAAAGGAAGCTCATCGGAAGGATAGACTAAGTTGGTTTCAGTTGGTACGTTCCCTTACCGGGCACATAATGGCAGGACATGTCACAGCGGAAAAAAAATGAATTGTACTCATTGCGACACTAGTCCTGTAATGAATCCGTTTTCTCCTGAACAACGGACTAGCTTTATCTGCCCTCTGAACGTCTTCTTGCTTCTCTTCGGTGTCTAGTTGTTTTGATTAAACGCTCTGTACGGGATAAAAATGGAAAACCGTTTGGTTTATCCAATCTTTCTGCGACCATTTCACCCCTAACTTTACTTGTTGGTATCCAAAGTCACGGGTACTCTCAGTATCCACTCTTCCGGTGCAAAGGTTTTAATTTGATTTCGTTGATTAAATATATCAGCCACTTTTCTTGCAAAGGTACTTATTGTAATCTATAATGCCTCTTAACTCTGTTTCTCCAGTGAATTTATTGGCGATTACAGTCCTGTCCCAGAGGAAATGTGGTTTGTCCACCTGCACCACTCGCTACTTGGTGGCCATGGCAACGGCAGATCTGATGGTCATTATCACGGAGGTAATTTTGTATCGGATCAGCGAACATTATTTCCCAGTGAGTGTCCTGAACATTACTCCCGTGGACAGTGTTAGAGTTGCCTTGTCTCGTACAGTCGTGGACTATTCTGTATGGTTCACTGTCGCTTTCACATTTGATCGCTTTATCGCCATTTGTTGCCACAAGCTGAAAGCAAAATATTGCACCGGGAAAACAGCAGCCGTGGTTCTGGCAGCAGCTGGCGTGTTGTTCTGTTTGAAAAATATTCCCTTCTACTTCACGCTTGAACCGGGAGAAATTATTAACAACGTACCGTGGTTCACTGTTATAAAACTAAGTTACTACACTGATCCGGGATGGATTGGGTTTGACTGGTTTGATACGGTATTAACTCCATTGCTCCCTTTCGCTGCAATTCTGCTGCTCAACGCTCTGACTGTCAGACACATCTTAGTGGCCAGTCGGGTCCGGAAGGGGCTGAGGGGTCAGACCAAAGGGGAGAGTCGCAGTGACGCAGAGATGGAGAGCAGGAGGAGATTAATGGTTTTACTCTTCACTCTCTCCGGCAGCTTCATCTTGCTGTGGCTGACAGCTGTTTTACAGTTCCTCTATTATCAGATAACAGGAAGAGGAGGCGAGTGGAATGATTCTGAATATATATTTTATGAAGTCGCTTTTTTGCTGAGAACTTTAAGCTGCTGCACCAACACATTTATTTACGTGGCGACTCAGTCCAAGTTCAGGGAGCGAGTGAAAAATCCCGTTACCTCAGTTTTTGAGTTCATTAAGACAACCAGCTATTGAGCGAAGTCCGGAGACCTCTGCAATGTTTTGCGTTCATTCTCCCATTAATGAAATCCGCGCTAAAGTGGAAAAGACTACATTTTTGCATATTTAATCGCCGAGCAGTTCCCAAATGCCGATCCGATGAGAACAAGTACTTGCAAAGAACAGTTGCTACAACCCATTACCTAGATTGACCGTTGTCAATTGTTCCCCCCTCTCAATACGTAGGCACTTCCCTGATACGCAATGTCTGGCTGTCACATGTTTACTTACCAACCACTGATATCGATCTCCGAAGCTACACAAATAGTGATGCAAAACTCCCGTAATTCCTTGGAAGCAGTCGTTAGATTTATCAAATCTATTGCATTGATTGTGACGACAGAGACTATAGAGGTGCGTCAACATCTAACAACGATGCGTTTGAATGCAGACGGAGATACTGAATGCTGACTCATACCGATTGGAAACACTATCTGGGGGCAGGCCGGCGTTCCTTTCAAAGAAAGATTTATTTGCTTCAGTGTTTAACCAAATGTGGTTTCTTGTAATGTAAGAAAAATCTGCAACAGTTCTGTTGAGGCCTGTACACATCTTGCATAACTTTGTGGAGACCATATTCTATTGTTTCTGCTGTCCGGCAATTGAAGCCATGCCTACTCAGTCCTTCTTGAAATGACTAGCTAAATGTGCTAGCAAGGAATCTGCTGAAACTGAGCTGACCTTGTCCATTTGCAGCGTATTATGAGACCGCGGATGTGAGCTCAACATATCCAGATTTCCTTTCATAGAGATGTTCTTCTCGTTTAATGAAATATCCAACAATCACCAGCTCGCATTTCATCTTTGTGATTGCATGCTGCATCTACACGTTAACAGAATAATACATGCCAATTGCCTACTGTCTCTAACATAATAACTGATTTTGCGTCTTTCCGGAATATCTGACCACATTCCAACACTCTCATGTTGATTCCAGCTTAAAATTACCGATTGAATGATCCTCGATTTAAATTCACGCTGTGCTGCAATTCTGACTCTCAACCAAATCACTAATACAAATTTCAAAGTTGGAACGGAGGCGCTGGAACAGATGATGCTAACCGGTGTTGAACTATCGTCAACTGATCGAGATTTGGCAATTCTCTGCGGAAGTTTTGAATAATTCAACAGTTGTACTTTATTGTTTCTATATAAAGATAACCGGAATTGTGGTTACCCCAGGGCAACAAATAAAATCCAGAATTGTATTGTTCCTATTGTACGAATACTGACTCCGAATACCTCTCCAAACCCCAGACGCTGAAGTAGGGGACCGTCCGTTGGCTGAACGATTCTTTCTTTTGACTAGAAGGAGCGGAATGTGCCCCCTTGTTAGATTATTGCCATTTGAAAGCATAAATGGGTGAGTGACGAGTGAAATCCAAGCTCCTTCTTGACGCTTCCCCACAATACAGTGGGCATATTCGGTTTTTACAATGGTTAAAAAATATAAAGTCCTGATCCAACATTAAGTGGTCCCGACATATTTCTATAATATACACGGAGGAGTTTGTTCAGGTGAATTCCCGAATGTGACAACATGTGTGGTTGTATCTATCTATTTCCTGCACTGTCCACCTGATATTTAATATGGAAAATGGTGGTTCTCTAAATTTAACTTTGTTAATCCTTGG
The DNA here is from genome assembly GCF_048418815.1 of Hemitrygon akajei. Lineage (NCBI taxonomy): Eukaryota > Metazoa > Chordata > Chondrichthyes > Myliobatiformes > Dasyatidae > Hemitrygon > Hemitrygon akajei. The sequence goes on along the minus strand of NW_027331992.1, from coordinate 1,796,670 downwards.
TACATAATTGAAACACAAACCGCATACTTCGTATGTTGAGTAGTTTATCGCGGGGTGACTGATAATTCGTGGCATGGGTTAGAAGGAGCCAATTTCAGAAAACCTGGCACTTTTATTTTTACAACATTGTCCACTCCTGCATCTACACACTTAGTCCAGCGGTCGTTGATTATACGAATCTTGGACCTCCAGAAAGTGCCCACACATGGGTGATTGATATGTCCGGGGCCTATGGTTCATAGGGATCAGTTATACAGCTCTTTTTACATGCACATGCAGCTCAACCTTTGAGTGATTATGCAGAAAGGTTGAAGTTAATAACATCTCCTGCTAACTTGTGCCACGAACTTATCAAACACACCGATGAGTTAATGACTGATGAGTTCTTAACTTCAAACTTTCTGCATAATCACTCAATGAGCTGCACTACATGTGCATGTAACGAGAGTTGTATAAAAAATCTCCTTCTATCTTCGGCCACGAATTTAGCAATCACCCCTCGTGTTAAGAACTTTGTCAATAATTCAGTTTGGCGTATCCCCAAGGTTTCTGAATTATGGAGCATTTCCGAAAGTGCAGTCGCTTGTTGCGGACCTAACTTTAAGCTCCTCCCATATCGTCATAACCTCAATTTACAAATTATTTCAACCACGCATCGGTTGCTGAGGCCAAATATTTGGCGTTTTTAAGCGGAGGTTTATAGAAGTGTAATTCACAGGGACATCGAAGTTTATATAGAGAAGGCAAGAAAAACCCTGCTGGGTGGAAAATACATCAACTATCATCAGCATGTGCTCTGGTCACGTTGCCGCACTAATATTCCAGATGCAATTGAAAAAGTTCTCATGAGTAAACTCCTAAAATTGCTGCACACAGCGGTCAGTCACTGAAACGTTGAAAGATTACATGTTTAATCCGCTCTGATTCCCCTTTCCATGTATCCTGGACTCGGGAATATCTGTTGTGAATCGAGTTGCTTCCTCACTTGAGATTCCCTTGCAATTAAACTGATTTCCAAGCCCCCTGTGTTCCCGAAGTTAATCGCTGACTGTCATCTACACCCCAGGGCGTTGCGGAACATTAACCAGGTCCCTCTGCTTTTAAGATCTTCGAACGTGTCCACCTTATTATCAAAGGGAATATTCACATTTCGGTTCCTAACCGAACTATCTCCCTCTGATTTTTTCAGAGCCGGGCGTTCACTTTTCATGTTTCCACTTCACAGTCTCTCCATCATAACATGTCCACATTCTCTTATTGTGAAGATTTATCTTAAGCCTTCCTCTTCTGCCTATGTTTGCGTTCCCCTGTTCAGTTTCCACGTACGTGAGCAGTCTATCCATATAAAAAGTAACATTATTGTAAGCACACATACTCGATTTCTCCCTGATAATTTTAACTAAACATCGGTCGGAATACAAAAATAAGTACATTTGTAAACGCGTTTCCTACTTTCGTATGGTGCCAGAGTTCCCGCTGAAGCAAAATAAGAATTGTCTCTGCGAATGCAATCACGAGTTCCCTCTTCGGGATATGGCTATCCTCCTCCCCTCTGTGTTCGTAAAATGCATTTTCCGATTGGGATCCAAACATTATGAAATACAAAGTTCCTGAAAGTACATTTTTACGCCGGCTGCATTTGACGGTGCTCGGAACGTAAGCAACACATTTCTGAAAACATGATAGACCACTGAAACACCTTGAAATACTAATCATGACGAATTGTGCTGGTGGGAAATCCACGTCAATGTGATGGAAAGGTGTGGATGCAGATTCACTCTATGTCCGACCCCGGGAATTTGTGATGGGACGGTGTGGAGGGAGATTCAATCTGTGTCTGACCCCGGGAGTGTGTGAAGGGACGGTGAGGAGGGAGTTTCACTCTGTTTCACACCCCGGGAGTTTGTGATGGAAAGGTGTGGATGCAGATTCACTCTATGTCCGACCCGGGAATTTGCGATGGGACGGTGTGGAGGGAGATTCAATCTGTGTCTGACCCCGGTAGTGTGTGATGGGACGGTGAGGAGGGAGTTTCACTCTGTTTCACACCCGGGAATTTCCGATGGGACGGTTTGGATGGAGATTCACTCTGTGTCTGACCCCGGGAGTGTGTGATGGGACGGTGTGGAGGGAGATTCACTCTTTGTCTGACCCCGGGAGTTTGTGATGGAAAGGTGTGGATGCAGATTCACTCTATGTCCGACCCCGGGAATTTGTGATGGGACGGTGTGGAGGGAGATTCAATCTGTGTCTGACCACGGCAATGAAAGATGGGACGGTTTGGATGGAGATCCATTCTCTGTCTGACCCCGGGCTTTTGTGATGGGACGGTGAGGAGGGTGATTCACTCTCTGCCTGACCCCGGGAACGTGTGATGGAACGGTTTGGATGGAGGTTCACTCTGTGTCTGACCCCAGGAGTGAGTGATGGGACGGTGGGGAGGGAGATTCACTCAGTGTGTGACCCCGGAAGTTTGTGATGGGACGGTGTGGATGGAGATTCACTCTGTGTCTGACCCCGGGAGTGTGTGATAGGACGGTGAGGGGGGAGATTCACTCTGTGTCTGACTCCGGGGACGTGTGATGGGACGGTTTGGATGCAGATTCAATCTGTGTCTGACCCCGGGAGTGTGTGATGGGACCGTGAGGAGGGAGATTTACTCTTTGTCTGACCCCGGGAGTTTGTCATGGAATGGTGTGGATGCAGATTCTCTCTATGTCTGACACCTGGGATTTTTGATGGGATGGTGTGGAAGGAAATTCACTCTGTGTCTGACCCCGGGCAATGTGTGATGGGAAGGTGTGGATGCAGGTTCACTCAGTGTCTGACCCAGGGCTTTTGTGATGGGACGGTGTGGAGGGAGATTCACTCTGTGTCTGACCCCGGGCTTTTGTGATGGGACGGTGAGGAGGGAGATTCACTCTCTGTCTGACCCCGGCAATGTGTGATGGGACGGTTTGGATGGAGGTTCACTCAGTGTCTGACCCCGGGAGTTTAAGATGTGACGGTGTGGATGGAGATTCACTCTGTGTATTACCCCGGGAATGTGTGATGGGACGGTTTGGATGGAGATTCACTCTGTGACTGACCCCGGGCTATTGTGATGGGACGGTGAAGAGGGAGATTCACTCTGTGTCTGACCCCGGGATCGTGTGATGGGACGGTGAGGAGGGAGATTCACTCTGTGTATTACCCCGGCAATGTGTGATGGGACGGTTTGGATGGAGATTCACTCTGTGACTGACCCCGGGCTTTTGTGATGGGACGGTGAAGAGGGAGATTCACTCTGTGTCTGACCCCGGGATCGTGTGATGGAACGGTTTGGATGGAGGTTCACTCTGAGTCTGAACCCGGGAGTGTGTGATGGGACGGTGAATAGGGAGATTCACTCTGTGTCTGACGCCGGGCTTTTGTGATGGGACGCTGTGGATGGCGATTCACTCTGTGTCTGACCCCGGGAGTGTGTGATGGGACGGTGAGGAGGATGATTCAATCTGTTTCTGACCGCGGGAACGTGTGATGGGACGGTTGGATGGAGATTCACTTTGTGTCTGACCCCTGGCTTTTGTGATGGGACGGTGTGGAGGGAGATTCAATCTGTGTCTGACCACGGCAATGTGAGATGGGACGGTTTGGATGGAGATTCACTCTGTGTCTGACCCCGCGCTTTTGTGAATGGACCGTGAGGAGGGAGATTCAATCTGTTTATGACCGCGGGAACGTGTGATGGGACGGGTTGGATGGAGGTTCACTCCGAGTCTGACCCCGGGAGTGTGTGATAGGACAGTGAGGGGGGAGATTCACTCTGTGTCTGACTCCGGGGACGTGTGATGGGACGGTTTGGATGCAGATTCAATCTGTGTCTGACCCCGGGAGTGTGTGATGGGACCGTGAGGAGGGAGATTTACTCTTTGTCTGACCCCGGGAGTTTGTCATGGAATGGTGTGGATGCAGATTCTCTCTATGTCTGACACCTGGGATTTTTGATGGGATGGTGTGGAAGGAAATTCACTCTGTGTCTGACCCCGGGCAATGTGTGATGGGACGGTGTGGATGCAGGTTCACTCAGTGTCTGACCCAGGGCTTTTGTGATGGGACGGTGTGGAGGGAGATTCACTCTGTGTCTGACCCCGGGCTTTTGTGATGGGACGGTGAGGAGGGAGATTCACTCTCTGTCTGACCCCGGCAATGTGTGATGGGACGGTTTGGATGCAGGTTCACTCAGTGTCTGACCCCGGGAGTTTAAGATGTGACGGTGTGGATGGAGATTCACTCTGTGTATTACCCCGGGAATGTGTGATGGGACGGTTTGGATGGAGATTCACTCTGTGACTGACCCCGGGCTATTGTGATGGGACGGTGAAGAGGGAGATTCACTCTGTGTCTGACCCCGGGATCGTGTGATGGGACGGTGAGGAGGGAGATTCACTCTGTGTATTACCCCGGCAATGTGTGATGGGACGGTTTGGATGGAGATTCACTCTGTGACTGACCCCGGGCTTTTGTGATGGGACGGTGAAGAGGGAGATTCACTCTGTGTCTGACCCCGGGATCGTGTGATGGAACGGTTTGGATGGAGGTTCACTCTGAGTCTGAACCCGGGAGTGTGTGATGGGACGGTGAATAGGGAGATTCACTCTGTGTCTGACGCCGGGCTTTTGTGATGGGACGGTCTGGATGGCGATTCACTCTGTGTCTGACCCCGGGAGTGTGTGATGGGACGGTGAGGAGGATGATTCAATCTGTTTCTGACCGCGGGAACGTGTGATGGGACGGTTGGATGGAGATTCACTTTGTGTCTGACCCCTGGCTTTTGTGATGGGACGGTGTGGAGGGAGATTCAATCTGTGTCTGACCACGGCAATGTGAGATGGGACGGTTTGGATGGAGATTCACTCTGTGTCTGACCCCGCGCTTTTGTGAATGGACGGTGAGGAGGGAGATTCAATCTGTTTATGACCGCGGGAACGTGTGATGGGACGGTTTGGATGGAGGTTCACTCCGAGTCTGACCCCGGGAGTGTGTGATAGGACGGTGAGGGGGGAGATTCACTCTGTGTCTGACTCCGGGGACGTGTGATGGGACGGTTTGGATGCAGATTCAATCTGTGTCTGACCCCGGGAGTGTGTGATGGGACCGTGAGGAGGGAGATTTACTCTTTGTCTGACCCCGGGAGTTTGTCATGGAATGGTGTGGATGCAGATTCTCTCTATGTCTGACACCTGGGATTTTTGATGGGATGGTGTGGAAGGAAATTCACTCTGTGTCTGACCCCGGGCAATGTGTGATGGGACGGTGTGGATGCAGGTTCACTCAGTGTCTGACCCAGGGCTTTTGTGATGGGACGGTGTGGAGGGAGATTCACTCTGTGTCTGACCCCGGGCTTTTGTGATGGGACGGTGAGGAGGGAGATTCACTCTCTGTCTGACCCCGGCAATGTGTGATGGGACGGTTTGGATGGAGGTTCACTCAGTGTCTGACCCCGGGAGTTTAAGATGTGACGGTGTGGATGGAGATTCACTCTGTGTATTACCCCGGGAATGTGTGATGGGACGGTTTGGATGGAGATTCACTCTGTGACTGACCCCGGGCTATTGTGATGGGACGGTGAAGAGGGAGATTCACTTTGTGTCTGACCCCGGGATCGTGTGATGGGACGGTGAGGAGGGAGATTCACTCTGTGTATTACCCCGGCAATGTGTGATGGGACGGTTTGGATGGAGATTCACTCTGTGACTGACCCCGGGCTTTTGTGATGGGACGGTGAAGAGGGAGATTCACTCTGTGGCTGACCCCGGGATCGTGTGATAGAACGGTTTGGATGGAGGTTCACTCTGAGTCTGAACCCGGGAGTGTGTGATGGGACGGTGAATAGGGAGATTCACTCTGTGTCTGACGCCGGGCTTTTGTGATGGGACGGTGTGGATGGCGATTCACTCTGTGTCTGACCCCGGGAGTGTGTGATGGGACGGTGAGGAGGATGATTCAATCTGTTTCTGACCGCGGGTACGTGTGATGGGACGGTTGGATGGAGATTCACTTTGTGTCTGACCCCTGGCTTTTGTGATGGGACGGTGTGGAGGGAGATTCAATCTGTGTCTGACCACGGCAATGTGAGATGGGACGGTTTGGATGGAGATTCACTCTGTGTCTGACCCCGGGCTTTTGTGAATGGACGGTGTGGAGGGAGATTCAATCTGTTTATGACCGCGGGAACGTGTGATGGGACGGTTTGGATGGAGGTTCACTCCGAGTCTGACCCCGGGAGTGTGTGATAGGACGGTGAGGGGGGTGATTCACTCTGTGTCTGACTCCGGGGACGTGTGATGGGACGGTTTGGATGCAGATTCAATCTGTGTCTGACCCCGGGAGTGTGTGATGGGACCGTGAGGAGGGAGATTTACTCTTTGTCTGACCCCGGGAGTTTGTCATGGAATGGTGTGGATGCAGATTCTCTCTATGTCTGACACCTGGGATTTTTGATGGGATGGTGTGGAAGGAAATTCACTCTGTGTCTGGCCCCGGGCAATGTGTGATGGGACGGTGTGGATGCAGGTTCACTCAGTGTCTGACCCAGGGCTTTTGTGATGGGACGGTGTGGAGGGAGATTCACTCTGTGTCTGACCCCGGGCTTTTGTGATGGGACGGTGAGGAGGGAGATTCACTCTCTGTCTGACCCCGGCAATGTGTGATGGGACGGTTTGGATGGAGGTTCACTCAGTGTCTGACCCCGGGAGTTTAAGATGTGACGGTGTGGATGGAGATTCACTCTGTGTATTACCCCGGGAATGTGTGATGGGACGGTTTGGATGGAGATTCACTCTGTGACTGACCCCGGGCTATTGTGATGGGACGGTGAAGAGGGAGATTCACTCTGTGTCTGACCCCGGGATCGTGTGATGGGACGGTGAGGAGGGAGATTCACTCTGTGTATTACCCCGGCAATGTGTGATGGGACGGTTTGGATGGAGATTCACTCTGTGACTGACCCCGGGCTTTTGTGATGGGACGGTGAAGAGGGAGATTCACTCTGTGTCTGACCCCGGGATCGTGTGATAGAACGGTTTGGATGGAGGTTCACTCTGAGTCTGAACCCGGGAGTGTGTGATGGGACGGTGAATAGGGAGATTCACTCTGTGTCTGACGCCGGGCTTTTGTGATGGGACGGTGTGGATGGCGATTCACTCTGTGTCTGACCCCGGGAGTGTGTGATGGGACGGTGAGGAGGATGATTCAATCTGTTTCTGACCGCGGGTACGTGTGATGGGACGGTTGGATGGAGATTCACTTTGTGTCTGACCCCTGGCTTTTGTGATGGGACGGTGTGGAGGGAGATTCAATCTGTGTCTGACCACGGCAATGTGAGATGGGACGGTTTGGATGGAGATTCACTCTGTGTCTGACCCCGGGCTTTTGTGAATGGACGGTGAGGAGGGAGATTCAATCTGTTTATGACCGCGGGAACGTGTGATGGGACGGTTTGGATGGAGGTTCACTCCGAGTCTGACCCCGGGAGTGTGTGATGGGACTGTGAAGAGGGAGATTCACTCTGTGTCTGACCCCGGGCTTTTGTGATGGGACGGTGAGGAGGGTGATTCACTCTCTGCCTGACCCCGGGAACGTGTGATGGAACGGTTTGGATGGAGGTTCACTCTGTGTCTGACCCCGGAAGTTTGTGATGGGACGGTGTGGATGGAGATTCACTCTGTGTCTGACCCCGGGAGTGTGTGATAGGACGGTGAGGGGGGAGATTCACTCTGTGTCTGACTCCCGGGACGTGTGATGGGACGGTTTGGATGCAGATTCACTCTGTGTCTGACCCCGGGAGTGTGTGATGGGACCGTGAGGAGGGAGATTCACTCTTTGTCTGACCCCGGGAGTTTGTAATGGAAAGGTGTGGAGGGAGGGTCACTTTGTGTCTGACACCTGGAATTTTTGATGGGATGGTGTGGAAGGAAATTCACTCTGTGTCTGACCCCGGGCAATGTGTGATGGGACGGTGTGGATGCAGGTTCACTCAGTGTCTGACCCAGGGCTTTTGTGATGGGACCGTGTGGATGGAGATTCACTCTGTGTCTGACCCCGGGCTTTTGTGAATGGACGGTGAGGAGGGAGATTCAATCTGTTTATGACCGCGGGAACGTGTGATGGGACGGTTTGGATGGAGGTTCACTCCGAGTCTGACCCCGGGAGTGTGTGATAGGACGGTGAGGGGGGTGATTCACTCTGTGTCTGACTCCGGGGACGTGTGATGGGACGGTTTGGATGCAGATTCAATCTGTGTCTGACCCCGGGAGTGTGTGATGGGACCGTGAGGAGGGAGATTTACTCTTTGTCTGACCCCGGGAGTTTGTCATGGAATGGTGTGGATGCAGATTCTCTCTATGTCTGACACTTGGGATTTTTGATGGGATGGTGTGGAAGGAAATTCACTCTGTGTCTGGCCCCGGGCAATGTGTCATGGGACGGTGTGGATGCAGGTTCACTCAGTGTCTGACCCAGGGCTTTTGTGATGGGACGGTGTGGAGGGAGATTCACTCTGTGTCTGACCCCGGGCTTTTGTGATGGGACGGTGAGGAGGGAGATTCACTCTCTGTCTGACCCCGGCAATGTGTGATGGGACGGTTTGGATGGAGGTTCACTCAGTGTCTGACCCCGGGAGTTTAAGATGTGACGGTGTGGATGGAGATTCACTCTGTGTATTACCCCGGGAATGTGTGATGGGACGGTTTGGATGGAGATTCACTCTGTGACTGACCCCGGGCTATTGTGATGGGACGGTGAAGAGGGAGATTCACTCTGTGTCTGACCCCGGGATCGTGTGATGGGACGGTGAGGAGGGAGATTCACTCTGTGTATTACCCCGGCAATGTGTGATGGGACGGTTTGGATGGAGATTCACTCTGTGACTGACCCCGGGCTTTTGTGATGGGACGGTGAAGAGGGAGATTCACTCTGTGTCTGACCCCGGGATCGTGTGATAGAACGGTTTGGATGGAGGTTCACTCTGAGTCTGAACCCGGGAGTGTGTGATGGGACGGTGAATAGGGAGATTCACTCTGTGTCTGACGCCGGGCTTTTGTGATGGGACGGTGTGGATGGCGATTCACTCTGTGTCTGACCCCGGGAGTGTGTGATGGGACGGTGAGGAGGATGATTCAATCTGTTTCTGACCGCGGGTACGTGTGATGGGACGGTTGGATGGAGATTCACTTTGTGTCTGACCCCTGGCTTTTGTGATGGGACGGTGTGGAGGGAGATTCAATCTGTGTCTGACCACGGCAATGTGAGATGGGACGGTTTGGATGGAGATTCACTCTGTGTCTGACCCCGGGCTTTTGTGAATGGACGGTGAGGAGGGAGATTCAATCTGTTTATGACCGCGGGAACGTGTGATGGGACGGTTTGGATGGAGGTTCACTCCGAGTCTGACCCCGGGAGTGTGTGATAGGACGGTGAGGGGGGAGAGTCACTCTGTGTCTGACTCCGGGGACGTGTGATGGGACGGTTTGGATGCAGATTCAATCTGTGTCTGACCCCGGGAGTGTGTGATGGGACCGTGAGGAGGGAGATTTACTCTTTGTCTGACCCCGGGAGTTTGTCATGGAATGGTGTGGATGCAGATTCTCTCTGTGTATTACCCCGGCAATGTGTGATGGGACGGTTTGGATGGAGATTCACTCTGTGACTGACCCCGGGCTTTTGTGATGGGACGGTGAAGAGGGAGATTCACTCTGTGTCTGACCCCGGGATCGTGTGATAGAACGGTTTGGATGGAGGTTCACTCTGAGTCTGAACCCGGGAGTGTGTGATGGGACGGTGAATAGGGAGATTCACTCTGTGTCTGACGCCGGGCTTTTGTGATGGGACGGTGTGGATGGCGATTCACTCTGTGTCTGACCCCGGGAGCGTGTGATGGGACGGTGAGGAGGATGATTCAATCTGTTTCTGACCGCGGGTACGTGTGATGGGACGGTTGGATGGAGATTCACTTTGTGTCTGACCCCTGGCTTTTGTGATGGGACGGTGTGGAGGGAGATTCAATCTGTTTATGACCGCGGGAACGTGTGATGGGACGGTTTGGATGGAGGTTCACTCCGAGTCTGACCCCGGGAGTGTGTGATAGGACGGTGAGGGGGGAGATTCACTCTGTGTCTGACTCCGGGGACGTGTGATGGGACGGTTTGGATGCAGATTCAATCTGTGTCTGACCCCGGGAGTGTGTGATGGGACCGTGAGGAGGGAGATTTACTCTTTGTCTGACCCCGGGAGTTTGTCATGGAATGGTGTGGATGCAGATTCTCTCTATGTCTGACACCTGGGATTTTTGATGGGATGGTGTGGAAGGAAATTCACTCTGTGTCTGACCCCGGGCAATGTGTGATGGGACGGTGTGGATGCAGGTTCACTCAGTGTCTGACCCAGGGCTTTTGTGATGGGACGGTGTTGAGGGAGATTCACTCTGTGTCTGACCCCGGGCTTTTGTGATGGGACGGTGAGGAGGGAGATTCACTCTCTGTCTGACCCCGGCAATGTGTGATGGGACGGTTTGGATGGAGGTTCACTCAGTGTCTGACCCCGGGAGTTTAAGATGTGACGGTGTGGATGGAGATTCACTCTGTGTATTACCCCGGGAATGTGTGATGGGACGGTTTGGATGGAGATTCACTCTGTGACTGACCCCGGGCTATTGTGATGGGACGGTGAAGAGGGAGATTCACTCTGTGTCTGACCCCGGGATCGTGTGATGGGACGGTGAGGAGGGAGATTCACTCTGTGTATTACCCCGGCAATGTGTGATGGGACGGTTTGGATGGAGATTCACTCTGAGACTGACCCCGGGCTTTTGTGATGGGACGGTGAAGAGGGAGATTCACTCTGTGTCTGACCCCGGGATCGTGTGATAGAACGGATTGGATGGAGGTTCACTCTGAGTCTGAACCCGGGAGTGTGTGATGGGACGGTGAATAGGGAGATTCACTCTGTGTCTGACGCCGGGCTTTTGTGATGGCACGGTGTGGATGGCGATTCACTCTGTGTCTGACCCCGGGAGTGTGTGATGGGACGGTGAGGAGGATGATTCAATCTGTTTCTGACCGCGGGTACGTGTGATGGGACGGTTGGATGGAGATTCACTTTGTGTCTGACCCCTGGCTTTTGTGATGGGACGGTGTGGAGGGAGATTCAATCTGTGTCTGACCACGGCAATGTGAGATGGGACGGTTTGGATGGAGATTCACTCTGTGTCTGACCCCGGGCTTTTGTGAATGGACGGTGAGGAGGGAGATTCAATCTGTTTATGACCGCGGGAACGTGTGATGGGACGGTTTGGATGGAGGTTCACTCCGAGTCTGACCCCGGGAGTGTGTGATGGGACTGTGAAGAGGGAGATTCACTCTGTGTCTGACCCCGGGCTTTTGTGATGGGACGGTGAGGAGGGTGATTCACTCTCTGCCTGACCCCGGGAACGTGTGATGGAACGGTTTGGATGGAGGTTCACTCTGTGTCTGACCCCGGAAGTTTGTGATGGGACGGTGTGGATGGAGATTCACTCTGTGTCTGACCCCGGGAGTGTGTGATAGGACGGTGAGGGTGGAGATTCACTCTGTGTCTGACTCCCGGGACGTGTGATGGGACGGTTTGGATGGAGGTTCACTCTGAGTCTGAACCCGGGAGTGTGTGATGGGACGGTGAATAGGGAGATTCACTCTGTGTCTGACGCCGGGCTTTTGTGATGGGACGGTGTGGATGGCGATTCACTCTGTGTCTGACCCCGGGAGCGTGTGATGGGACGGTGAGGAGGATGATTCAATCTGTTTCTGACCGCGGGTACGTGTGATGGGACGGTTGGATGGAGATTCACTTTGTGTCTGACCCCTGGCTTTTGTGATGGGACGGTGTGGAGGGAGATTCAATCTGTTTATGACCGCGGGAACGTGTGATGGGACGGTTTGGATGGAGGTTCACTCCGAGTCTGACCCCGGGAGTGTGTGATAGGACGGTGAGGGGGGAGATTCACTCTGTGTCTGACTCCGGGGACGTGTGATGGGACGGTTTGGATGCAGATTCAATCTGTGTCTGACCCCGGGAGTGTGTGATGGGACCGTGAGGAGGGAGATTTACTCTTTGTCTGACCCCGGGAGTTTGTCATGGAATGGTGTGGATGCAGATTCTCTCTATGTCTGACACCTGGGATTTTTGATGGGATGGTGTGGAAGGAAATTCACTCTGTGTCTGACCCCGGGCAATGTGTGATGGGACGGTGTGGATGCAGGTTCACTCAGTGTCTGACCCAGGGCTTTTGTGATGGGACGGTGTTGAGGGAGATTCACTCTGTGTCTGACCCCGGGCTTTTGTGATGGGACGGTGAGGAGGGAGATTCACTCTCTGTCTGACCCCGGCAATGTGTGATGGGACGGTTTGGATGGAGGTTCACTCAGTGTCTGACCCCGGGAGTTTAAGATGTGACGGTGTGGATGGAGATTCACTCTGTGTATTACCCCGGGAATGTGTGATGGGACGGTTTGGATGGAGATTCACTCTGTGACTGACCCCGGGCTATTGTGATGGGACGGTGAAGAGGGAGATTCACTCTGTGTCTGACCCCGGGATCGTGTGATGGGACGGTGAGGAGGGAGATTCACTCTGTGTATTACCCCGGCAATGTGTGATGGGACGGTTTGGATGGAGATTCACTCTGAGACTGACCCCGGGCTTTTGTGATGGGACGGTGAAGAGGGAGATTCACTCTGTGTCTGACCCCGGGATCGTGTGATAGAACGGATTGGATGGAGGTTCACTCTGAGTCTGAACCCGGGAGTGTGTGATGGGACGGTGAATAGGGAGATTCACTCTGTGTCTGACGCCGGGCTTTTGTGATGGGACGGTGTGGATGGCGATTCACTCTGTGTCTGACCCCGGGAGTGTGTGATGGGACGGTGAGGAGGATGATTCAATCTGTTTCTGACCGCGGGTACGTGTGATGGGACGGTTGGATGGAGATTCACTTTGTGTCTGACCCCTGGCTTTTGTGATGGGACGGTGTGGAGGGAGATTCAATCTGTGTCTGACCACGGCAATGTGAGATGGGACGGTTTGGATGGAGATTCACTCTGTGTCTGACCCCGGGCTTTTGTGAATGGACGGTGAGGAGGGAGATTCAATCTGTTTATGACCGCGGGAACGTGTGATGGGACGGTTTGGATGGAGGTTCACTCCGAGTCTGACCCCGGGAGTGTGTGATGGGACTGTGAAGAGGGAGATTCACTCTGTGTCTGACCCCGGGCTTTTGTGATGGGACGGTGAGGAGGGTGATTCACTCTCTGCCTGACCCCGGGAACGTGTGATGGAACGGTTTGGATGGAGGTTCACTCTGTGTCTGACCCCGGAAGTTTGTGATGGGACGGTGTGGATGGAGATTCACTCTGTGTCTGACCCCGGGAGTGTGTGATAGGACGGTGAGGGGGGAGATTCACTCTGTGTCTGACTCCCGGGACGTGTGATGGGACGGTTTGGATGCAGATTCACTCTGTGTCTGACCCCGGGAGTGTGTGATGGGACCGTGAGGAGGGAGATTCACTCTTTGTCTGACCCCGGGAGTTTGTAATGGAAAGGTGTGGAGGGAGGGTCACTTTGTGTCTGACACCTGGAATTTTTGATGGGATGGTGTGGAAGGAAATTCACTCTGTGTCTGACCCCGGGCAATGTGTGATGGGACGGTGTGGATGCAGGTTCACTCAGTGTCTGACCCAGGGCTTTTGTGATGGGACCGTGTGGATGGAGATTCACTCTGTGTCTGACCCCGGGCTTTTGTGAATGGACGGTGAGGAGGGAGATTCAATCTGTTTATGACCGCGGGAACGTGTGATGGGACGGTTTGGATGGAGGTTCACTCCGAGTCTGACCCCGGGAGTGTGTGATAGGACGGTGAGGGGGGTGATTCACTCTGTGTCTGACTCCGGGGACGTGTGATGGGACGGTTTGGATGCAGATTCAATCTGTGTCTGACCCCGGGAGTGTGTGATGGGACCGTGAGGAGGGAGATTTACTCTTTGTCTGACCCCGGGAGTTTGTCATGGAATGGTGTGGATGCAGATTCTCTCTATGTCTGACACCTGGGATTTTTGATGGGATGGTGTGGAAGGAAATTCACTCTGTGTCTGGCCCCGGGCAATGTGTCATGGGACGGTGTGGATGCAGGTTCACTCAGTGTCTGACCCAGGGCTTTTGTGATGGGACGGTGTGGAGGGAGATTCACTCTGTGTCTGACCCCGGGCTTTTGTGATGGGACGGTGAGGAGGGAGATTCACTCTCTGTCTGACCCCGGCAATGTGTGATGGGACGGTTTGGATGGAGGTTCACTCAGTGTCTGACCCCGGGAGTTTAAGATGTGACGGTGTGGATGGAGATTCACTCTGTGTATTACCCCGGGAATGTGTGATGGGACGGTTTGGATGGAGATTCACTCTGTGACTGACCCCGGGCTATTGTGATGGGACGGTGAAGAGGGAGATTCACTCTGTGTCTGACCCCGGGATCGTGTGATGGGACGGTGAGGAGGGAGATTCACTCTGTGTATTACCCCGGCAATGTGTGATGGGACGGTTTGGATGGAGATTCACTCTGTGACTGACCCCGGGCTTTTGTGATGGGACGGTGAAGAGGGAGATTCACTCTGTGTCTGACCCCGGGATCGTGTGATAGAACGGTTTGGATGGAGGTTCACTCTGAGTCTGAACCCGGGAGTGTGTGATGGGACGGTGAATAGGGAGATTCACTCTGTGTCTGACGCCGGGCTTTTGTGATGGGACGGTGTGGATGGCGATTCACTCTGTGTCTGACCCCGGGAGTGTGTGATGGGACGGTGAGGAGGATGATTCAATCTGTTTCTGACCGCGGGTACGTGTGATGGGACGGTTGGATGGAGATTCACTTTGTGTCTGACCCCTGGCTTTTGTGATGGGACGGTGTGGAGGGAGATTCAATCTGTGTCTGACCACGGCAATGTGAGATGGGACGGTTTGGATGGAGATTCACTCTGTGTCTGACCCCGGGCTTTTGTGAATGGACGGTGAGGAGGGAGATTCAATCTGTTTATGACCGCGGGAACGTGTGATGGGACGGTTTGGATGGAGGTTCACTCCGAGTCTGACCCCGGGAGTGTGTGATAGGACGGTGAGGGGGGAGAGTCACTCTGTGTCTGACTCCGGGGACGTGTGATGGGACGGTTTGGATGCAGATTCAATCTGTGTCTGACCCCGGGAGTGTGTGATGGGACCGTGAGGAGGGAGATTTACTCTTTGTCTGACCCCGGGAGTTTGTCATGGAATTGTGTGGATGCAGATTCTCTCTGTGTATTACCCCGGCAATGTGTGATGGGACGGTTTGGATGGAGATTCACTCTGTGACTGACCCCGGGCTTTTGTGATGGGACGGTGAAGAGGGAGATTCACTCTGTGTCTGACCCCGGGATCGTGTGATAGAACGGTTTGGATGGAGGTTCACTCTGAGTCTGAACCCGGGAGTGTGTGATGGGACGGTGAATAGGGAGATTCACTCTGTGTCTGACGCCGGGCTTTTGTGATGGGACGGTGTGGATGGCGATTCACTCTGTGTCTGACCCCGGGAGCGTGTGATGGGACGGTGAGGAGGATGATTCAATCTGTTTCTGACCGCGGGTACGTGTGATGGGACGGTTGGATGGAGATTCACTTTGTGTCTGACCCCTGGCTTTTGTGATGGGACGGTGTGGAGGGAGATTCAATCTGTTTATGACCGCGGGAACGTGTGATGGGACGGTTTGGATGGAGGTTCACTCCGAGTCTGACCCCGGGAGTGTGTGATAGGACGGTGAGGGGGGAGATTCACTCTGTGTCTGACTCCGGGGACGTGTGATGGGACGGTTTGGATGCAGATTCAATCTGTGTCTGACCCCGGGAGTGTGTGATGGGACCGTGAGGAGGGAGATTTACTCTTTGTCTGACCCCGGGAGTTTGTCATGGAATGGTGTGGATGCAGATTCTCTCTATGTCTGACACCTGGGATTTTTGATTGGATGGTGTGGAAGGAAATTCACTCTGTGTCTGACCCCGGGCAATGTGTGATGGGACGGTGTGGATGCAGGTTCACTCAGTGTCTGACCCAGGGCTTTTGTGATGGGACGGTGTTGAGGGAGATTCACTCTGTGTCTGACCCCGGGCTTTTGTGATGGGACGGTGAGGATGGAGATTCACTCTCTGTCTGACCCCGGCAATGTGTGATGGGACGGTTTGGATGGAGGTTCACTCAGTGTCTGACTCCGGGAGTTTAAGATGTGACGGTGTGGATGGAGATTCACTCTGTGTATTACCCCGGGAATGTGTGATGGGACGGTTTGGATGGAGATTCACTCTGTGACTGACCCCGGGCTATTGTGATGGGACGGTGAAGAGGGAGATTCACTCTGTGTCTGACCCCGGGATCGTGTGATGGGACGGTGAGGAGGGAGATTCACTCTGTGTATTACCCCGGCAATGTGTGATGGGACGGTTTGGATGGAGATTCACTCTGTGACTGACCCCGGGCTTTTGTGATGGGACGGTGAAGAGGGAGATTCACTCTGTGTCTGACCCCGGGATCGTGTGATAGAACGGTTTGGATGGAGGTTCACTCTGAGTCTGAACCCGGGAGTGTGTGATGGGACGGTGAATACGGAGATTCACTCTGTGTCTGACGCCGGGCTTTTGTGATGGGACGGTGTGGATGGCGATTCACTCTGTGTCTGACCCCGGGAGTGTGTGATGGGACGGTGAGGAGGATGATTCAATCTGTTTCTGACCGCGGGTACGTGTGATGGGACGGTTGGATGGAGATTCACTTTGTGTCTGACCCCTGGCTTTTGTGATGGGACGGTGTGGAGGGAGATTCAATCTGTGTCTGACCACGGCAATGTGAGATGGGACGGTTTGGATGGAGATTCACTCTGTGTCTGACCCCGGGCTTTTGTGAATGGACGGTGAGGAGGGAGATTCAATCTGTTTATGACCGCGGGAACGTGTGATGGGACGGTTTGGATGGAGGTTCACTCCGAGTCTGACCCCGGGAGTGTGTGATAGGACGGTGAGGGGGGAGAGTCACTCTGTGTCTGACTCCGGGGACGTGTGATGGGACGGTTTGGATGCAGATTCAATCTGTGTCTGACCCCGGGAGTGTGTGATGGGACCGTGAGGAGGGAGATTTACTCTTTGTCTGACCCCGGGAGTTTGTCATGGAATTGTGTGGATGCAGATTCTCTCTGTGTATTACCCCGGCAATGTGTGATGGGACGGTTTGGATGGAGATTCACTCTGTGACTGACCCCGGGCTTTTGTGATGGGACGGTGAAGAGGGAGATTCACTCTGTGTCTGACCCCGGGATCGTGTGATAGAACGGTTTGGATGGAGGTTCACTCTGAGTCTGAACCCGGGAGTGTGTGATGGGACGGTGAATAGGGAGATTCACTCTGTGTCTGACGCCGGGCTTTTGTGATGGGACGGTGTGGATGGCGATTCACTCTGTGTCTGACCCCGGGAGCGTGTGATGGGACGGTGAGGAGGATGATTCAATCTGTTTCTGACCGCGGGTACGTGTGATGGGACGGTTGGATGGAGATTCACTTTGTGTCTGACCCCTGGCTTTTGTGATGGGACGGTGTGGAGGGAGATTCAATCTGTTTATGACCGCGGGAACGTGTGATGGGACGGTTTGGATGGAGGTTCACTCCGAGTCTGACCCCGGGAGTGTGTGATAGGACGGTGAGGGGGGAGATTCACTCTGTGTCTGACTCCGGGGACGTGTGATGGGACGGTTTGGATGCAGATTCAATCTGTGTCTGACCCCGGGAGTGTGTGATGGGACCGTGAGGAGGGAGATTTACTCTTTGTCTGACCCCGGGAGTTTGTCATGGAATGGTGTGGATGCAGATTCTCTCTATGTCTGACACCTGGGATTTTTGATTGGATGGTGTGGAAGGAAATTCACTCTGTGTCTGACCCCGGGCAATGTGTGATGGGACGGTGTGGATGCAGGTTCACTCAGTGTCTGACCCAGGGCTTTTGTGATGGGACGGTGTTGAGGGAGATTCACTCTGTGTCTGACCCCGGGCTTTTGTGATGGGACGGTGAGGAGGGAGATTCACTCTCTGTCTGACCCCGGCAATGTGTGATGGGACGGTTTGGATGGAGGTTCACTCAGTGTCTGACTCCGGGAGTTTAAGATGTGACGGTGTGGATGGAGATTCACTCTGTGTATTACCCCGGGAATGTGTGATGGGACGGTTTGGATGGAGATTCACTCTGTGACTGACCCCGGGCTATTGTGATGGGACGGTGAAGAGGGAGATTCACTCTGTGTCTGACCCCGGGATCGTGTGATGGGACGGTGAGGAGGGAGATTCACTCTGTGTATTACCCCGGCAATGTGTGATGGGACGGTTTGGATGGAGATTCACTCTGAGACTGACCCCGGGCTTTTGTGATGGGACGGTGAAGAGGGAGATTCACTCTGTGTCTGACCCCGGGATCGTGTGATAGAACGGATTGGATGGAGGTTCACTCTGAGTCTGAACCCGGGAGTGTGTGATGGGACGGTGAATAGGGAGATTCACTCTGTGTCTGACGCCGGGCTTTTGTGATGGGACGGTGTGGATGGCGATTCACTCTGTGTCTGACCCCGGGAGTGTGTGATGGGACGGTGAGGAGGATGATTCAATCTGTTTCTGACCGCGGGTACGTGTGATGGGACGGTTGGATGGAGATTCACTTTGTGTCTGACCCCTGGCTTTTGTGATGGGACGGTGTGGAGGGAGATTCAATCTGTGTCTGACCACGGCAATGTGAGATGGGACGGTTTGGATGGAGATTCACTCTGTGTCTGACCCCGGGCTTTTGTGAATGGACGGTGAGGAGGGAGATTCAATCTGTTTATGACCGCGGGAACGTGTGATGGGACGGTTTGGATGGAGGTTCACTCCGAGTCTGACCCCGGGAGTGTGTGATGGGACGGTGAAGAGGGAGATTCACTCTGTGTCTGACCCCGGGCTTTTGTGATGGGACGGTGAGGAGGGTGATTCACTCTCTGCCTGACCCCGGGAACGTGTGATGGAACGGTTTGGATGGAGGTTCACTCTGTGTCTGACCCCGGAAGTTTGTGATGGGACGGTGTGGATGGAGATTCACTCTGTGTCTGACCCCGGGAGTGTGTGATAGGACGGTGAGGGGGGAGATTCACTCTGTGTCTGACTCCCGGGACGTGTGATGGGACGGTTTGGATGCAGATTCACTCTGTGTCTGACCCCGGGAGTGTGTAATGGGACCGTGAGGAGGGAGATTCACTCTTTGTCTGACCCCGGGAGTTTGTAATGGAAAGGTGTGGAGGGAGGGTCACTTTGTGTCTGACACCTGGAATTTTTGATGGGATGGTGTGGAAGGAAATTCACTCTGTGTCTGACCCCGGGCAATGTGTGATGGGACGGTGTGGATGCAGGTTCACTCAGTGTCTGACCCAGGGCTTTTGTGATGGGACCGTGTGGAGGGAGATTCACTATGTGTCTGACCCCGGGCTTTTGTGATGGGACGGTGAGGAGGGAGATTCACTCTGTATATTACCCCGGCAATGTGTGATGGGACGGTTTGGATGGAGATTCACTCTGTGACTGACCCCGGGCTTTTGTGATGGGACGGTGAAGAGGGAGATTCACTCTGTGTCTGACCCCGGGATCGTGTGATGGAACGGTTTGGATGGAGGTTCAGTCTGAGTCTGAACCCGGGAGTGTGTGATGGGACGGTGAATAGGGAGATTCACTCTGTGTCTGACGCCGGGCTTTTGTGATGGGACATTGTGGATGGAGATTCACTCTGTGTCTGACCCCGGGAGTGTGTGATGGGACGGTTTGGATGCAGATTCACTCTGTGTCTGACCCCGGGAGTGTGTGTTAGGACGGTGAGGAGGGAGATTCACTCTTTGTCTGACCCCGGGAGTTTGTCATGGTAAGGTGTGGATGCAGATTCTCTCTATGTCTGACCCCTGGAATTTTTGATGGGATGGTGTGGAAGGAGATTCACTCTGTGTCTGACCCCGGGCAATGTGTGATGGGACTGTTTGGATGCAGGTTCACTTAGTGTCTGACCCAGGGCTTTTGTGACGGGACGGTGTGGAGGGAGATTCACTCTGTGTCTGTCCCCGGGCTTTTGTGATGGGACGGTTTGGATGGAGATTCACTCTGTGTCAGACCACGGGAGTGTGTGAAGGGACGGTGAGGAGGGAGTTTCACTCTGTTTCACACCCCGGGAGTTTGTGATGGATAGGTGTGGATGCAGATTCACTCTAAGTCTGGCCTCGGGAATTTGTGATGGGACGGTGAAGAGGGAGATTCACTCTGTGTCTGAGCCCGGGCTTTTGTGATGGGACGGTGAAGAGGGAGATTCACTCTGTGTCTGACCCCGGAAGTTTGTGATGGGACGGTGAAGAGGGAGATTCACTCTGTGTCTGACCCCGGGATCGTGTGATAGAACGGATTGGATGGAGGTTCACTCTGAGTCTGAACCCGGGAGTGTGTGATGGGACGGTGAATAGGGAGATTCACTCTGTGTCTGACGCCGGGCTTTTGTGATGGGACGGTGTGGATGGCGATTCACTCTGTGTCTGACCCCGGGAGTGTGTGATGGGACGGTGAGGAGGATGATTCAATCTGTTTCTGACCGCGGGTACGTGTGATGGGACGGTTGGATGGAGATTCACTTTGTGTCTGACCCCGGGCTTTTGTGATGGGACGGTGTGGAGGGAGATTCAATCTGTGTCTGACCACGGCAATGTGAGATGGGACGGTTTGGATGGAGATTCACTCTGTGTCTGACCCCGGGCTTTTGTGAATGGACGGTGAGGAGGGAGATTCAATCTGTTTATGACCGCGGGAACGTGTGATGGGACGGTTTGGATGGAGGTTCACTCCGAGTCTGACCCCGGGAGTGTGTGATGGGACGGTGAAGAGGGAGATTCACTCTGTGTCTGACCCCGGGCTTTTGTGATGGGACGGTGAGGAGGGTGATTCACTCTCTGCCTGACCCCGGGAACGTGTGATGGAACGGTTTGGATGGAGGTTCACTCTGTGTCTGACCCCGGAAGTTTGTGATGGGACGGTGTGGATGGAGATTCACTCTGTGTCTGACCCCGGGAGTGTGTGATAGGACGGTGAGGGGGGAGATTCACTCTGTGTCTGACTCCCGGGACGTGTGATGGGACGGTTTGGATGCAGATTCACTCTGTGTCTGACCCCGGGAGTGTGTAATGGGAACGTGAGGAGGGAGATTCACTCTTTGTCTGACCCCGGGAGTTTGTAATGGAAAGGTGTGGAGGGAGGGTCACTTTGTGTCTGACACCTGGAATTTTTGATGGGATGGTGTGGAAGGAAATTCACTCTGTGTCTGACCCCGGGCAATGTGTGATGGGACGGTGTGGATGCAGGTTCACTCAGTGTCTGACCCAGGGCTTTTGTGATGGGACCGTGTGGAGGGAGATTCACTATGTGTCTGACCCCGGGCTTTTGTGATGGGACGGTGAGGAGGGAGATTCACTCTGTATATTACCCCGGCAATGTGTGATGGGACGGTTTGGATGGAGATTCACTCTGTGACTGACCCCGGGCTTTTGTGATGGGACGGTGAAGAGGGAGATTCACTCTGTGTCTGACCCCGGGATCGTGTGATGGAACGGTTTGGATGGAGGTTCAGTCTGAGTCTGAACCCGGGAGTGTGTGATGGGACGGTGAATAGGGAGATTCACTCTGTGTCTGACGCCGGGCTTTTGTGATGGGACATTGTGGATGGAGATTCACTCTGTGTCTGACCCCGGGAGTGTGTGATGGGACGGTTTGGATGCAGATTCACTCTGTGTCTGACCCCGGGAGTGTGTGTTAGGACGGTGAGGAGGGAGATTCACTCTTTGTCTGACCCCGGGAGTTTGTCATGGTAAGGTGTGGATGCAGATTCTCTCTATGTCTGACCCCTGGAATTTTTGATGGGATGGTGTGGAAGGAGATTCACTCTGTGTCTGACCCCGGGCAATGTGTGATGGGACTGTTTGGATGCAGGTTCACTTAGTGTCTGACCCAGGGCTTTTGTGACGGGACGGTGTGGAGGGAGATTCACTCTGTGTCTGTCCCCGGGCTTTTGTGATGGGACGGTGAGGAGGGAGATTCAATCTCTGTCTGACCCCGGGAACGTGTGATGGGACGGTTGGATTGAGATTTACTCTGTATCTGACCCCGAGAGTCTATGTTGGGACTGTTAGGATGGAGATTCACTCTGCGTCTGACCCCGGGACCCTGTGATGGGACGGTTTGGATGGAGATTCACTCTGTGTCAGACCACGGGAGTGTGTGAAGGGACGGTGAGGAGGGAGTTTCACTCTGTTTCACACCCCGGGAGTTTGTGATGGATAGGTGTGGATGCAGATTCACTCTAAGTCTGGCCTCGGGAATTTGTGATGGGACGGTGAAGAGGGAGATTCACTCTGTGTCTGAGCCCGGGCTTTTGTGATGGGACGGTGAAGAGGGAGATTCACTCTGTGTCTGACCCCGGAAGTTTGTGATGGGACGATGTGGATGGAGATTCACTCTGTGTCTGACCCCGGGAGTGTGTGATAGGACGGTGAGGAGGGAGATTCACTCTGTGACTGACCCCGGGAACGTGTGATGGGACGGTTTGGATGCAGATTCACTCTGTGTCTGACCCCGGGAGTGTGTGATGGGACCGTGAGGAGTGAGATTTACTCTTTGTCTGACCCCGTGAGTTTGTCATGGAAAGGTTTGTATGCAGGTTCACTCAATGTCTGACCCAGGTCTTTTGTGATGGGACGGTGTTGAGGGAGATTCACTCTGTTTCAGACACCGGAAGTTTGTGATGGGACGGTGTGGATGGAGATTCACTCTGTGTCTGACCCCGGGAGTGTGTGATGGGACGGTGAGGAGGGAGTTTCACTCTGTTTCACACCCCGGGAGTTTGTGATGGATAGGTGTGGATGCAGATTCACTCTAAGTATGACCCCGGGAATTTGTGATGGGATGGTGTGGAAGGAGATTCACTCCGTTTCTGACCCCGGCAATGTGTGATGGGACGGTTTGGATGGAGGTTTACTCTGTGTCTGACCCCTGGAATTTGTGATGGGATGGTGTGGAAGGAGATTCACTCTGTTTCTGACCCCGGCAATGTGTGATGGGACGGTTTGGATGTATGTTCACTCAGTGTCTGACCCAGGTCTTTTGTGATGGGACGGTGTGGAGGGAGGTTCACTCAGTGTCTGACCCCTGGAGTTTAAGATGTGACGGTGTGGAGGGAGATTCAATCTGTTTCTGACCGCGGGAACGTGTGATGGGACGGTTTGGATGGAGGTTCACTCCGAGTCTGACCCCGGGAGTGTGTGATGGGACGGTGAAGAGGGAGATTCACTCTGTGTCTGACCCCGGGCTTTTGTGATGGGACGGTGAGGAGGGTGATTCACTCTCTGTCTGACCCCGGGAACGTGTGATGGAACGGTTTGGATGGAGGTTCACTCTGTCTCTGACCCCGGAAGTTTGTGATGGGACGGTGTGGATGGAGATTCACTCTGTGTCTGACCCCGGGAGTGTGTGATAGGACGGTGAGGGGGGAGATTCACTCTGTGTCTGACCCCGGGAGTGTGTGATAGGACGGTGAGGAGGGAGATTTACTCTTTGTCTGACCCCGGGAGTTTGTCATGGAAAGGTGTGGATGCAGATTCTCTCTATGTCTGACCCCTGGAATTTTTGATGGGATGGTGTGGAAGGAGATTCACTCTGTGTCTGACCCCGGGCAATGTGTGATGGGACTGTTTGGATGCAGGTTCACTTAGTGTCTGACCCAGGGCTTTTGTGACGGGACGGTGTGGAGGGAGATTCACTCTGTGTCTGACCCCGGGCTTTTGTGATGGGACGGTGAGGAGGGAGATTCAATCTCTGTCTGACCCCGGGAACGTGTGATGGGACGGTTGGATTGAGATTTACTCTGTATCTGACCCCGAGAGTGTATGTTGGGACTGTTAGGATGGAGATTCACTCTGCGTCTGACCACGGGACCCTGTGATGGGACGGTTTGGATGGAGACTAACTCTGTGTCAGACCCCGGGAGTGTGTGATGGGACGGTGAGGAGGGAGTTTCACTCTGTTTCACACCCCGGGAGTTTGTGATGGATAGGTGTGGATGCAGATTCACTCTAAGTCTGTCCCCGGGAATTTGTGATGGGACGGTGAAGAGGGAGATTCACTCTGTGTCTGAGCCCGGGCTTTTGTGATGGGACGGTGAAGAGGGAGATTCACTCTGTGTCAGACACCGGAAGTTTGTGATGGGACGGTGTGGATGGAGATTCACTCTGTGTCTGACCCCGGGTGTGTGTGATGGGACGGTGAGGAGGGAGTTTCACTCTGTTTCACTCCCCGGGAGTTTGTGATGGATAGGTTTGGATGCAGATTCACTCTAAGTCTGACCCCGGGAATTTGTGATGGGACGGTGAAGAGGGAGATTCACTCTGTGTCTGACCCCGGGCTTTTGTGATGGGACGGTGAGGAGGGAGATTTACTCTTTGTCTGTCCCCGGGAGTTTGTCTTGGAAAGGTGTGGATGCAGATTCTCTCTATGTCTGACCCCTGGAATTTGTGATGGGATGGTGTGGAAGGAGATTCAC
Source organism: Hemitrygon akajei (assembly GCF_048418815.1). Classification (NCBI taxonomy): domain Eukaryota; kingdom Metazoa; phylum Chordata; class Chondrichthyes; order Myliobatiformes; family Dasyatidae; genus Hemitrygon; species Hemitrygon akajei. The sequence goes on along the minus strand of NW_027331992.1, from coordinate 1,771,962 downwards.
TCATGTTTCTGACCCCGGCAATGTGTGATGGGACGGTTTGGATGCAGGTTCACTCAGTGTCTGACCCAGGTCTTTTGTGATGGGACGGTGTTGTGGGAGATTTACTCTGTGTCAGACACCTGAAGTTTGTGATGGGACGGTTTGGATGGAGATTCACTCTGTGGCTGACCCCGGGCTTTTGTGATGGGACGGTGAAGCGGGAGATTCACTCTGTGTCTGACCCCGGGAACGTGTGATGGAACGGTTTGGATGGTGGTTCACTCTGAGTCTGATCCAGGGAGTGTGTGATGGGACGGTGAAGAGGGAGATTCACTTTGTGTCTGACCCCGGGCTTTTGTGATGGGACGGTGAGGAGGGAGATTCACTCTCTGTCTGACCCCGGGAACGTGTGATGGGACGGTTGCATGGAGATTCTCTCTGTGTCTGACACCTGGCTTTTGTGATGGGACGGTGAGGAAGGCGATTCACTCTGTGTCTGACCCCGGGCGTTTGTGATGGGACGGTGAGGAGGGAGATTCACTCTCTGTCTGACCCCGGGAACGTGTGATGGTACGGTTGGATGGAGATTCTCTCTGTGTCTGACACCTGGCTTTTGTGATGGGTCGGTGAGAAGGGCGATTCACTCTGTGTCTGACCCCGAGAGTGTATGTTGGGACTGTGAGGATGGAGATTCACTCTGCGTCTGACCCCGGGATTTTGTGATGGGACGGTGAGGAGGGAGATTCAATCTGTGTCTGACCACGGCAATGTGAGATGGGACGGTTTGGATGGAGATTCACTCTGTGTCTGACCCCGGGCTTTTGTGATGGGACGGTGAGGAGGGAGATTCAATCAGTTTCTGACCGCGGGAACGTGTGATTGGACGGTTTGGATGGAGGTTCACTCCGAGTCTGACCCCGGGAGTGTGTGATGGGACGGGGAAGAGGGAGATTCACTCTGTGTCTGACCCCGGGCTTTTGTGATGGGACGGTGAGGAGGGTGATTCACTCTCTGTCTGACCCCGGGAACTTGTGATGGAAAGGTTTGGATGGAGGTTCACTCTGTGTCTGACCCCGGAAGTTTGTGATGGGACGGTGTGGATCGAGATTCACTCTTTGTCTGACCCCGGGAGTGTGTGATAGGACGGTGAGGGGTGAGATTCACTCTGTGTCTGACTCCGGGGACGTGTGATGGGACGGTTTGGATGCAGATTCACTCTGTGTCTGACCCCGGGTGTGTGTGATGGGACCGTGAGGAGGGAGATTTACTCTTTGTCTGACCCCGGGAGTTTGTCATGGAAAGGTGTTGATGCAGATTCTCTCTATGTCTGACCCCTGGAATTTTTGATGGGATGGTGTGGAAGGAGATTCACTCTGTGTCTGACCCCGGGCAATGTGTGATGGGACTGTTTGGATGCCGGTTCACTTAGTGTCTGACCCAGGGCTTTTGTGACGGGACGGTGAGGAGGGAGATTCAATCTCTGTCTGACCCCGGGAACGTGTGATGGGACGGTTGGATTGAGATTTACTCTGTATCTGACCCCGAGAGTGTATGTTGGGACTGTTAGGATGGAGATTCACTCTGCGTCTGACCCCGGGACCCTGTGATGGGACGGTTTGGATGGAGATTAACTCTGTGTCAGACCCCGGGAGTGTGTGAAGGGACGGTGAGGAGGGAGGTTCACTCTGTTTCACACCCCGGGAGTTTGTGAAGGATAGGTGTGGATGCAGATTCACTCTAGTTCTGACCCCGGGAATTTGTGATGGGACGGTGAAGAGGGAGATTCACTCTGTGTCTGCGCCCGGGGTTTTGTGATGGGACGGTGAAGAGGGAGATTCACTCTGTGTCTGACCCCGGAAGTTTGTGATGGGACGGTGTGGATGGAGATTCACTCTGTGTCTGACCCCGGGAGTGTGTGATGGGACCGTGAGGAGTGAGATTTACTCTTTGTCTGACCCCGTGAGTTTGTCATGGAAAGGTGTGGATGCAGATTCTCTCTATGTCTGACCCCTGGATTTTTGATGGGATGCTGTGTAAGGATATTCACTCTGTGTCTGACCCCGGGCAATGTGTGATGGGACTGTTTGGATGCAGGTTCACTCAGTGTCTGACCCAGGTCTTTTGTGATGGGACGGTGTTGAGGGAGATTCACTCTGTGTCAGACACCGGAAGTTTGTGATGGGACGGTGTGGATGGAGATTCACTCTGTGCCTGACCCCGGGAGTGTGTGATGGGACGGTGAGGAGGGAGTTTCACTCTGTTTCACACCCCGGGAGTTTGTGATGGATAGGTGTGGATGCAGATTCACTCTAAGTCTGACCCCGGGAATTTGTGATGGGACGGTGAAGAGGGAGATTCACTCTGTGTCTGACCCCGGGCTTTTGTGATGGGACGGTGAGGAGGGAGATTTACTCTTTGTCTGTCCCCGGGAGTTTGTGATGGAAAGGTGTGGATGCAGATTCATCTATGTCTGACCACTGGAATTTGTGATGGGATGATGTGGAAGGAGATTCACTCTGTGTCTGACCACGGCATTGTGTGATGGGACGGTTTAGATGGAGGTTCACTCAGTGTCTGACCCCAGGCTTTTGTGATGGGTTTGTGTGGAGGGAGATTCACTCTGTGTCTGACCCCGGGAACGTGTGATGGTACGGTTGGATGGAGAATCACTCTGTGTCTGACCCCGGGCTTTTGTGATGGAACGGTGAAGAGGGAGATTCACTCTGTGTCTGACCCCGGGCTTTTGTGATGGGACGGTGAGGAGGGAGATTCAATATCTGTCTGACCCCGGGAGTGTGTGATAGGACGTTGAGGGGGGAGATTCACTCTGTGTCTGACCCCGGGAGTGTGTGATAGGACGGTGAGGGGGGAGATTCACTCTGTGTCTGACCCCGGGAGTTTGTAATGGAAAGGTGTGGAGGGAGGGTCACTTTGTGTCTGACACCTGGAATTTTTGATGGGATGGTGTGGAAGGAAATTCACTCTGTGTCTGACCCCGGGCAATGTGTGATGGGACGGTGTGGATGCAGGTTCACTCAGTGTCTGACCCAGGGCTTTTGTGATGGGACCGTGTGGAGGGAGATTCACTATGTGTCTGACCCCGGGCTTTTGTGATGGGACGGTGAGGAGGGAGATTCACTCTGTATATTACCCCGGCAATGTGTGATGGGACGGTTTGGATGGAGATTCACTCTGTGACTGACCCCGGGCTTTTGTGATGGGACGGTGAAGAGGGAGATTCACTCTGTGTCTGACCCCGGGATCGTGTGATGGAACGGTTTGGATGGAGGTTCAGTCTGAGTCTGAACCCGGGAGTGTGTGATGGGACGGTGAATAGGGAGATTCACTCTGTGTCTGACGCCGGGCTTTTGTGATGGGACATTGTGGATGGAGATTCACTCTGTGTCTGACCCCGGGAGTGTGTGATGGGACGGTTTGGATGCAGATTCACTCTGTGTCTGACCCCGGGAGTGTGTGTTAGGACGGTGAGGAGGGAGATTCACTCTTTGTCTGACCCCGGGAGTTTGTCATGGTAAGGTGTGGATGCAGATTCTCTCTATGTCTGACCCCTGGAATTTTTGATGGGATGGTGTGGAAGGAGATTCACTCTGTGTCTGACCCCGGGCAATGTGTGATGGGACTGTTTGGATGCAGGTTCACTTAGTGTCTGACCCAGGGCTTTTGTGACGGGACGGTGTGGAGGGAGATTCACTCTGTGTCTGTCCCCGGGCTTTTGTGATGGGACGGTGAGGAGGGAGATTCAATCTCTGTCTGACCCCGGGAACGTGTGATGGGACGGTTGGATTGAGATTTACTCTGTATCTGACCCCGAGAGTCTATGTTGGGACTGTTAGGATGGAGATTCACTCTGCGTCTGACCCCGGGACCCTGTGATGGGACGGTTTGGATGGAGATTCACTCTGTGTCAGACCACGGGAGTGTGTGAAGGGACGGTGAGGAGGGAGTTTCACTCTGTTTCACACCCCGGGAGTTTGTGATGGATAGGTGTGGATGCAGATTCACTCTAAGTCTGGCCTCGGGAATTTGTGATGGGACGGTGAAGAGGGAGATTCACTCTGTGTCTGAGCCCGGGCTTTTGTGATGGGACGGTGAAGAGGGAGATTCACTCTGTGTCTGACCCCGGAAGTTTGTGATGGGACGGTGAAGAGGGAGATTCACTCTGTGTCTGACCCCGGGATCGTGTGATAGAACGGATTGGATGGAGGTTCACTCTGAGTCTGAACCCGGGAGTGTGTGATGGGACGGTGAATAGGGAGATTCACTCTGTGTCTGACGCCGGGCTTTTGTGATGGGACGGTGTGGATGGCGATTCACTCTGTGTCTGACCCCGGGAGTGTGTGATGGGACGGTGAGGAGGATGATTCAATCTGTTTCTGACCGCGGGTACCTGTGATGGGACGGTTGGATGGAGATTCACTTTGTGTCTGACCCCTGGCTTTTGTGATGGGACGGTGTGGAGGGAGATTCAATCTGTGTCTGACCACGGCAATGTGAGATGGGACGGTTTGGATGGAGATTCACTCTGTGTCTGACCCCGGGCTTTTGTGAATGGACGGTGAGGAGGGAGATTCAATCTGTTTATGACCGCGGGAACGTGTGATGGGACGGTTTGGATGGAGGTTCACTCCGAGTCTGACCCCGGGAGTGTGTGATGGGACGGTGAAGAGGGAGATTCACTCTGTGTCTGACCCCGGGCTTTTGTGATGGGACGGTGAGGAGGGTGATTCACTCTCTGCCTGACCCCGGGAACGTGTGATGGAACGGTTTGGATGGAGGTTCACTCTGTGTCTGACCCCGGGAGTGTGTGATGGGACGGTGAAGAGGGAGATTCACTCTGTGTCTGACCCCGGGCTTTTGTGATGGGACGGTGAGGGGGGAGATTCACTCTGTGTCTGACTCCCGGGACGTGTGATGGGACGGTTTGGATGCAGATTCACTCTGTGTCTGACCCCGGGAGTGTGTAATGGGACCGTGAGGAGGGAGATTCACTCTTTGTCTGACCCCGGGAGTTTGTAATGGAAAGGTGTGGAGGGAGGGTCACTTTGTGTCTGACACCTGGAATTTTTGATGGGATGGTGTGGAAGGAAATTCACTCTGTGTCTGACCCCGGGCAATGTGTGATGGGACGGTGTGGATGCAGGTTCACTCAGTGTCTGACCCAGGGCTTTTGTGATGGGACCGTGTGGAGGGAGATTCACTATGTGTCTGACCCCGGGCTTTTGTGATGGGACGGTGAGGAGGGAGATTCACTCTGTATATTACCCCGGCAATGTGTGATGGGACGGTTTGGATGGAGATTCACTCTGTGACTGACCCCGGGCTTTTGTGATGGGACGGTGAAGAGGGAGATTCACTCTGTGTCTGACCCCGGGATCGTGTGATGGAACGGTTTGGATGGAGGTTCAGTCTGAGTCTGAACCCGGGAGTGTGTGATGGGACGGTGAATAGGGAGATTCACTCTGTGTCTGACGCCGGGCTTTTGTGATGGGACATTGTGGATGGAGATTCACTCTGTGTCTGACCCCGGGAGTGTGTGATGGGACGGTTTGGATGCAGATTCACTCTGTGTCTGACCCCGGGAGTGTGTGTTAGGACGGTGAGGAGGGAGATTCACTCTTTGTCTGACCCCGGGAGTTTGTCATGGTAAGGTGTGGATGCAGATTCTCTCTATGTCTGACCCCTGGAATTTTTGATGGGATGGTGTGGAAGGAGATTCACTCTGTGTCTGACCCCGGGCAATGTGTGATGGGACTGTTTGGATGCAGGTTCACTTAGTGTCTGACCCAGGGCTTTTGTGACGGGACGGTGTGGAGGGAGATTCACTCTGTGTCTGTCCCCGGGCTTTTGTGATGGGACGGTGAGGAGGGAGATTCAATCTCTGTCTGACCCCGGGAACGTGTGATGGGACGGTTGGATTGAGATTTACTCTGTATCTGACCCCGAGAGTCTATGTTGGGACTGTTAGGATGGAGATTCACTCTGCGTCTGACCCCGGGACCCTGTGATGGGACGGTTTGGATGGAGATTAACTCTGTGTCAGACCCCGGGAGTGTGTGAAGGGACGGTGAGGAGGGAGGTTCACTCTGTTTCACACCCCGGGAGTTTGTGAAGGATAGGTGTGGATGCAGATTCACTCTAGTTCTGACCCCGGGAATTTGTGATGGGACGGTGAAGAGGGAGATTCACTCTGTGTCTGCGCCCGGGGTTTTGTGATGGGACGGTGAAGAGGGAGATTCACTCTGTGTCTGACCCCGGAAGTTTGTGATGGGACGGTGTGGATGGAGATTCACTCTGTGTCTGACCCCGGGAGTGTGTGATGGGACCGTGAGGAGTGAGATTTACTCTTTGTCTGACCCCGTGAGTTTGTCATGGAAAGGTGTGGATGCAGATTCTCTCTATGTCTGACCCCTGGATTTTTGATGGGATGGTGTGTAAGGATATTCACTCTGTGTCTGACCCCGGGCAATGTGTGATGGGACTGTTTGGATGCAGGTTCACTCAGTGTCTGACCCAGGTCTTTTGTGATGGGACGGTGTTGAGGGAGATTCACTCTGTGTCAGACACCGGAAGTTTGTGATGGGACGGTGTGGATGGAGATTCACTCTGTGCCTGACCCCGGGAGTGTGTGATGGGACGGTGAGGAGGGAGTTTCACTCTGTTTCACACCCCGGGAGTTTGTGATGGATAGGTGTGGATGCAGATTCACTCTAAGTCTGACCCCGGGAATTTGTGATGGGACGGTGAAGAGGGAGATTCACTCTGTGTCTGACCCCGGGCTTTTGTGATGGGACGGTGAGGAGGGACATTTACTCTTTGTCTGTCCCCGGGAGTTTGTGATGGAAAGGTGTGGATGCAGATTCACTCTATGTCTGACCACTGGAATTTGTGATGGGATGATGTGGAAGGAGATTCACTCTGTGTCTGACCACGGCATTGTGTGATGGGACGGTTTAGATGGAGGTTCACTCAGTGTCTGACCCCAGGCTTTTGTGATGGGTTTGTGTGGAGGGAGATTCACTCTGTGTCTGACCCCGGGAACGTGTGATGGTACGGTTGGATGGAGAATCACTCTGTGTCTGACCCCGGGCTTTTGTGATGGAACGGTGAAGAGGGAGATTCACTCTGTGTCTGACCCCGGGCTTTTGTGATGGGACGGTGAGGAGGGAGATTCAATATCTGTCTGACCCCGGGAGTGTGTGATAGGACGTTGAGGGGGGAGATTCACTCTGTGTCTGACCCCGGGAGTGTGTGATAGGACGGTGAGGGGGGAGATTCACTCTGTGTCTGACCCCGGGAGTTTGTAATGGAAAGGTGTGGAGGGAGGGTCACTTTGTGTCTGACACCTGGAATTTTTGATGGGATGGTGTGGAAGGAAATTCACTCTGTGTCTGACCCCGGGCAATGTGTGATGGGACGGTGTGGATGCAGGTTCACTCAGTGTCTGACCCAGGGCTTTTGTGATGGGACCGTGTGGAGGGAGATTCACTATGTGTCTGACCCCGGGCTTTTGTGATGGGACGGTGAGGAGGGAGATTCACTCTGTATATTACCCCGGCAATGTGTGATGGGACGGTTTGGATGGAGATTCACTCTGTGACTGACCCCGGGCTTTTGTGATGGGACGGTGAAGAGGGAGATTCACTCTGTGTCTGACCCCGGGATCGTGTGATGGAACGGTTTGGATGGAGGTTCAGTCTGAGTCTGAACCCGGGAGTGTGTGATGGGACGGTGAATAGGGAGATTCACTCTGTGTCTGACGCCGGGCTTTTGTGATGGGACATTGTGGATGGAGATTCACTCTGTGTCTGACCCCGGGAGTGTGTGATGGGACGGTTTGGATGCAGATTCACTCTGTGTCTGACCCCGGGAGTGTGTGTTAGGACGGTGAGGAGGGAGATTCACTCTTTGTCTGACCCCGGGAGTTTGTCATGGTAAGGTGTGGATGCAGATTCTCTCTATGTCTGACCCCTGGAATTTTTGATGGGATGGTGTGGAAGGAGATTCACTCTGTGTCTGACCCCGGGCAATGTGTGATGGGACTGTTTGGATGCAGGTTCACTTAGTGTCTGACCCAGGGCTTTTGTGACGGGACGGTGTGGAGGGAGATTCACTCTGTGTCTGTCCCCGGGCTTTTGTGATGGGACGGTGAGGAGGGAGATTCAATCTCTGTCTGACCCCGGGAACGTGTGATGGGACGGTTGGATTGAGATTTACTCTGTATCTGACCCCGAGAGTCTATGTTGGGACTGTTAGGATGGAGATTCACTCTGCGTCTGACCCCGGGACCCTGTGATGGGACGGTTTGGATGGAGATTCACTCTGTGTCAGACCACGGGAGTGTGTGAAGGGACGGTGAGGAGGGAGTTTCACTCTGTTTCACACCCCGGGAGTTTGTGATGGATAGGTGTGGATGCAGATTCACTCTAAGTCTGGCCTCGGGAATTTGTGATGGGACGGTGAAGAGGGAGATTCACTCTGTGTCTGAGCCCGGGCTTTTGTGATGGGACGGTGAAGAGGGAGATTCACTCTGTGTCTGACCCCGGAAGTTTGTGATGGGACGGTGAAGAGGGAGATTCACTCTGTGTCTGACCCCGGGATCGTGTGATAGAACGGATTGGATGGAGGTTCACTCTGAGTCTGAACCCGGGAGTGTGTGATGGGACGGTGAATAGGGAGATTCACTCTGTGTCTGACGCCGGGCTTTTGTGATGGGACGGTGTGGATGGCGATTCACTCTGTGTCTGACCCCGGGAGTGTGTGATGGGACGGTGAGGAGGATGATTCAATCTGTTTCTGACCGCGGGTACGTGTGATGGGACGGTTGGATGGAGATTCACTTTGTGTCTGACCCCTGGCTTTTGTGATGGGACGGTGTGGAGGGAGATTCAATCTGTGTCTGACCACGGCAATGTGAGATGGGACGGTTTGGATGGAGATTCACTCTGTGTCTGACCCCGGGCTTTTGTGAATGGACGGTGAGGAGGGAGATTCAATCTGTTTATGACCGCGGGAACGTGTGATGGGACGGTTTGGATGGAGGTTCACTCCGAGTCTGACCCCGGGAGTGTGTGATGGGACGGTGAAGAGGGAGATTCACTCTGTGTCTGACCCCGGGCTTTTGTGATGGGACGGTGAGGAGGGTGATTCACTCTCTGCCTGACCCCGGGAACGTGTGATGGAACGGTTTGGATGGAGGTTCACTCTGTGTCTGACCCCGGAAGTTTGTGATGGGACGGTGTGGATGGAGATTCACTCTGTGTCTGACCCCGGGAGTGTGTGATAGGACGGTGAGGGGGGAGATTCACTCTGTGTCTGACTCCCGGGACGTGTGATGGGACGGTTTGGATGCAGATTCACTCTGTGTCTGACCCCGGGAGTGTGTAATGGGACCGTGAGGAGGGAGATTCACTCTTTGTCTGACCCCGGGAGTTTGTAATGGAAAGGTGTGGAGGGAGGGTCACTTTGTGTCTGACACCTGGAATTTTTGATGGGATGGTGTGGAAGGAAATTCACTCTGTGTCTGACCCCGGGCAATGTGTGATGGGACGGTGTGGATGCAGGTTCACTCAGTGTCTGACCCAGGGCTTTTGTGATGGGACCGTGTGGAGGGAGATTCACTATGTGTCTGACCCCGGGCTTTTGTGATGGGACGGTGAGGAGGGAGATTCACTCTGTATATTACCCCGGCAATGTGTGATGGGACGGTTTGGATGGAGATTCACTCTGTGACTGACCCCGGGCTTTTGTGATGGGACGGTGAAGAGGGAGATTCACTCTGTGTCTGACCCCGGGATCGTGTGATGGAACGGTTTGGATGGAGGTTCAGTCTGAGTCTGAACCCGGGAGTGTGTGATGGGACGGTGAATAGGGAGATTCACTCTGTGTCTGACGCCGGGCTTTTGTGATGGGACATTGTGGATGGAGATTCACTCTGTGTCTGACCCCGGGAGTGTGTGATGGGACGGTTTGGATGCAGATTCACTCTGTGTCTGACCCCGGGAGTGTGTGTTAGGACGGTGAGGAGGGAGATTCACTCTTTGTCTGACCCCGGGAGTTTGTCATGGTAAGGTGTGGATGCAGATTCTCTCTATGTCTGACCCCTGGAATTTTTGATGGGATGGTGTGGAAGGAGATTCACTCTGTGTCTGACCCCGGGCAATGTGTGATGGGACTGTTTGGATGCAGGTTCACTTAGTGTCTGACCCAGGGCTTTTGTGACGGGACGGTGTGGAGGGAGATTCACTCTGTGTCTGTCCCCGGGCTTTTGTGATGGGACGGTGAGGAGGGAGATTCAATCTCTGTCTGACCCCGGGAACGTGTGATGGGACGGTTGGATTGAGATTTACTCTGTATCTGACCCCGAGAGTCTATGTTGGGACTGTTAGGATGGAGATTCACTCTGCGTCTGACCCCGGGACCCTGTGATGGGACGGTTTGGATGGAGATTCACTCTGTGTCAGACCACGGGAGTGTGTGAAGGGACGGTGAGGAGGGAGTTTCACTCTGTTTCACACCCCGGGAGTTTGTGATGGATAGGTGTGGATGCAGATTCACTCTAAGTCTGGCCTCGGGAATTTGTGATGGGACGGTGAAGAGGGAGATTCACTCTGTGTCTGAGCCCGGGCTTTTGTGATGGGACGGTGAAGAGGGAGATTCACTCTGTGTCTGACCACGGAAGTTTGTGATGGGACGATGTGGATGGAGATTCACTCTGTGTCTGACCCCGGGAGTGTGTGATAGGACGGTGAGGAGGGAGATTCACTCTGTGACTGACCCCGGGAACGTGTGATGGGACGGTTTGGATGCAGATTCACTCTGTGTCTGACCCCGGGAGTGTGTGATGGGACCGTGAGGAGTGAGATTTACTCTTTGTCTGACCCCGTGAGTTTGTCATGGAAAGGTTTGTATGCAGGTTCACTCAATGTCTGACCCAGGTCTTTTGTGATGGGACGGTGTTGAGGGAGATTCACTCTGTTTCAGACACCGGAAGTTTGTGATGGGACGGTGTGGATGGAGATTCACTCTGTGTCTGACCCCGGGAGTGTGTGATGGGACGGTGAGGAGGGAGTTTCACTCTGTTTCACACCCCGGGAGTTTGTGATGGATAGGTGTGGATGCAGATTCACTCTAAGTATGACCCCGGGAATTTGTGATGGGATGGTGTGGAAGGAGATTCACTCTGTTTCTGACCCCGGCAATGTGTGATGGGACGGTTTGGATGGAGGTTTACTCTGTGTCTGACCCCTGGAATTTGTGATGGGATGGTGTGGAAGGAGATTCACTCTGTTTCTGACCCCGGCAATGTGTGATGGGACGGTTTGGATGTATGTTCACTCAGTGTCTGACCCAGGTCTTTTGTGATGGGACGGTGTGGAGGGAGGTTCACTCAGTGTCTGACCCCTGGAGTTTAAGATGTGACGGTGTGGAGGGTGATTCAATCTGTTTCTGACCGCGGGAACGTGTGATGGGACGGTTTCGATGGAGGTTCACTCCGAGTCTGACCCCGGGAGTGTGTGATGGGACGGTGAAGAGGGAGATTCACTCTGTGTCTGACCCCGGGCTTTTGTGATGGGACGGTGAGGAGGGTGATTCACTCTCTGTCTGACCCCGGGAACGTGTGATGGAACGGTTTGGATGGAGGTTCACTCTGTCTCTGACCCCGGAAGTTTGTGATGGGACGGTGTGGATGGAGATTCACTCTGTGTCTGACCCCGGGAGTGTGTGATAGGACGGTGAGGGGGGAGATTCACTCTGTGTCTGACCCCGGGAGTGTGTGATAGGACGGTGAGGAGGGAGATTTACTCTTTGTCTGACCCCGGGAGTTTGTCATGGAAAGGTGTGGATGCAGATTCTCTCTATGTCTGACCCCTGGAATTTTTGATGGGATGGTGTGGAAGGAGATTCACTCTGTGTCTGACCCCGGGCAATGTGTGATGGGACTGTTTGGATGCAGGTTCACTTAGTGTCTGACCCAGGGCTTTTGTGACGGGACGGTGTGGAGGGAGATTCACTCTGTGTCTGACCCCGGGCTTTTGTGATGGGACGGTGAGGAGGGAGATTCAATCTCTGTCTGTCCCCGGGAACGTGTGATGGGACGGTTGGATTGAGATTTACTCTGTATCTGACCCCGCGAGTGTATGTTGGGACTGTTAGGATGGAGATTCACTCTGCGTCTGACCCCGGGACCCTGTGATGGGACGGTTTGGATGGAGACTAACTCTGTGTCAGACCCCGGGAGTGTGTGATGGGACGGTGAGGAGGGAGTTTCACTCTGTTTCACACCCCGGGAGTTTGTGATGGATAGGTGTGGATGCAGATTCACTCTAAGTCTGTCCCCGGGAATTTGTGATGGGACGGTGAAGAGGGAGATTCACTCTGTGTCTGAGCCCGGGCTTTTGTGATGGGACGGTGAAGAGGGAGATTCACTCTGTGTCAGACACCGGAAGTTTGTGATGGGACGGTGTGGATGGAGATTCACTCTGTGTCTGACCCCGGGTGTGTGTGATGGGACGGTGAGGAGGGAGTTTCACTCTGTTTCACACCCCGGGAGTTTGTGATGGATAGGTTTGGATGCAGATTCACTCTAAGTCTGACCCCGGGAATTTGTGATGGGACGGTGAAGAGGGAGATTCACTCTGTGTCTGACCCCGGGCTTTTGTGATGGGACGGTGAGGAGGGAGATTTACTCTTTGTCTGTCCCCGGGAGTTTGTCTTGGAAAGGTGTGGATGCAGATTCTCTCTATGTCTGACCCCTGGAATTTGTGATGGGATGGTGTGGAAGGAGATTCACTCATGTTTCTGACCCCGGCAATGTGTGATGGGACGGTTTGGATGCAGGTTCACTCAGTGTCTGACCCAGGTCTTTTGTGATGGGACGGTGTTGTGGGAGATTTACTCTGTGTCAGACACCTGAAGTTTGTGATGGGACGGTTTGGATGGAGATTCACTCTGTGGCTGACCCCGGGCTTTTGTGATGGGACGGTGAAGCGGGAGATTCACTCTGTGTCTGACCCCGGGAACGTGTGATGGAACGGTTTGGATGGTGGTTCACTCTGAGTCTGATCCAGGGAGTGTGTGATGGGACGGTGAAGAGGGAGATTCACTTTGTGTCTGACCCCGGGCTTTTGTGATGGGACGGTGAGGAGGGAGATTCACTCTCTGTCTGACCCCGGGAACGTGTGATGGGACGGTTGCATGGAGATTCTCTCTGTGTCTGACACCTGGCTTTTGTGATGGGACGGTGAGGAAGGCGATTCACTCTGTGTCTGACCCCGGGCGTTTGTGATGGGACGGTGAGGAGGGAGATTCACTCTCTGTCTGACCCCGGGAACGTGTGATGGTACGGTTGGATGGAGATTCTCTCTGTGTCTGACACCTGGCTTTTGTGATGGGTCGGTGAGAAGGGCGATTCACTCTGTGTCTGACCCCGAGAGTGTATGTTGGGACTGTGAGGATGGAGATTCACTCTGCGTCTGACCCCGGGATTTTGTGATGGGACGGTGAGGAGGGAGATTCAATCTGTGTCTGACCACGGCAATGTGAGATGGGACGGTTTGGATGGAGATTCACTCTGTGTCTGACCCCGGGCTTTTGTGATGGGACGGTGAGGAGGGAGATTCAATCAGTTTCTGACCGCGGGAACGTGTGATTGGACGGTTTGGATGGAGGTTCACTCCGAGTCTGACCCCGGGAGTGTGTGATGGGACGGGGAAGAGGGAGATTCACTCTGTGTCTGACCCCGGGCTTTTGTGATGGGACGGTGAGGAGGGTGATTCACTCTCTGTCTGACCCCGGGAACTTGTGATGGAAAGGTTTGGATGGAGGTTCACTCTGTGTCTGACCCCGGAAGTTTGTGATGGGACGGTGTGGATCGAGATTCACTCTTTGTCTGACCCCGGGAGTGTGTGATAGGACGGTGAGGGGTGAGATTCACTCTGTGTCTGACTCCGGGGACGTGTGATGGGACGGTTTGGATGCAGATTCACTCTGTGTCTGACCCCGGGTGTGTGTGATGGGACCGTGAGGAGGGAGATTTACTCTTTGTCTGACCCCGGGAGTTTGTCATGGAAAGGTGTTGATGCAGATTCTCTCTATGTCTGACCCCTGGAATTTTTGATGGGATGGTGTGGAAGGAGATTCACTCTGTGTCTGACCCCGGGCAATGTGTGATGGGAGTGTTTGGATGCCGGTTCACTTAGTGTCTGACCCAGGGCTTTTGTGACGGGACGGTGAGGAGGGAGATTCAATCTCTGTCTGACCCCGGGAACGTGTGATGGGACGGTTGGATTGAGATTTACTCTGTATCTGACCCCGAGAGTGTATGTTGGGACTGTTAGGATGGAGATTCACTCTGCGTCTGACCCCGGGACCCTGTGATGGGACGGTTTGGATGGAGATTAACTCTGTGTCAGACCCCGGGAGTGTGTGAAGGGACGGTGAGGAGGGAGGTTCACTCTGTTTCACACCCCGGGAGTTTGTGAAGGATAGGTGTGGATGCAGATTCACTCTAGTTCTGACCCCGGGAATTTGTGATGGGACGGTGAAGAGGGAGATTCACTCTGTGTCTGCGCCCGGGGTTTTGTGATGGGACGGTGAAGAGGGAGATTCACTCTGTGTCTGACCCCGGAAGTTTGTGATGGGACGGTGTGGATGGAGATTCACTCTGTGTCTGACCCCGGGAGTGTGTGATGGGATCGTGAGGAGTGAGATTTACTCTTTGTCTGACCCCGTGAGTTTGTCATGGAAAGGTGTGGATGCAGATTCTCTCTATGTCTGACCCCTGGATTTTTGATGGGATGGTGTGTAAGGATATTCACTCTGTGTCTGACCCCGGGCAATGTGTGATGGGACTGTTTGGATGCAGGTTCACTCAGTGTCTGACCCAGGTCTTTTGTGATGGGACGGTGTTGAGGGAGATTCACTCTGTGTCAGACACCGGAAGTTTGTGATGGGACGGTGTGGATGGAGATTCACTCTGTGTCTGACCCCGGGAGTGTGTGATGGGACGGTGAGGAGGGAGTTTCACTCTGTTTCACACCCCGGGAGTTTGTGATGGATAGGTGTGGATGCAGATTCACTCTAAGTCTGACCCCGGGAATTTGTGATGGGACGGTGAAGAGGGAGATTCACTCTGTGTCTGACCCCGGGCTTTTGTGATGGGACGGTGAGGAGGGAGATTTACTCTTTGTCTGTCCCCGGGAGTTTGTGATGGAAAGGTGTGGATGCAGATTCACTCTATGTCTGACCACTGGAATTTGTGATGGGATGATGTGGAAGGAGATTCACTCTGTGTCTGACCACGGCATTGTGTGATGGGACGGTTTAGATGGAGGTTCACTCAGTGTCTGACCCCAGGCTTTTGTGATGGGTTTGTGTGGAAGGAGATTCACTCTGTGTCTGACCCCGGGAACGTGTGATGGTACGGTTGGATGGAGAATCACTCTGTGTCTGACCCCGGGCTTTTGTGATGGAACGGTGAAGAGGGAGATTCACTCTGTGTCTGACCCCGGGCTTTTGTGATGGGACGGTGAGGAGGGAGATTCAATATCTGTCTGACCCCGGGAGTGTGTGATAGGACGTTGAGGGGGGAGATTCACTCTGTGTCTGACCCCGGGAGTGTGTGATAGGACGGTGAGGGGGGAGATTCACTCTGTGTCTGACTCCGGGGACGTGTGATGGGACGGTTTGGATGCAGATTCACTCTGTGTCTGACCCCGGGAGTGTGTGATGGGACCGTGAGGAGGGAGATTTACTCTTTGTCTGACCCCGGGAGTTTGTCATGGAAAGGTGTGGATGCAGATTCTCTCTATGTCTGTCCCCTGGAATTTTTGATGGGATGGTGTGGAAGGAGATTCACTCTGTGTCTGACCCCGGGCAATGTGTGATGGGACTGTTTTAGTGTCTGACCCAGGGCTTTTGTGACGGGACGGTGTGGAGGGAGATTCACTCTGTGTCTGACCCCGGGCTTTTGTGATGGGACGGTGAGGAGGGAGATTCACTCTCTGCCTGACCCCGGGAACGTGTGATGGAACGGTTTGGATGGAGGTTCACTCTGTGTCTGACCCCGGAAGTTTGTGATGGGACGGTGTGGATGGAGATTCACTCTGTGTCTGACCCCGGGAGTGTGTGATAGGACGGTGAGGGGGGAGATTCACTCTGTGTCTGACTCCCGGGACGTGTGATGGGACGGTTTGGATGCAGATTCACTCTGTGTCTGACCCCGGGAGTGTGTGATGGGACCGTGAGGAGGGAGATTCACTCTTTGTCTGACCCCGGGAGTTTGTAATGGAAAGGTGTGGAGGGTGGGTCACTTTGTGTCTGACACCTGGAATTTTTGATGGGATGGTGTGGAAGGAAATTCACTCTGTGTCTGACCCCGGGCAATGTGTGATGGCACGGTGTGGATGCAGGTTCACTCAGTGTCTGACCCAGGGCTTTTGTGATGGGACCGTGTGGAGGGAGATTCACTATGTGTCTGACCCCGGGCTTTTGTGATGGGACGGTGAGGAGGGAGATTCACTCTGTGTATTACCCCGGCAATGTGTGATGGGACGGTTTGGATGGAGATTCACTCTGTGACTGACCCCGGGCTTTTGTGATGGGACGGTGAAGAGGGAGATTCACTCTGTGTCTGACCCCGGGATCGTGTGATGGAACGGTTTGGATGGAGGTTCAGTCTGAGTCTGAACCCGGGAGTGTGTGATGGGACGGTGAATAGGGAGATTCACTCTGTGTCTGACGCCGGGCTTTTGTGATGGGACGGTGTGGATGGAGATTCACTCTGTGTCTGACCCCGGGAGTGTGTGATGGGACGGTTTGGATGCAGATTCACTCTGTGCCTGACCCCGGGAGTGTGTGTTAGGACGGTGAGGAGGGAGATTCACTCTTTGTCTGACCCCGGGAGTTTGTCATGGTAAGGAGTGGATGCAGATTCTCTCTATGTCTGACCCCTGGAATTTTTGATGGGATGGTGTGGAAGGAGATTCACTCTGTGTCTGACCCCGGGCAATGTGTGATGGGACTGTTTGGATGCAGGTTCACTTAGTGTATGACCCAGGTCTTTTGTGACGGGACGGTGTGGAGGGAGATTCACTCTGTGTCTGTCCCCGGGCTTTTGTGATGGGACGGTGAGGAGGGAGATTCAATCTCTGTCTGACCCCGGGAACGTGTGATGGGACGGTTGGATTGAGATTTACTCTGTATCTGACCCCGAGAGTCTATGTTGGGACTGTTAGGATGGAGATTCACTCTGCGTCTGACCCCGGGACCCTGTGATGGGACGGTTTGGATGGAGATTCACTCTGTGTCAGACCACGGGAGTGTGTGAAGGGACGGTGAGGAGGGAGTTTCACTCTGTTTCACACCCCGGGAGTTTGTGATGGATAGGTGTGGATGCAGATTCACTCTAAGTCTGGCCTCGGGAATTTGTGATGGGACGGTGAAGAGGGAGATTCACTCTGTGTCTGAGCCCGGGCTTTTGTGATGGGACGGTGAAGAGGGAGATTCACTCTGTGTCTGACCCCGGGCTTTTGTGATGGGACGGTGAGGAGGGAGATTCACTCTCTGTCTGATCCCGGGAACGTGTGATGGGACGGTTGCATGGAGATTCTCTCTGTGTCTGACACCTGGCTTTTGTGATGGGACGGTGAGGAGGGCGATTCACTCTGTGTCTGACCCCGGGCTTTTGTGATGGGACGGTGAGGAGGGAGATTCACTCTCTGTCTGACCCCGGGAACGTGTGATGGTACGGTTGGATGGAGATTCTCTCTGTGTCTGACACCTGGCTTTTGTGATGGGTCGGTGAGGAGGTCGATTCACTCTGCGTCTGACCCCGGGATTTTGTGATGGGACGGTGAGGAGGGAGATTCAATCTGTGTCTGACCACGGCAATGTGAGATGGGACGGTTTGGATGGAGATTCACTCTGTGTCTGACCCCGTGCTTTTGTGATGGGACGGTGAGGAGGGAGATTCAATCAGTTTCTGACCGCGGGAACGTGTGATTGGACGGTTTGGATGGAGGTTCACTCCGAGTCTGACCCCGGGAGTGTGTGATGGGACGTTGAAGAGGGAGATTCACTCTGTGTCTGACCCCGGGCTTTTGTGATGGGACGGTGAAGAGGGAGATTCACTCTGTGTCTGACCCCGGAAGTTTGTGATGGGACGATGTGGATGGAGATTCACTCTGTGTCTGACCCCGGGAGTGTGTGATAGGACGGTGAGGAGGGAGATTCACTCTGTGACTGACCCCGGGAACTTGTGATGGGACGGTTTGGATGCAGATTCACTCTGTGTCCGACCCCGGGAGTGTGTGATGGGACCGTGAGGAGTGAGATTTACTCTTTGTCTGACCCCGTGAGTTTGTCATGGAAAGGTTTGTATGCAGGTGCACTCAATGTCTGACCCAGGTCTTTTGTGATGGGACGGTGTTGAGGGAGATTCACTCTGTTTCAGACACCGGAAGTTTGTGATGGGACGGTGTGGATGGAGATTCACTCTGTGTCTGACCCCGGGAGTGTGTGATGGGACGGTGAGGAGGGAGTTTCACTCTGTTTCACACCCCGGGAGTTTGTGATGGATAGGTGTGGATGCAGATTCACTCTAAGTATGACCCCGGGAATTTGTGATGGGATGGTGTGGAAGGAGATTCACTCTGTTTCTGACCCCGGCAATGTGTGATGGGACGGTTTGGATGGAGGTTCACTCTGTGTCTGACCCCTGGAATTTGTGATGGGATGGTGTGGAAGGAGATTCACTCTGTTTCTGACCCCGGCAATGTGTGATGGGACGGTTTGGATGTATGTTCACTCAGTGTCTGACCCAGGTCTTTTGTGATGGGACGGTGTGGAGGGAGGTTCACTCAGTGTCTGACCCCTGGCTTTTGTGATGGGACGATGTGGAGAGAGATTCAATCTGTGTCTGACCACGGCAATGTGAGATGGGACGGTTTGGATGGAGATTCACTCTGTGTCTGACCCCGGGCTTTTGTGATGGGACGGTGAGGAGGGAGATTCAATCTGTTTCTGACCGCGGGAACGTGTGATGGGACGGTTTGGATGGAGGTTCACTCCGAGTCTGACCCCGGGAGTGTGTGATGGGACGGTGAAGAGGGAGATTCACTCTGTGTCTGACCCCGGGCTTTTGTGATGGGACGGTGAGGAGGGTGATTCACTCTCTGTCTGACCCCGGGAACGTGTGATGGAACGGTTTGGATGGAGGTTCACTCTGTCTCTGACCCCGGAAGTTTGTGATGGGACGGTGTGGATGGAGATTCACTCTGTGTCTGACCCCGGGAGTGTGTGATAGGACGGTGAGGGGGGAGATTCACTCTGTGTCTGACCCCGGGAGTGTGTGATAGGTCGGTGAGGGGGGAGATTCACTCTGTGTCTGACTCCGGGGACGTGTGATGGGACGGTTTGGATGCAGATTCACTCTGTGTCTGACCCCGGGAGTGTGTGATGGGACCGTGAGGAGGGAGATTTACTCTTTGTCTGACCCCGGGAGTTTGTCATGGAAAGGTGTGGATGCAGATTCTCTCTATGTCTGACCCCTGGAATTTTTGATGGGATGGTGTGGAAGGAGATTCACTCTGTGTCTGACCCCGGGCAATGTGTGATGGGACTGTTTGGATGCAGGTTCACTTAGTGTCTGACCCAGGGCTTTTGTGACGGGACGGTGTGGAGGGAGATTCACTCTGTGTCTGACCCCGGGCTTTTGTGATGGGACGGTGAGGAGGGAGATTCAATCTCTGTCTGACCCCGGGAACGTGTGATGGGACGGTTGGATTGAGATTTACTCTGTATCTGACCCCGAGAGTCTATGTTGGGACTGTTAGGATGGAGATTCACTCTGCGTCTGACCCCGGGACCCTGTGATGGGACGGTTTGGATGGAGACTAACTCTGTTTCACACCCCGGGAGTTTGTGATGGATAGGTGTGGATGCAGATTCACTCTAAGTCTGTCCCCGGGAATTTGTGATGGGACGGTGAAGAGGGAGATTCACTCTGTGTCTGAGCCCGGGCTTTTGTGATGGGACGGTGAAGAGGGAGATTCACTCTGTGTCAGACACCGGAAGTTTGTCATGGAAAGGTGTGGATGCAGATTCTCTCTATGTCTGACCCCTGGAATTTGTGATGGGATGGTGTGGAAGGAGATTCACTCATGTTTCTGACCCCGGCAATGTGTGATGGGACGGTTTGGATGCAGGTTCACTCAGTGTCTGACCCAGGTCTTTTGTGATGGGACGGTGTTGTGGGAGATTTACTCTGTGTCAGACACCGGAAGTTTGTGATGGGACGGTTTGGATGGAGATTCACTCTGTGGCTGACCCCGGGCTTTTGTGATGGGACGGTGAAGCGGGAGATTCACTCTGTGTCTGACCCCGGGAACGTGTGATGGAACGGTTTGGATGGTGGTTCACTCTGAGTCTGATCCAGGGAGTGTGTGATGGGACGGTGAAGAGGGAGATTCACTTTGTGTCTGACCCCGGGCTTTTGTGATGGGACGGTGAGGAGGGAGATTCACTCTCTGTCTGACCCCGGGAACGTGTGATGGGACGGTTGCATGGAGATTCTCTCTGTGTCTGACACCTGGCTTTTGTGATGGGACGGTGAGGAGGGCGATTCACTCTGTGTCTGACCCCGGGCTTTTGTGATGGGACGGTGAGGAGGGAGATTCACTCTCTGTCTGACCCCGGGAACGTGTGATGGTACGGTTGGATGGAGATTCTCTCTGTGTCTGACACCTGGCTTTTGTGATGGGTCGGTGAGGAGGGCGATTCACTCTGCGTCTGACCCCGGGATTTTGTGATGGGACGGTGAGGAGGGAGATTCAATCTGTGTCTGACCACGGCAATGTGAGATGGGACGGTTTGGATGGAGATTCACTCTGTGTCTGACCCCGTGCTTTTGTGATGGGACGGTGAGGAGGGAGATTCAATCAGTTTCTGACCGCGGGAACGTGTGATTGGACGGTTTGGATGGAGGTTCACTCCGAGTCTGACCCCGGGAGTGTGTGATGGGACGTTGAAGAGGGAGATTCACTCTGTGTCTGACCCCGGGCTTTTGTGATGGGACGGTGAAGAGGGAGATTCACTCTGTGTCTGACCCCGGAAGTTTGTGATGGGACGATGTGGATGGAGATTCACTCTGTGTCTGACCCCGGGAGTGTGTGATAGGACGGCGAGGAGGGAGATTCACTCTGTGACTGACCCCGGGAACTTGTGATGGGACGGTTTGGATGCAGATTCACTCTGTGTCCGACCCCGGGAGTGTGTGATGGGACCGTGAGGAGTGAGATTTACTCTTTGTCTGACCCCGTGAGTTTGTCATGGAAAGGTTTGTATGCAGGTGCACTCAATGTCTGACCCAGGTCTTTTGTGATGGGACGGTGTTGAGGGAGATTCACTCTGTTTCAGACACCGGAAGTTTGTGATGGGACGGTGTGGATGGAGATTCACTCTGTGTCTGACCCCGGGAGTGTGTGATGGGACGGTGAGGAGGGAGTTTCACTCTGTTTCACACCCCGGGAGTTTGTGATGGATAGGTGTGGATGCAGATTCACTCTAAGTATGACCCCGGGAATTTGTGATGGGATGGTGTGGAAGGAGATTCACTCTGTTTCTGACCCCGGCAATGTGTGATGGGACGGTTTGGATGGAGGTTCACTCTGTGTCTGACCCCTGGAATTTGTGATGGGATGGTGTGGAAGGAGATTCACTCTGTTTCTGACCCCGGCAATGTGTGATGGGACGGTTTGGATGTATGTTCACTCAGTGTCTGACCCAGGTCTTTTGTGATGGGACGGTGTGGAGGGAGGTTCACTCAGTGTCTGACCCCTGGCTTTTGTGATGGGACGATGTGGAGAGAGATTCAATCTGTGTCTGACCACGGCAATGTGAGATGGGACGGTTTGGATGGAGATTCACTCTGTGTCTGACCCCGGGCTTTTGTGATGGGACGGTGAGGAGGGAGATTCAATCTGTTTCTGACCGCGGGAACGTGTGATGGGACGGTTTGGATGGAGGTTCACTCCGAGTCTGACCCCGGGAGTGTGTGATGGGACGGTGAAGAGGGAGATTCACTCTGTGTCTGACCCCGGGCTTTTGTGATGGGACGGTGAGGAGGGTGATTCACTCTCTGTCTGACCCCGGGAACGTGTGATGGAACGGTTTGGATGGAGGTTCACTCTGTCTCTGACCCCGGAAGTTTGTGATGGGACGGTGTGGATGGAGATTCACTCTGTGTCTGACCCCCGGAGTGTGTGATAGGACGGTGAGGGGGGAGATTCACTCTGTGTCTGACCCCGGGAGTGTGTGATAGGTCGGTGAGGGGGGAGATTCACTCTGTGTCTGACTCCGGGGACGTGTGATGGGACGGTTTGGATGCAGATTCACTCTGTGTCTGACCCCGGGAGTGTGTGATGGGACCGTGAGGAGGGAGATTTACTCTTTGTCTGACCCCGGGAGTTTGTCATGGAAAGGTGTGGATGCAGATTCTCTCTATGTCTGACCCCTGGAATTTTTGATGGGATGGTGTGGAAGGAGATTCACTCTGTGTCTGACCCCGGGCAATGTGTGATGGGACTGTTTGGATGCAGGTTCACTTAGTGTCTGACCCAGGGCTTTTGTGACGGGACGGTGTGGAGGGAGATTCACTCTGTGTCTGACCCCGGGCTTTTGTGATTGGACGGTGAGGAGGGAGATTCAATCTCTGTCTGACCCCGGGAACGTGTGATGGGACGGTTGGATTGAGATTTACTCTGTATCTGACCCCGAGAGTGTATGTTGGGACTGTTAGGATGGAGATTCACTCTGCGTCTGACCCCGGGACCCTGTGATGGGACGGTTTGGATGGAGACTAACTCTGTTTCACACCCCGGGAGTTTGTGATGGATAGGTGTGGATGCAGATTCACTCTAAGTCTGTCCCCGGGAATTTGTGATGGGACGGTGAAGAGGGAGATTCACTCTGTGTCTGAGCCCGGGCTTTTGTGATGGGACGGTGAAGAGGGAGATTCACTCTGTGTCAGACACCGGAAGTTTGTGATGGGACGGTGTGGATGGAGTTTCACTCTGTTTCACACCCCGGGAGTTTGTGATGGATAGGTTTGGATGCAGATTCACTCTAAGTCTGACCCCGGGAATTTGTGATGGGACGGTGAAGAGGGAGATTCACTCTGTGTCTGACCCCGGGCTTTTGTGATGGGACGGTGAGGAGGGAGATTTACTCTTTGTCTGTCCCCGGGAGTTTGTCATGGAAAGGTGTGGATGCAGATTCTCTCTATGTCTGACCCCTGGAATTTGTGATGGGATGGTGTGGAAGGAGATTCACTCATGTTTCTGACCCCGGCAATGTGTGATGGGACGGTTTGGATGCAGGTTCACTCAGTGTCTGACCCAGGTCTTTTGTGATGGGACGGTGTTGTGGGAGATTTACTCTGTGTCAGACACCGGAAGTTTGTGATGGGACGGTTTGGATGGAGATTCACTCTGTGGCTGACCCCGGGCTTTTGTGATGGGACGGTGAAGCGGGAGATTCACTCTGTGTCTGACCCCGGGAACGTGTGATGGAACGGTTTGGATGGTGGTTCACTCTGAGTCTGATCCAGGGAGTGTGTGATGGGACGGTGAAGAGGGAGATTCACTTTGTGTCTGACCCCGGGCTTTTGTGATGGGACGGTGAGGAGGGAGATTCACTCTCTGTCTGACCCCGGGAACGTGTGATGGGACGGTTGCATGGAGATTCTCTCTGTGTCTGACACCTGGCTTTTGTGATGGGACGGTGAGGAGGGCGATTCACTCTGTGTCTGACCCCGGGCTTTTGTGATGGGACGGTGAGGAGGGAGATTCACTCTCTGTCTGACCCCGGGAACGTGTGATGGTACGGTTGGATGGAGATTCTCTCTGTGTCTGACACCTGGCTTTTGTGATGGGTCGGTGAGGAGGGCGATTCACTCTGCGTCTGACCCCGGGATTTTGTGATGGGACGGTGAGGAGGGAGATTCAATCTGTGTCTGACCACGGCAATGTGAGATGGGACGGTTTGGATGGAGATTCACTCTGTGTCTGACCCCGTGCTTTTGTGATGGGACGGTGAGGAGGGAGATTCAATCAGTTTCTGACCGCGGGAACGTGTGATTGGACGGTTTGGATGGAGGTTCACTCCGAGTCTGACCCCGGGAGTGTGTGATGGGACGGTGAAGAGGGAGATTCACTCTGTGTCTGACCCCGGGCTTTTGTGATGGGACGGTGAGGAGGGTGATTCACTCTCTGTCTGACCCCGGGAACTTGTGATGGAAAGGTTTGGATGGAGGTTCACTCTGTGTCTGACCCCGGAAGTTTGTGATGGGACGGTGTGGATGGAGATTCACTCTTTGTCTGACCCCGGGAGTGTGTGATAGGACGGTGAGGGGTGAGATTCACTCTGTGTCTGACTCCGGGGACGTGTGATGGGACGGTGAGGAGGGAGTTTCACTCTGTTTCACACCCCGGGAGTTTGTGATGGATAGGTGTGGATGCAGATTCACTCTGTTTCTGACCCCGGCAATGTGTGATGGGACGGTTTGGATGTATGTTCACTCAGTGTCTGACCCAGGTCTTTTGTGATGGGACGGTGTGGAGGGAGGTTCACTCAGTGTCTGACCCCTGGCTTTTGTGATGGGACGATGTGGAGAGAGATTCAATCTGTGTCTGACCACGGCAATGTGAGATGGGACGGTTTGGATGGAGATTCACTCTGTGTCTGACCCCGGGCTTTTGTGATGGGACGGTGAGGAGGGAGATTCAATCTGTTTCTGACCGCGGGAACGTGTGATGGGACGGTTTGGATGGAGGTTCACTCCGAGTCTGACCCCGGGAGTGTGTGATGGGACGGTGAAGAGGGAGATTCACTCTGTGTCTGACCCCGGGCTTTTGTGATGGGACGGTGAGGAGGGTGATTCACTCTCTGTCTGACCCCGGGAACGTGTGATGGAACGGTTTGGATGGAGGTTCACTCTGTCTCTGACCCCGGAAGTTTGTGATGGGACGGTGTGGATGGAGATTCACTCTGTGTCTGACCCCGGGAGTGTGTGATAGGACGGTGAGGGGGGAGATTCACTCTGTGTCTGACCCCGGGAGTGTGTGATAGGTCGGTGAGGGGGGAGATTCACTCTGTGTCTGACTCCGGGGACGTGTGATGGGACGGTTTGGATGCAGATTCACTCTGTGTCTGACCCCGGGAGTGTGTGATGGGACCGTGAGGAGGGAGATTTACTCTTTGTCTGACCCCGGGAGTTTGTCATGGAAAGGTGTGGATGCAGATTCTCTCTATGTCTGACCCCTGGAATTTTTGATGGGATGGTGTGGAAGGAGATTCACTCTGTGTCTGACCCCGGGCAATGTGTGATGGGACTGTTTGGATGCAGGTTCACTTAGTGTCTGACCCAGGGCTTTTGTGACGGGACGGTGTGGAGGGAGATTCACTCTGTGTCTGACCCCGGGCTTTTGTGATTGGACGGTGAGGAGGGAGATTCAATCTCTGTCTGACCCCGGGAACGTGTGATGGGACGGTTGGATTGAGATTTACTCTGTATCTGACCCCGAGAGTGTATGTTGGGACTGTTAGGATGGAGATTCACTCTGCGTCTGACCCCGGGACCCTGTGATGGGACGGTTTGGATGGAGACTAACTCTGTTTCACACCCCGGGAGTTTGTGATGGATAGGTGTGGATGCAGATTCACTCTAAGTCTGTCCCCGGGAATTTGTGATGGGACGGTGAAGAGGGAGATTCACTCTGTGTCTGAGCCCGGGCTTTTGTGATGGGACGGTGAAGAGGGAGATTCACTCTGTGTCAGACACCGGAAGTTTGTGATGGGACGGTGTGGATGGAGTTTCACTCTGTTTCACACCCCGGGAGTTTGTGATGGATAGGTTTGGATGCAGATTCACTCTAAGTCTGACCCCGGGAATTTGTGATGGGACGGTGAAGAGGGAGATTCACTCTGTGTCTGACCCCGGGCTTTTGTGATGGGACGGTGAGGAGGGAGATTTACTCTTTGTCTGTCCCCGGGAGTTTGTCATGGAAAGGTGTGGATGCAGATTCTCTCTATGTCTGACCCCTGGAATTTGTGATGGGATGGTGTGGAAGGAGATTCACTCATGTTTCTGACCCCGGCAATGTGTGATGGGACGGTTTGGATGCAGGTTCACTCAGTGTCTGACCCAGGTCTTTTGTGATGGGACGGTGTTGTGGGAGATTTACTCTGTGTCAGACACCGGAAGTTTGTGATGGGACGGTTTGGATGGAGATTCACTCTGTGGCTGACCCCGGGCTTTTGTGATGGGACGGTGAAGCGGGAGATTCACTCTGTGTCTGACCCCGGGAACGTGTGATGGAACGGTTTGGATGGTGGTTCACTCTGAGTCTGATCCAGGGAGTGTGTGATGGGACGGTGAAGAGGGAGATTCACTTTGTGTCTGACCCCGGGCTTTTGTGATGGGACGGTGAGGAGGGAGATTCACTCTCTGTCTGACCCCGGGAACGTGTGATGGGACGGTTGCATGGAGATTCTCTCTGTGTCTGACACCTGGCTTTTGTGATGGGACGGTGAGGAGGGCGATTCACTCTGTGTCTGACCCCGGGCTTTTGTGATGGGACGGTGAGGAGGGAGATTCACTCTCTGTCTGACCCCGGGAACGTGTGATGGTACGGTTGGATGGAGATTCTCTCTGTGTCTGACACCTGGCTTTTGTGATGGGTCGGTGAGGAGGGCGATTCACTCTGCGTCTGACCCCGGGATTTTGTGATGGGACGGTGAGGAGGGAGATTCAATCTGTGTCTGACCACGGCAATGTGAGATGGGACGGTTTGGATGGAGATTCACTCTGTGTCTGACCCCGTGCTTTTGTGATGGGACGGTGAGGAGGGAGATTCAATCAGTTTCTGACCGCGGGAACGTGTGATTGGACGGTTTGGATGGAGGTTCACTCCGAGTCTGACCCCGGGAGTGTGTGATGGGACGGTGAAGAGGGAGATTCACTCTGTGTCTGACCCCGGGCTTTTGTGATGGGACGGTGAGGAGGGTGATTCACTCTCTGTCTGACCCCGGGAACTTGTGATGGAAAGGTTTGGATGGAGGTTCACTCTGTGTCTGACCCCGGAAGTTTGTGATGGGACGGTGTGGATGGAGATTCACTCTTTGTCTGACCCCGGGAGTGTGTGATAGGACGGTGAGGGGTGAGATTCACTCTGTGTCTGACTCCGGGGACGTGTGATGGGACGGTTTGGATGCAGATTCACTCTGTGTCTGACCCCGGGAGTGTGTGATGGGACCGTGAGGAGGGAGATTTACTCTTTGTCTGACCCCGGGAGTTTGTCATGGAAAGGTGTGGATGCAGATTCTCTCTATGTCTGACCCCTGGAATTTGTGATGGGATGATGTGGAAGGAGATTCACTCTGTGTCTGACCCCGGGGACGTGTGATGGGACGGTTTGGATGCAGATTCACTCTGTGTCTGACCCCGGGAGTGTGTGATGGGACCGTGAGGAGGGAGATTTACTCTTTGTCTGACCCCGGGAGTTTGTCATGGAAAGGTGTGGATGCAGATTCTCTCTATGTCTGACCCCTGGAATTTTTGATGGGATGGTGTGGAAGGAGATTCACTCTGTGTCTGACCCCGGGCAATGTGTGATGGGACTGTTTGGATGCAGGTTCACTTAGTGTCTGACCCAGGGCTTTTGTGACGGGACGGTGTGGAGGGAGATTCACTCTGTGTCTTACCCCGGGCTTTTGTGATGGGACGGTGAGGAGGGAGATTCAATCTCTGTCTGACCCCGGAAACGTGTGATGGGACGGTTGGATTGAGATTTACTCTGTATCTGACCCCGAGAGTGTATGTTGGGTCTGTTAGGATGGAGATTCACTCTGCGTCTGACCCCGGGACCCTGTGATGGGACGGTTTGGATGGAGATTAACTCTGTGTCAGACCCCGGGTGTGTGTGAAGGGACGGTGAGGAGGGAGTTTCACTCTGTTTCACACCCCGGGAGTTTGTGATGGATAGGTGTGGATGCAGATTCACTCTAAGTCTGACCCCGGGAATTTGTGATGGGACGGTGAAGAGGGAGATTCACTCTGTGTCTGAGCCCGGGCCTTTGTGATGGGACGGTGAAGAGGGAGATTCACTCTGTGTCTGACCCCGGAAGTTTGTGATGGGACGGTGTGGATGGAGATTCACTCTGTGTCTGACCCCGGGAGTGTGTGATGGGACCGTGAGGAGTGAGATTTACTCTTTGTCTGACCCCGTGAGTTTGTCATGGAAAGGTGTGGATGCAGATTCTCTCTATGTCTGACCCCTGGATTTTTGATGGGATGGTGTGTAAGGATATTCACTCTGTGTCTGACCCCGGGCAATGTGTGATGGGACTGTTTGGATACAGGTTCACTCAGTGTCTGACCCAGGTCTTTTGTGATGGGACGGTGCTGAGGGAGATTCACTCTGTGTCAGACACCGGAAGTTTGTGATGGGACGGTGTGGATGGAGATTCACTCTGTGTCTGACCCCGGGAGTGTGTGATGGGACGGTGAGGAGGGAGTTTCACTCTGTTTCACACCCCGGGAGTTTGTGATGGATAGGTGTGGATGCAGAATCACTCTAAGTCTGACCCCGGGAATTTGTGATGGGACGGTGAAGAGGGAGATTCACTCTGTGTCTGACCCCGGGCTTTTGTGATGGGACGGTGAGGAGGGAGATTTACTCTTTGTCTGTCCCCGGGAGTTTGTGATGGAAAGGTGTGGATGCAGATTCACTCTATGTCTGACCACTGGAATTTGTGATGGGATGACGTGGAAGGAGATTCACTCTGTGTCTGACCACGGCATTGTGTGATGGGACGGTTTAGATGGAGGTTCACTCAGTGTCTGACCCCAGGCTTTTGTGATGGGTTTGTGTGGAGGGAGATTCACTCTGTGTCTGACCCCGGGAACGTGTGATGGTACGGTTGGATGGAGATTCACTCTGTGTCTGACCCCGGGCTTTTGTGATGGAACGGTGAAGAGGGAGATTCACTCTGTGTCTGACCCCGGGCTTTTGTGATGGGACGGTGAGGAGGGAGATTCAATATCTGTCTGACCCCGGGCTTTTGTGATGGGACGGTGTGGAGGGAGATTCACTCTGTGTCTGACCCCTTGAGTTTGTGATGGGCCGGTGTGTATGGAGATTCACTTTGTGTCTGACCCAGGGTTTTTGTGATGGGCCGGTGTTAATGGAGATTCACCTTGTGTCTGACCCCGCCAGTGTGTGATGGGACGGTGATGAGGGAGATTCACTCTGTGTCTGACCCAGGGAATGTGTGATGGGACGGTTTAGAAACAGATTCACTCTGTGTCTGACCCCGGGCTTTTGTGATGGGACGGTGAGGAGGGAGATTCAATATCTGTCTGACCCCGGGCTTTTGTGTTGGGACGGTGTGGAGGGAGATTCACTCTGTGTCTGACCCCGGGCTTTTGTGATGGGACGGTGAGTAGGGAGATTCACACAGTGTCTGACCCCGTGAGTTCGTGATGGGCCGGTGTGGATGGAGATTCCCTCTGTGTCTGACCCCGGGAGTGTGTGATGGTACGGTGTGTTTGGAAATTCACTCTGTGTCTGACCCCGGGAGTGGGTGATGGGTCGGTGAGGAGGGAGATTCACTCTGTGTCTGACCACGGGAACGTGTGATGGGACGGATTGGATGCAGATTCACTCTGTGCCTGTCGCCGGGAGTGTGTGCTGGGACGGTGAGGAGGGAGATTTACTGTTTGTCTGACCCCGGGAGTTTGTGATGGAAAGGTGTGGATGCAGATTCACTCTATGTCTGACCACTGGAATTTGTGATGGGATGATGTGGAAGGAGATTCACTCTGTGTCTGACCACGGCATTGTGTGATGGGACGGTTTAGATGGAGGTTCACTCAGTGTCTGTCCCCAGGCTTTTGTGATGGGTTTGTGTGGAGGGAGATTCACTCTGCGTCTGACCCCGGGAACGTGTGATGGTACGGTTGGATGGAGATTCTCTCTGTGTCTGACACCTGGCTTTTGTGATGGGTCGGTGAGGAGGGCGATTCACTCTGTGTCTGACCCCGAGAGTGTATGTTGGGACTGTGAGGATGGAGATTCACTCTGCGTCTGACCCCGGGATTTTGTGATGGGACGGTGAGGAGGGAGATTCAATCAGTTTCTGACCGCGGGAACGTGTGATGGGACGGTTTGGATGGAGGTTCACTCCGAGTCTGACCCTTGGAGTGTGTGATGGGACGGTGAAGAGGGAGATTCACTCTGTGTCTGACCCCGGGCTTTTGTGATGGGACGGTGAGGAGGGTGAATCACTCTCTGTCTGACCCCGGGAACTTGAGATGGAACGGTATGGATGGAGGTTCACTCTGTGTCTGACCCCGGAAGTTTGTGATGGGACGGTGTGGATGGAGATTCACTCTGTGTCTGACCCCGGGAGTGTGTGATAGGACGGTGAGGGGTGAGATTCACTCTGTGTCTGACTCCGGGGACGTGTGATGGGACGGTTTGGATGCAGATTCACTCTGTGTCTGACCCCGGGAGTGTGTGATGGGACCGTGAGGAGGGAGATTTACTCTTTGTCTGACCCAGGGAGTTTGTCATGGAAAGGTGTGGATGCAGATTCTCTCTATGACTGACCCCTGGAATTTTTGATGGGATGGTGTGGAAGGAGATTCACTCTATGTCTGATCCCGGGCAATGTGTGATGGGACGGTGTGGATGCAGGTTCACTCAGTGTCTGACCCAGGGCTTTTGTGATGGGACGGTGTGGAGGGAGATTCACTCTGTGTCTGACCCCGGACTTTTGTGATGGGACGGTGAGGAGGGAGATTCACTCTCTGTCTGACCCCGGCAATGTGTGATGGGACGGTTTGGATGGAGGTTCACTCAGTGTCTGACCCCGGGAGTTTAAAAGATGTGACGGTGTGGATGGAGATTCACTCTGTGTATTACCCCGGGAATGTGTGATGGGACGGTTTGGATGGAGATTCACTCTGTGACTGACCCCGGGCTTTTGTGATGGGACGGTGAAGAGGGAGATTCACTCTGTGTCTGACCCCGGGATCGTGTGATGGAACGGTTTGGATGGAGGTTCACTCTGAGTCTGAACCCGGGAGTGTGTGATGGGACGGTGAATAGGGAGATTCACTCTGTGTCTGACGCCGGGCTTTTGTGATGGGACGGTGAGGAGGGAGATTCACTCTGTGTCTGACCCCGGAAGTTTGTGATGGGACGGTGTGGATGGAGATTCACTCTGTGTTTGACCCCGGGAGTGTGTGATAGGACGGTGGGGAGGGAGATTCACTCTGTGTCTGACCCCGGTAGTGTGTGATGGGACCGTGAGGAGTGAGATTTACTCTTTGTCTGACCCCGTGAGTTTGTCATGGAAAGGTGTGGATGCAGATTCTCTCTATGTCTGACCCCTTGAATTTGTGATGGAACGGTGTGGAAGGAGATTCACTCTGTGTCTGACCCCGGGAGTGTGTGATAGGACGGTGAGGAGGGAGATTCACTCTTTGTCTGACCCCGGGAGTTTGTCATGGAAAGGTGTGGATGCAGATTCTCTCTATGTCTGACCCCTGGAATTTTGTGATGGGACGGTGAGGAGGGAGATTCAATCTCTGTCTGACCCCGGGAACGTGTGATGGGACGGTTGGATTGAGATTTACTCTGTATCTGACCCCGAGAGTGTATGTTGGGACTGTTAGGATGGAGATTCACTCTGCGTCTGACCCCGGGACCCTGTGATGGGACGGTTTGGATGGAGATTCACTCTGTGTCAGACCCAGGGAGTGTGTGAAGTGACGGTGAGGAGGGAGTTTCACTCTGTTTCACACCCCGGGAGTTTGTGATGGATAGGTGTGGATGCAGATTCACTCTAAGTCTGACCCCGGGAATATGTGATGGGACGGTGAAGAGGGAGATTCAATCTGTGTCTGAGCCCGGGCTTTTGTGATGGGACGGTGAGGAGGGAGATTTACTCTATGTCTGACCCCTGGAATTTGTGATGGGATTGTGTGGAGGGAGGTTCACTTTGTGTCTGACCCCTGGAGTTTATGATGTGACGGTGTGGAGGGAGATTCAATCTGTGTCTGACCACGGCAATGTGAGATGGGACGGTTTGGATGGAGATTCTCTCTGTGTCTAACCCCGGGCTTTTGTGATGG
This sequence comes from Hemitrygon akajei, assembly GCF_048418815.1. Classification (NCBI taxonomy): domain Eukaryota; kingdom Metazoa; phylum Chordata; class Chondrichthyes; order Myliobatiformes; family Dasyatidae; genus Hemitrygon; species Hemitrygon akajei. The sequence continues at coordinate 1,739,765 of NW_027331992.1, read as the reverse complement.
GACGGTGAGGAGGGAGATTCAATCTGTTTCTGACCGCGGGAACGTGTGATGGGACGGTTGGATGGAGATTCACTTTGTGTCTGACCCCTGGCTTTTGTGATGGCACGATGTGGAGGCAGATTCAATCTGTTTCTGACCCCGGGATAGTGTGATGGAACGGTTTGGATGGAGGTTCACTCTGAGTCTGAACCCGGGAGTGTGTGATGGGACGGTGAATAGGGAGATTCACTCTGTGTCTGAC